>NC_139700.1:1864548-2199548 GCF_964188405.1 Protomyctophum parallelum | reverse complement strand
CATTTCACATATACATTGAGGTATTTCTGTCACAATACATTTGCACATGTGACATTTATAAATATTAGGAGCAGTGGGCAAGTGCCATTAATAGAGTGCCCAGGGAGCAGTTAGGGGTTAAGTTTCTTGCTCAGGGACACTTGGACACATAGACCGGAACTGGGACCTTTTGTTTCCCAGGCGACCTCTCTATACTCATTCAGCTATATGCCTGAGCCTGACCAATGCCCATATTCAGCTGTGACCGCCAATACAGCATACATGGTCATTTACCTTGTTAATATGTGACTGATTTAAAAACAACTTAGAACCACGTGTACTCTGGTTAAACAATATAATAGGCACTCTCCTCAAATTCAGAAAGTAGTTGGCAGATATTGTTCAGTAATTTAAGAAAAACTAACTTTTGCAATTCAGAGTATACAGGTGCGAAGAACTATTGAAAAGGTGTTTTTTTCACACTTGACTACTGTGTGGGAATTATTTGTTTCTGATTTGAAAAAGGAAAATATTGCAGGTCAACAGGCAACCTACTTTAAATATTGTGGACATAACAGTGGTTTGGATGACATCCAGCTATAGGGAAATGGATGGCAAGTTAATAGATGGGAGTTACTCAATGCTCATATTGGATTGATATTCATTGAGTGTGACGTACGCCCAGGGTGTACTTGCTATTCACTTGTGCAATGACACAAAAAGCTGTTTTCTTTTCTCCAGTTCTGGACCAGTACCAGTGAATTAGCTCATTTCAGTACATTTCAGCCAGACTGTTTAGTAAACGGTCACACCCTGTCTCCACTGAAAGCCACGCCACTGTCAATAGGACTACAATTCTCAATAGAATTTCAACAAAATGAGATATAGGCAACGCAACCACTTTGTGATTGACTGAATACTTTTAACAGTTTGCAAATAGTACTGTGATGTGATTATACAATGGTGCTAAAAGGATAACACAAAAAGCCCTGAGGGCAATTGTTTCCATGCGCATAACTGTGTTCCCAACTCAGTAGGCTGCCTACACCATGACAATGTCATCATCCACTGGTCTCCTCTCTGCTGATTCACCCAAGCCTTCACCAGACCAGTCTCAGTGGATTTAACTGCCTAAGGCAGTAAACGCAGGATATGATCTGTGTGCCATTCAGGAACCAGGTGCATCCTACCAACCAGAAAAAATATGCTTAAGTAAACTTAACTATTTGATACTGGAACCAAAACAACAAAAAAAGAATACATAGCCTATTGAATATGCACATTCAAATTTCAATAGGCTATGTATATTATTATATTTTTTTGTAAGAAGTAGTTTTCCATTGCATTTAGCCTTTGATCATGTAGAGTAGACCTATTGTTCACATAATACATTCTAGGTCACTAGGTGTATTTTTGTTTACATAGTCTCTGGGCTATTAAAGTATTGTTTCCTTAAAAACAAACCAAAACTAAAGAATTCTCGACATGGATGGCTATATGACTGCAGTAAGCCTAAGGCATGATTCATAGTATAATTACGCTACACTAATACCATATTGCATTGTTTCTCAGGACAAAATAGAAAGTGATTTATAATTAACACCTGTAATAATGTTATAGTGTATTTCTCTTATGTGTGTGGCTGTGGCTACACAACCACACTAATAAGGAACTTGCCAGTTGCCACAAGCGATGGACGTGTCAGATCATGTCATAAACATAAACTGTTATCAATCTTTGTGCGTAAACGCAGCGCGTCCTTTTACGCAATCCATTTGAGTCTCCTTTGCTTTCAACCTTTCTTCCCTGCTGGGGCATTTGGCTGAGAAACGCCTCGGGACAGGTCCCGCCTGCCGAAGTGCCACCCCTCCGTTTCTTTCACCCGTGCTGCTGTCCCCCGCCCATCCCACTGCCAGCCACTATACCGATGGCCACGTCTTAAAAAAAAGTCCTCTTTGTACACAAACGGACACTGGAGAGTGGAGATAGCGGACGGTTCTGTCGGGAGGATTCACCTCAAGTGATCCCCACTAAGGGATTTTGAAGAGTTTTCCATTGGATATGTGGTCTGTCGCCAGGCAACACCGGCGTTAAGGTAAGACCGTAGGCTTCCAACGAAATAACACAGAAGCTGCAAACAGAGTGGCACTGTGGCCAGCCATCCACTGAGCCAAGACTAAAGACTTTTTCTTTAGGCTACTTTCATGGGGACTTTTGGCTTACGTTTCCTTTCCGATGGACCCGATGAAGAACCGAACTCACGTGTGCCATTACAGAGAAATTCATTTCTTGTTTGGATTCATAGGCTAGGTGTTTTTTTAATAGGCACGTTTACATGAAACTTATATAAATGTAAACGACTAGCGATTAATTGAATGGGGGGGGGGGGGGGGGGGGGGGTCGCTGGGGCAACGACAATGGAAAGCCAGAATGGGAGAGAAATGCTGTTTACATATTTGCGATTCTCCCACTATTATAGTGAAAATCCACTCGATACAGTAGCTATTTTGCCGAATTAATTACTTGACAGCCTACTAATTAATAAAAAATGGCACAAACGAACGAATAAAATAAGCCGGTTAATAGGCCAAATGGTGCATTCACGACTTTCACGTTGACTCTGCATAATGCGAGGAAACAAACATACTGTGTCTAGTAGTCAGATGTGTCTATAGTAGGACTAGTCTATTCCTCGGACGGAGACTTTGTTAAATGTCTACCTAAGTTTACTCTACAGAAACACAAGTTGAAAGTGTTGCATTTCCCTTATATCCCACCAAAGGCATACCTTTGTCTCGATATTGTCATATTCACTTATTATATATTTTAATTCAACACAGACTTTTTTTTAGATTTGGTTGTGGTGCAATAAATATATTACTCTGCTATGATAAACAACCTTTAATGTTCCTCTTGCAGGACGAGACAGAACAGATGGATACAAAATAGAATCTTTTGGCTGGGCAATTTAAGCTACTTCAGAGACCAGTGTTGCCAATAATCCAACCCACCTCCAAAAACAAGCCAAATCTCGCATGAGAAATAAAGCCAAATCTCACCTCGAAAAACAAGCCCAATAATATGCCATAATGCCATATATTCCCCCCAAAAATAGATTAGATGCATAGGCTATATCATTCTATTTACTATGTAGTTCTATAATAATGTATGTTCTGGTTATTTATTATAACATTACTGTAGAAAACCCCACCACTATAGCTGAGAGGGGGGTGGAGCAGGTTGCCTTGTTGCTGGTGGGTGGGTCCACCAATTGGCACACCAGGGGACTATATAGGCCAACTAGAAGCCATGCTGGTAGCAACTCTGTGCCTATATTGATCTTTCAATTACACACATACATTAGCCAGGGCTTAATAGAGACACCAGACCGATTCTGTCACTCAATGGGACCCCTCCCCCCCCTAACCCTATGGGGAATTATAGTATATTTTATATGTTGGCTTGATCGATTTGCCAAAGAAGCCACAGTGTTTTTAAAACAAGCCCAAAAACCTCAACCCACACTCACCATTGGTCCCCAAAGTGCCCCCCCAAGTCTAGAAGAAAACAAGACAAAAGTTGCGGGACATATAAGCCATTTGGCAACACTGCTGCAGAGGCAGATAATGTATAACAGAAGACAGGGAGAAGAGGAGAGAGAGAGAGAGAGTGTGAGAGAGAATGACAGTGGGTGAGAATGAGAGAGGATGTGTGAAGAGGTGAGAAGAGGCTATATGGACAAAGAACAGGAAACGGCAGAGAGAAACAGAGGGAGAGCTGCCATGATGTTTGTTGTGTATGTTGTAGATGTCCTGAGGGCTGGAGAAGGTAAGGCGGCCCTGTTAGGACTTGCTCAATAAGCAGCCGGATTAAGGCATGCGCTCATGGATCACCTCAGCAGTGATCTATTCTCAATAGAAGGCTCTAGGTACAGTTGGCGCGCATATAATCCTTCACAGTGTAACTTTCTTTTCTTTTTAACTTTCTGTCCCTCTGGCTGTAGGCTTTGTGTTGCTTTCACTCATCCATCTATCTACTCAATTCAATTCAAATAGCTTTATTGGCATGACAAAACATATGTTTATATTGCAAAGCAAAAAAAAAAGGACCAATACAATCAACAAACAATACAACAATACAAACAAAACGAGTGAAGTGAGCGGTGCTCACTGTGTGGGGGTCCCCGCAACATCCAGACCCCCAGGAACGTGCCCAAGGGGCCGGCCCGGTTCCGGCGAGCCTTCCCGTGTCCAAAACGGTAAAGAAATGACAGAGTTACCGTGTTGCAGCCTTCTGTGCTCGGACATACAGACACAGGGACAGACACAGCCAGGACATACACACATTGCTACGCAATGGAGCGGTTAGGCACCGCTCAAAAAGAGGTACCTATATGTACATATAGGGGTTTGTCTAATAATAGCTGCGTTTTTATAGTGCAATGCATGTTATGTGCAATAGGCCGGGGTGGTTTGTGCAATTAACAGGAGGAGCGCGACTTCGCCCTCAGGGCGTCTTACTGCTATATATTTTAGTGATTTGATGCACTGATCGGTTGTTGGCACTTTTAATTTAGTTGTATGTGTTACAATAACAATAAAGATCTATCTATTGACCAGCCTTCTGCTATACGCATGCATACATTTTCGATCCTATTGTCTCTATATAAGATCTTTGTTTAATTTCCACACCTATAAAGTTATTCAGAATTCTCTACACTTCCTGAGATTCTTGACACACGTTATACACAAGTCCACACTCGGGTTTCGACTCAGATTTGAACCTGTTTATTGTCTCCACCAGGCCGAAGGCATGGGGGGAGAGTATGTTTTGCACTCCGTCCGTCCGTGTGTCCGTCCGTGTGTGTGTCCGTGAGCAGCTAATCTCGGCCACCGTTAACCCGGTCGATGCCAAATTTTGCACACACACTCCCTGGATGCCAACGATGAACCTCTGCCCCAAACTTTCCAGAACGGCCTGTTATAGCGCCACCAGGAGGCCGCTTTGTGCAAAACAAGTTTTTGCACAGTACACCTACAGATTTTGTCCAAACATCACGCAAATTGGTATACAGTCTCTCTAGAGCCATTCAACGAAACCGGTCTTTCAGATTTCTCAGACTCCATCCTGATTGGTTAAGATTGGCTTCCAAAGTTCACAGGAGTGCTCAGTTTCAAACAAAATGCTGCAAATCATCAACACATCGCGTGATTTCCGTGAAATTGTGCACGCACATTCCCACTAGGCCGAGGACGAAATGCCACATGAACAATTTCAACTCAGCCTCAAGGTGGCGCTATAACTGCCCGAAAAGTGTTTTTACCTCTAACTGCACGGATCTGTGGATAATTTACTTTTGTTGCCCTTTTATCCAACCACCAGATGAAGGCAAGCTGCAATGTCCTACATTCCTATCCTGGTGGAGACCTGTGCCCAGAAGGGCACTTTTTCTAGTTTACATTTGTTTTTTATTATATTGTTGTGCAAGATATTGCCACATCAACTTGAATCATTGAATCAATTTGTTCTCTTACTGTCTCCCTCACTCTCTGTCTCTCTCTCACACACACAAAATACACAGTGGACTGCTCCCCCTCCTCAGACTTACAGTTCTTACAGTCATTCCAGATGTTGAGTGTCCACATATGGCTATACATTATGTCAGTTACCATGCAGTACAGCGTGTTCCCTTGCTCCTTTTCCTTCCTGTTAAAACACTATTCTAATGTCTAGGACTGCTGATTTTTACTGAGTTGCTAATGCAATTCAGTAAATAGTTGATTGTATTGTTCTACAATACAATAGCAACTTGCTGTTGTATTGTCTCAATTCAGCACATGGTGTGAATGTTACTTTGTGTTTGTGGTGATTCATGCATACTGCATGATTAGATCATTCACAATGTCATGTGTTACCTTTTGACCCAAACTTCATCTTTGCAAATTTGTAATCCCCTGTGATCACAAATAAATACATTACATCGCATAAAGGGTCGGTCTCTAGACTAGACTGATCTGGTCATGGAACTGCACATCTATAGGGGTACTGCAAGAACATTTCAGGAACACACATGTTAGTTATTTAACATATACCCCTCCCTCCATCCCTTACCTCCCACCCTCCTTCTTTCTAATGCTAAACCCTTATACATTTTGTGCCGCAGAGCAGATACACAGCTCCAGAGGGGGAGAGAGAGAGAGAGAGAGAAGAACCAAGGAGGAATCCATCCAGCCCAAGCACCAACAGCTGTGAGAGCTCACACCCACAGATACCACAGAGCCAGAGGGATTGACACTGCGAGCATCATGCCTCGCTGCAGACTGGGCCCTCCCACCGTGGTTGTCCTGGTGATCCTGCAGGGAGCGGCCGTAGTGCTGCTCTTCGGATGGTACGTTCAGCTCAGTCCCTGTGGCCCCGTGCCTCCCCAGGGCAAGGTCCATGTACTGCTGCTATCCTCATGGCGATCAGGCTCCTCTTTCTTGGGCCAGGTGTTCAGCCAGCATCCGTCGGTCTTCTATCTGATGGAGCCTGGCTGGCACGTGTGGACCACGCTGCAGAAGCCCGGCGCCCGGGCCCTCCGGATGGCGGTGCGGGACCTCATACGGAGCGTGTTTCAGTGTGACCTCTCCACAATGGAGGCGTATATGCCGGAGCTGCATAACATGTCCACCTTGTTCATGTGGAGCCACAGCCGCGCTCTGTGCTCTCCGCCGGCCTGCTCTCTCACGCCGCGGCCCCAGTTCAGCAACGAGACGGAGTGCCGCAAGCGGTGCAGTTCCAGGGGGCTGCAGGCAGCGGTCAGCGCCTGTCACACCTACAGCCACGTGGTGCTGAAAGAGGTGCGTTTCCTCGAGCTGGAGTCGCTCTATCCGCTCCTCCAAGACCCCACGCTGGACCTCCGAATCATTCACTTGGTGAGGGACCCGCGCGCCGTGGTCCGGTCAAGAGAGCAGTCGGCCAAAGCCTTCATGAAAGACAACGCCATTGTCCTGGAACAGGGGGGCACCGCCGTGGCGGACACGCAGTACCGCGTCATGCAGGAGATATGCCGCAGCCACGTGCGTATCCACGAGAGGGCCACCTTGAAACCCCCAGAGTTCCTGAAGGGTCGTTACAAGATGGTGCGCTATGAGGACATGGTGCAGGATCCGCTGACGGAGATCAAGACCATGTATAAGTTTGTCGGTCTGGAAATGACCGAGCCGCTGCAGGATTGGATCTATAAGGTGACGCACGGGAAAGGCAAAGGCACCAAGAAAGAGGCGTTTGAAATCACGTCGCGGAACGCTGCCGATGTCTCGCAGGCGTGGCGTTCCACACTGGCCCACGACAAGGTCAAACGGATCCAGGAAGTGTGTAAGGGCGCTATGTCGTTGCTAGGGTACAGGACCGTTGACAATGACAAAGAACAGAAGAGACTTGACATGGAACTTCTGGAACCCAGGGAACAATATCACTTCAGTTGGCTCCCTTCCAAAACCCAAGAACAAACCAATAATAATTAGCACAAAACGGATCACTTTTTTATACCACAAAGAGCAGAGTATTATTTGTCTACAGAATGAAGTCTATAGATTAGAATAATTATATTTTATAAAATTGATGAAAATGATAATATTTTGTCATGATGTCCAGATTACATAGTGAAATAGTGAAATTCTCAGTGTCACTTTTAACACTCTCTATGAACATTAACACAGGAGGACCCAATTTGAGCGTCTGTGTGACTGTGCGTCTGTGGCTCAGGAGGTAGAGCAGGTCGTCCAATGATCCATGGGTCGGCGGTGCGATTCCCGGCTCCTCCTGTCTACATGTCGAAGTGTCCTTGGGCAAGACACTGAACCCCAAATTGCTCCTGATGTGCTGGTTGGTACCTTGCATGGCTTCTGCAGCAATCGGTGTATGAATGGGTGAATGTAATGCACAATCTATGTAAAGCGCCTTGGATAAAGGCGCTATATAAATGCACCATTTACCATTTTGAGTGTGTAATCTGGTCTGCTTAATACAACACTGATCCGTCCTGAAAGGGCAGAAATGTGAGGAGAGTGTTGCTGACTGCTGTCCGCCTTGGTTTTGTTCTGGAATCCGTGCATAACTTATACAGAATGCAGCCCTCTGGATTATGTTGGTGCAATGAATAATGACAGCTCTGAAATGTGTTTCAAATACTTAGCCTATAACAACTAGTGTTTCAAAAATGACACAAATCTCATGGTGACGGAATGCCTCAGCCCTGTACCACAAGCGGATACTCCTGATTGAAAAACAATTCAAAACAAACCTGGATGGATTGGTCACACATAACAGATCAAAGCAGTTGTCACTGGTTTAACCACTGACCAGTGGTTTAACCACCTAAGCTCGTTGTATGACAAATAGCAAAAATTGGCGATCTACAAGCTACAAGGTTCTATATTAGATTTTCTTTACGTGTTTTTATGTTGGTTATGAAACAACAATATGGATTTACTACATATTGAGAACAGAAGCATAGGGACATTTGTTCTGGATTCCAAGTCATCCCTGTATGTACTGTGAAGTCTACATATTGGTTATCATCATCTGATACTCATATCCCATGTATGATTGACAAATGTAATGTGAATTCAGTGCATTCATATTTATCATTTAAACATGTAATTTGTTGTGTCACAACCACCTAGCCCCACAAGGAATAGGCCTTTCATGTGGAGAGGGGAGTCTCAAGCCGGTATTGTCTGAGGCTGAGAGTGAATGAATAATGTTATGGATCTATCTTGGGAGGTTAGGAAGCGGTGCTACACAGTTGGCTCTGGCGTGCTATGTTGGCTTTCAATCTACAAAACAAACAACTCGATAATACGGTTTAAAATGCCAATTGATCCTACTGTTAGGCATTTTTAACATAGTCATTCATTAGCTATAGTAACTTTGTAATCCTGCCTAGTTCTCTTTATTTCTCTTTTTCTTTACTGGGTTTCTTTGATTATTGCACACAAACTAAATCAATATCCAGCTGTATTACACAACAAGTGTTTATGGTTTGAAGGGTATGGGAAGTCTACATTTAGGCAGTAGTATAATCTTAAATCACATTGATTTACAATTTGCAGATACTGTAGATGTTTTAAGAGCCAGATTAAACTGGAAAATGATTTTGCAAATGGCCCGTTGACTTTGGTTCCTTCATGTATAAAGATAATTTATATCAAGGCTTACCTATAATTTGTAGGTCTTTGATTGATTGAATACTTTATTAACAAAGTGCACACAAACATTACAGCAGGTACAGTGAGGGCTTGTTTCCAATGTGGTATTGTATGTATTTGATTCATAAATAATACATTTTTTATTTAACACATGATCAGAAATAGCCTAAGTCTAGCCTTTTTTAGAAATAGATCCTCTTCGGCCAACAATTCAGGACTGGTTCTGAAGAAAGCAAGAGGTTTCTCATTGAGACACGACCATGACATTTTAAATTCTAGCTTGTTGTTTTCTTCAACAGTCGCTTGTTTTATTAACATGTATGTTCCTGCATGGTACTTGACATATTATGGTACTGTGATATTCAGCATGTGGAACACTGTGCATGTCAAGTATATTATTCTGTGTGCGTGCACTGCACATATTGACAAAGTGGTTTGTGGAGTTGAATTTTACATTAGAGTCTGTCTCATGGTGCATATTAATATGCATGTAGTAGGTACGCTTATACCCATAGATGACGATTATTATTATCGTAGTTCAAGGCACAGAGAGGAAATACATGTTGACACAGCATTATTGTGTCACATGCTTAATAGCAGTGTTAAAAAATATATAGGCTGTATATGTTTGGGATTACCTTGTTTACCCCATATTCAGGCCATCATAATGTGATTGGGAGTTATAATATATCTATATCCACGTGTATATAACCCACTCTCACTCGGACAAATCAGTATAGCAATTTGTCATTCACACTGCCTTAAAACATTGCCCTTCTGTGACATAATGCATGACATATACACAAGGGTGATGAGATTGACTTCTACATTCTTCTTACATCTCATGTTATCTTTTATTCTTTGTACCGTTGCATGAAAAAATGCATCACAAAATAGTTTTCCTGAAAGACACTATTTTGTGTTTAAGATTAATCAAGAATTGCAAATCGGTGGGAAACCGATGAGGATTGTGTCATGTTACTGCACTAGTGACGTCTACTGGTTGGTGACGGTGCCTGCATGTATTCATGAGTTTCAAGTCCTATACCTCCCATGTTGGAGACCAACATAGGTGTTTCATGTTGTTCCTGCATTGAATTAATTGATTGATAATTTTATTAGACAATAAAATGCAAACAGTACATGCTATAGTAAAGCACGTTTGGTCCAAAAGGACAGCACCGAAGAAAGACCTTGCAGTCTTGTTTCCAATCGGGTCCCATGCATTCATTCACATGCAATAACAATAATGACAAAAATGAAACACTTGTGTTGGTCCCCAACATGGCAGGTGTAGGACTACATTTGGGAAGTTAGGGAAGGTGGCATAGCCCAGAGTTTGGCAGTGACAAGGGCTGCAGTACATGGGTGAGTTCTCAAAGTCTAAATTGGGGAGTAGCCACAGAGACGGGTGTCAATTTGTCCCTATATACACAATTGTTTTAAGTCCTTGATCCTGATACTAAATGAAAAGAACGATGATTTGTAGCTGTTGTGCTGTTTTCATCAGACATTCCATAATGAAGTTGAACTTGCACATAACTTGCTACTTTGATCATAGTCAAAGTGCTATTTCTTACATTTTAAATTATTTTTTAAGTTATTTCAAATGAATTTCCAATTGTCTGTATTGGGTTTACCAAACAAATGTTAGTGTTAAAGCAGCCCTATTTAACCTTTATCTATGAATAAAATGTATTTTTGTCCAATCTGTATGGTAGAGTATACAATATAACTCATACAATTGAGTTGGTTGTATTTTGTCTCCCTGTTCTTCTAATGAGACATTTAGATGGTGTCAAAGGTCATGTCTCACCTTGACACAGGATCTGACACCAATTTTGACCTGATGGTCAAGGTTCAATTCATCCCCTGAGCAAGTATAGGCAGGCTCTAGCTCAATGGTAAAACGTTCTATAGCACTTGTGCAGTAAAACCAGGTTCAAATCCAGGGTATAAGAGGAAAGTTACATAGTGCTGCTTTAATGTTTGTTTCACTTGCTTAATTGTCAATGGAATGCTTTTGGACAATTGCCAAGTGCCTGAACAGCTAATAGCTATATCTCCACATAATGTGAATAATATATGAAGCATCCTCTATTGTGTTTGTGTATCATTCTTGCTGTTCTTGGGCATAGAGAGATCACTTTTACATAATGTCCTGTGATCATTTACTGACAATTTCATAATTTGTTTCTCACCTAAACTTGAAAATAAAACTAGTAGGCATGAATATGCACAGAGAAATTACAGTGTTAGGGCCTTAATGCCTTACAATAGATTTAGCTGACAGATCAGACTGTTATTTGTCTAACTGTTTGTTTTAGAATAAGACAGAGATTACAAGTATGTGACGTTTTTTCTTCTTTCTTTTTAGTAATGATGACTGCAATACATTTTGGCTTGTGTCCTCGTCTTTTGCATTATTATTGCCCTCATTAGTGACTTTGGTTGTTCTGTCCATTTTTTCCCATACTGGTTGCATTTAGCTCTTGCACTTGACTTTGGGATGGATAACTATGGGTTGGTCTCTTGAGATTAAACTCTTTCAAGAGAGACCTGGCCAAGAAATCGGCAATAAAAGACAAAAAGATTCATCATAGGCCTATTGTAAATGATATAGGCATAGGCAAATATCTGAGATTTAAGGTCTTGTGACTTGGGCTACTTAACTTTCATTCAAATCATGTACCCTACATGTTCTTCCATAACTTTAACCTTTGCTTTAAAATACCTTTGGCATAGCCACAAACAATAGACAGGAAAGTAGGCAGCCTGCAGTTCAATACAAGGTCTGCTAAGATTTAAACCCATAAAAGCCTATGCCTTGTTTCTATTGGAGTCCTTCATACTCAATTAATCGAAATATTTAATATTTAGCAAAAACACACCTCAGAAGGCTAGTGACAGGTGCGTAGGGCAATGGAGCATACATTAAAAAGGGTATCTTTGAGAAACGTCGACCTAATAAAGAGCAACATTTTGGCAAGTGTCTGACAGTGTGTGGGACCTTTTCTTTGTTTTTCAAAGATACACTTTTTATCGAAACATTTAATATGAAATATATAGTAGGCTACTAAAAACATCATATAAACAGTTATCCAAATAATAATATTTACAGTAAAGTGGAAGGGGCGCTTTAACGGTTTACTGGGGCCAGATTAGATTTTGCAGCCACCCATAAGTGCTGTTGCGTTTTTGAAGTAGAGTAGGGATTCACATTGCTTTACGATTGTTGGTAGCCTATAGGCCTTCCACATTTTTGAGTGGTGCAACCACTGCTATAGACAGCTATGTGTGTGGCTGTGTCCCTGGGTCTGACTGTCCCTGTGTCCCTGGCTGTGTCTGAGCACGAAAATAGCGTTATAGCGTTTGTTCACCACCAAGTGTCACTGTTGCACAGCCTAACACACAGACACACAAAGGCCAGGGAGGAGGGCTTGTACAGTACAATTTACAATTTAGGCATTTAGCAGACGCTCTTGATCCAGAGCGACTTACAATTAGCAAAAACAAAACCATGTCAGACATCACATATATAAAAAAGTAGTTATCATGAATCGTGTATAAACTAAGAACGTAACAGTGGATGTCAACTATACATACAAACTATACTACAGTACTGTACAGTACAGTACAGTACAGCACCACTCACTTCAGACGGGTCTGATTTTTTGTGCCATAGGAGAAGTAACCACCATGAGTGCCTTAATTGTGATATCACACAGAGGGATTTCAGATTGATTGACTGGATACTTTATGCTCTGCTGATGAAGGCTCATATAGCCAAATTTGCCGAAACGCGTAAGCGTTGATGGGAATGTGAGCACTTTGTCCGCCATTTATTGAAGTATTGTACCTTTTTGACACATTTATAGATAGTATCCAGCAGGTGGCAGTGCACACGTGCCTGCTACTATCTACACTAGACACAAGTGGCGGAACTATTTCGCTTTGTGCTGTTTCTCATCGGGACACATTCGGCAGTGGACCATCTATCAGTGTTGAGTGTTGCCATGTCTGCTTAACAGCATAGCACGCGGAATCGCCGATCTCTGAAGAATTATTATTATTACAACTTCAAACTACAGTACCACGATGCCGACTGACACTAAAAGAGTGCGGGGACCAGAGGTGTCCATGAGCCTTTCCCTCTTTCGTCCCAAGCCCGTGATAACGTCGTCCGCCGCAGATGGTAAGACGACGGACGGCAGACAGCGCGATCAGGTTGATGTGCGACCCGTGTTCGTGCGCTGTGGGCTGATCAGCCAAGCCAAAGGATCCGCGTACATTGAAGCTGGAAACACCAAACTAATGTGCTGCGTGTATGGCCCACGAGAGATGGAACGCAAAGATGAGACTGATATGAAGTGTGGGAGGTAGGTTGATCATGTGATGATAATGCATGTGCGTAGCCGTAGCCAGTGGTGGAAAAAGTACTCGCATGTTACTCAAGTAAGTAAGTATCGAGAGAGAGAGCGAGCGAGTGTATTTTCCGGCAGCAGCATCTGCTGCTTCTGGGGAGATATCAATACAATCTAGAAATACTCTGAAAGTCTGGAATTCAAATTTTAGTACAACATATTGGTATCAAAATGTACTTTAAAGCGGTGGTTCCCAAAGTGGGGTCCCCCAGGGGCCCTTGAGGGTGGTCCCCGAGCAGAGCAGCCGAGAACCAGGTCGTACGTTTTGACGTGCGCGTGTCATTGACGTGTCATTTGTTAACCTTCACCAAACAGATAGATTTTGTAACTATATCTTGTCTGTTCTTTCTCTGTTTCCATCTAGGTTGATGACTGATATGCGGTTCGCTCCCTTCTCCTGCCCTGAGAGGGGCTCTTGGATACAGGGGAGCGAGGAGAAAGGCCTCTCACTGATGCTGCTCGAGAGTCTGCAGCCGGCCGTGTGTCTCCACAAATACCCCCGGTCGCAGATCGAGGTCAACGTGATGGTTCTGGAGAACAACGGTTCGGCCCTGGCCCACGCCATCACCTGCGCTTCCCTCGCCCTGGCGGACGCAGGGATCGAAATGTACGACCTGGTTCTCGGCTGCTCCATCCGGCAGGACGGCGCGTCTTACGCCATCGATCCCGCCTACCTGGACGAAACCGGCTGCAGTTCGAGCAGCGCTGATGAAAACCAAGGCAGTCTGACCGTTGCGTTCCTCCCCAGTTTGAATCAGATATCCGGGCTACAGTCGGACGGGGAAATGAGGGAGGAGACGGTGACGGCGGGAGTTCGGACCTGCATCGAGGGATGCTACAAACTGTACCCTGTCATCCAACAGGCTTTGGCCAAAGCCGTGCGGAGGGAAGCCCCACCACCGTCAGAAAGCTGAGACTGACTGACGGGACGTTCTCATCTTGCCTCTTGTAGCAGAATGTTTTTTGTGTCTACCGTATAAAAATGTTACATGAATACTGATGCATTTTTTTTTTACTGTAATAAATTACTGTAAATAATTCATACAAATTATGTGCTTGACTCATGTCAGTGATGTGGTCAATGTTTTGCTGATCTGTGGAAATGAACAGTTAAATATGAAATAATAAAAAACAAATAACCCTCATTTAACAAGCTGATTCAGACATCAAAGCAGTTTTCCTCAGATCTCAGGATCTGATCAACCCGTTTACAACTTAAGCATACTAATAACATTTTTTACATTAACTAGACAGGTGATAACCAGTTTACAACTTAAGCATACTAATAATATTTTTTACATTAACTAGACAGGTGCCCGGCTGTAGAGCACAGTCGATAACGATGGAAGTTGGTGATCCCTGCACGGGTACCCGGCTATGCAATACGTGTTGTACCCGTTTCACCCATCTGTCTTATATATGGAGATTTCTCTATAGACAAAAAAGGTATCTTTCCTTCAAGTTCTATACTGCTTAATTAAATACTGTGTAAATTGCATTATTGCAAAGAAAAAAGGGAATACAAGGCAGTCCGTCTTTGGTGAAAAAATATTCATATAATTTATTGATGAGCAAGGCAAATAAAAATCACACCCGTGTGAAGTGAGAGGTGCTAATATATTAAAGTCTAACTCATGTTGATTAGGTGATGTAATGGCGATGTAACACAAACATTAACGCCATTAACAATAAAGAGACAATATGACGTAATGAGGCACATGACATACATTTGCCCTTCATTGTCAATGGCGTTTACAAAACAAACATTGAACAAAAGACAAACATTAAACCTGTATGGGCTAGCGCCCCTCAAAAAACGACCTACGCGTTTTCGACCAAAAGGTCTTCGTCAGGGTCATGGAGATTTCTCTATCTGTTTGTGTCCCTTTATTCCTATACTTATACAGTATAGTATACTGTATATGGAGTTCTGTGTCAGGCATGCCCAAATATGAAGTATTGTGATGTGAGAACAGGCCATCTCCATATATGGAGATATAAAGGTGATCAGGGCCCGGGCAGAGGTTTTTGTGGCGGTTCTGGACAACCGTGGGTCCGACCGACTCGACACCGGGCACTGCACTCCCTGCGGGGGTGTGGAACGAGTGTGTCGAATTTGAAGTCGGTGGACCGAACGGTTCTCGAGTCACGTGGATTACAGACGTGCAGCATTTATAGATAGATGTCAGACAAAATAAATATTTGTGAAAACTGATTTTTAATGTAAAGTATATGGCATGTTTCACTTTCATGACTTTCACATCGGCATGGTATTGCATAAATGACGTACGGAAATACATTTGGACAGTAGTATATGCAAAATGATTATTTGTTTACAAATAGTGCTGCTTAGTTATAATTGTGTACGATAATGCTTTCCCCATCTTAGTGATAATGCGAATAGAGACAGTGCAAAAAAGTTTAAAGTCCAGACTCCAGGATCACCACTTCAGGCACACAACTGAAGTGGCTAATCCCTACACAGACGTTTACACATCACCTAACCCAGTGGTTCCGAAATCTTTTAGCCCGTGACCCAAAAGAGAAATTAGTCATCCGTCCGGAAAATAGCAGATCTACAAGCGTTGTGAGCTTGTAGATTTTCACTAGCCTCGGGCACTAATATACCACTGCGCTGCACTGCGTGGCAATATTCATTACAAAGGCAGATGAAGGCTGGCTACGTGAGGCTAGATTTTCACTACTTCTTAACCCATTTAGGTTTGAGGCCAATAAAAATAAAACATTTGTTTTCTAATTTATGTAATTTCCTTTATTTTTATTTCTTCATGAAATTACTGAATTGTAATTGAATTTGGTTTGAATTCATGTCGAATTTTCCTTTTTTGGGAATGTTTATTCAAAATATTTTGAAATAATTAAAAACTAAATGTAGGAAATAAAACAAGGGACCCATAAAATAATTGTCTGCGAGACTATGACCCACACTGTGTTTGGGAACCACTGATCTAACCACCCGTTTCCCGCTGGATCTAACCTCGTCATCCGATATCAATAGTACATGTGTATGTTGTATTTCCTTCTGTGGACAACAAGGGTGGCGACCCCCTTCACATCCTTCAGCTTGTCTGAGTCAAAGTCCACCATCAGCTTCGTCATGCCTCTCCTCCTGGGCTTGAAGGACATGTTGATTGTCACCTCTTGACCTGGAGCAATGTGATCACTGAAAAAGACATGGAGACAGGAGGAAATTAAAATTACAATTAATCCTGCATAAGGGTCACACACTTGCAGTGGTGTAAAGTAACTACCGGTATATATTTTCATTATTTTCCCCTTCTTTTATTTATTTTTTATTTTTCCTTTTAAGTATTTCCAATTTTCAACAATTTAACTTCTCATACTATAGGCAAAAGGGCAGGGGCTCAAGCCCCAAAAGCTACCCCCTCTGTACGTGCCGGTCAGTTAGTTACTTACATGACAGGGATCTCTCTAGCAGACAGTAGTCCCGCCCCCTCGACAGTGAATACGCCTCCTTTCAGTGTGATTGGCAGGGGGTTTGTGAAGGAGATGTATGCCGTTGCTTCTTCATGTTGAATGACCTTCCCGGGAACCTGAAAGGGGAGGACAGAGTTAGGGTGTGTGTGTGCAACCAGCCTGATCTCACAGAAATACGTATGTAGGCCTATGTACGGAATTGCAATTCCATACATACACGACTAGAAAACCCAAGTACATATGACACTACTACTGTTTTGACCACGACGGAGGCATGGCTTTCACTAGTACGGAAGTGCTACTGTATTTCACCGTGGCTGGTTCGGGCTGGGTGAGATTGGGTTTGACATTATTTACTATTCCGTCCATATCGGGTTACAACTCGGACGGGGCTGAGTCGGCTCTACCGAACTTTGCAGCGCTCGACGCGGCAACTCACGGCCCGCCCCGTGGCTCAAGTTCGGTAGAGACGGCGCCCCTCCATCATTGTCTATAGGGAGGATTTCACTGTCATATGTACGAGTTTTGGGGTTTTCTAGTCATGTATGTACGGAATTGCAATTCCATACATATTCACGTATTTCTGTGAGATCGGTTTAGTGCAAAAAAGAAAGTGGTTTTGTGAAATCGAATGGTCAATATCCAGTGGCAAGTATCAATACTGTGTATTGTAAAAAGATCGGCTATTTTCAAATGGCTGAAATGTATAGGGCTGAGGTGGTTAATGTATGTTTTGTAATAATAATCTAAATCTACAAAGTAACGAAGATGATTTATTTATTAATCTAGTGAAGAAAGGCCGTCGAAAGGCCGTCATAGGCAGACCTGTATCCCTAGAGAAGACAGACTATGCACCCACTGCACACTAAATGAAGTGGAAACCGAGCTACACTTCCTAACCATCTGTCCATTGTACCAAGACATCAGAGACACATACTTCCCACAGATTACAACCACACACGGAGATTTTGAAAACATGACCAATGACAAAAAACTCCCATATCTGCTGGGCGAAGTACAACAATGTGCAAACACAGCAGCAAGATTTGTGAGTTGCTGTGATAGGAGAAGGATATCAAATGGAACACAACCACCGTAAAGACTAATCATTGTGTATATGCCTGCACTATACCTGCATCGAGTGATCTTGAACATAGAAGTCGATCTATTGAAGAATCTGACAAAGTACATAATTTTTGTTTTTGTTTTGATTGTATTGCTGTATTGTTGTACTGTTCTTTCTGCTTTGGCAATGTAAACGTATGTTTTCTCATGCCAATAAAGCCCTTTGAATTGAATTGAATTGAATGACAACCATAGAACCTTAGTTTAAAATGTTTAATGTACACACCTGGACATGGAGTTCTGGCATAATGAGTGGGATGTTGGCCTCTTCGAGGATGGGTTTGTTCTCGCCTGGAGCTTGTAGAAGTGCCACCACCCTCAGCACATGGTGCTCTGACACGCACGCTGCGTAGTGGGCATACCGCAGACGCAGTACCTCCTTGTGGGCTAGGCGTGGAACACGCACACACACACACACACACACACACACACACACACACACACACACACACACACACACACACACACACACACACTTATTAAACACATAATGGGAGGAGAAAGTGTAAGCGCATGACATCATCATCATACCCGGAACTTCCGGAAGTTATGCGGGAACGCCTACTGAGCGGAAAAAAAACTCTGATTGACTTTATGCATGCGCATACCCTCTATGAGTAGCATACAGGTAACAAGTTTTTATGTAGTTTTAGTTATTGTCTTTTGAGTTTTTACTAAAATTAAATCACATTTTAGTCTACTAAAATGTATTTTGTCTGGTCTTGATGGCATCACAATGGTTGATTTGACACTTTGTTGCATGCTGAAAATAGCCAATCTAGATAAATAAATAATAATAATTGCGCCGAGCAGGTCGGGCGGTGTCGCAAAGATTTTCTTTGTCCCCCCTTGCTAGGAGAGCCAAAAATTGCCTATGGTTGTATGCTTGTAGATCTACTATTTTCAGAGCGCAACACCAGAACGCAATCACATTCATTTCTACTGGATCTCTTCACCAAATTTTCACTCCCTATGACATGTTTAGTCTAGTTTTAATTTGTTATCCATACTGTCAGTAGATTCCAGTCCATAGGCGCAAATGGGTGGGGGATGGGGAGGTCAAGTTCCCTGCCAACGTCACATTTGTCCCCTCCAAATGAGTGGGGGGTCCCCTGCAACGTCACATGTAGGTGCTCTGATAGAAGCTTTGCAAATAATATGTAGGCTACAATAATATATACTACGTTTAAAACATGCGAACCCTCTCCTCTCCTGAAAACTGCCCAGGAGATGATGCACATTTTACATAGAATAGGCTATTTTCAGTTGGTCATACAGTGAGTTTTGACCATGAGCTGCTGATAATGTGGTTAAACTTTTACGTTTTGAAACACATCGCATTTGCGCCGCTGTCTCAGTCTCAGTTTTCGTCAGTGAAAAAAGGTAGTTGGTAATCTTTCATCATAGTCGATGAAGTCAACACTGAAACCCCGCAGAGTATCTCTACTGTTTACCTTTATGTGTCGGCACCGTGACGCTGACTGTTCTTCGTTGGCACTCCCCCCGGTGGACAGAGTTGTACGTGACAGCCGTAGACAGCAGAGTGAGCTGAGCTTTGGTGTCCTGGCTACCTGCGTTCTTCACCTAGGTGACAGATGAACCAACAGGAGCATAGATGAATGCATGCAGTGGTGGGAAAAATACTCACATGTTTTACTTAAGTAAAAGTATCAATACTGCAATGTAGAAAATACTCCCAAACCGGTTCCCAAACTTTTTCAGGTCAAGGACCCTCAAATTGACACTAATTAGCCCGCGGACCCCCATTTGAAAAGATATGCCAGGAACCCCCATAAGAGATGATTTTTATGGCTCTAGCAGTTGATTCTCAACCCGTTTAATTTCAAGGACCCCCAGTTTGACATGCATTAGACCCCCATTTAATGGCATTTCTGTCTCTAGGACCCCCGATTTATATTGTAAAATCAATGTTAATTGAGTTACAGACGCATAAGGGTCCATTTGGTTCCAAACTATCATTTAGCTGGGGACCCCCTGGAACTCCCTCACGGACCCCTGGGGGTCCCCCGACCCTACTTTGGGAACCACTGCTTTACACCTCTTGTTATGATACTGTCTTTGATCACATATTGAAACAGAATAAACCCAGTTTTTCATGATTAGTTCATAAAAAAGCATAATACACTCATCCATCCATCCATCCATCCATCCATCCATCCAGGACATTTTTTTACAATCTGTTATATACCTCAACAATCACGTCAAAATCTGTCCCAAATATAGCCTGGGCACGTTTGATTGACAGCTGGAGGCGCCCTGGTTCTGCCAGTGCCACCCCATTAACTCGATGCCCCGCCTTCTCGTTTACCTCTCGCTCCTTCTTTGAGCCTGTAGAGAAGACACAAAGGAAACTTAACCCATTTAGACCTGAATGTTTTCTGTTTCTATCTCAACCTTTTTCATGTCAAGGATCTGTATTTGGCTGCGGACCCCCATCTGAAAATATGTTGTTCCAGGGACCCCCCAGTAGCAAAGATTTGAGTTAAAAACGTTTGCTCTGAAAGATTTGCGCCACATTTTCACAATTGTTCAAAAATAGCAGATCTACAAGCTCGTAGCACGCTGTGAGCTTGTAGATCTGCAAAAGGTATTAAAAATAAATGAAGAAAGTCATTGAAAAAACTCCACGTATTAGGAGGGCAATATCAGTCACCATAACCTGTTTTCAATTAATTCTAACATGGTTAAAATAGAGTTAGAAGTTACAATGGGTTTGTATAGGAAGGCTTGCGTGGCAGCCAAAATGTATATCAAATATCTGTATATTATATACTGAATTGAGCAACTTAAAAACTGTCTGGGACTCTGGGGTGTTCACATAAGCCTAAGTAGATGATGAAATAACCCAATTTTCTTAAATATCCCTTTGGTGAACGATTCCAACCAACCTTCAGGGTATTTGTAATGGTGGGTGACATCTTCTCTGTAGTCTCCGTAAACACTCTTGGTGCTGATATTCCGTCCCACGCTGGTTTGGTCCACTTTGGTCTACAATAAAAAATTAGCATTAATGTTCCAATTATATATCATATAGCATTAGTAGTACAACTTGCAACCGAAGGTCGCAGATTACTATGAAAACTTGCAAAACCCGTCAGTCGTCTCCATATATGGTTGCCAGTCCATTACGCCTCGTGACGTCACGCCTACAATCCCTGTTATGCCCATATATTAAGGCCCGGCCCACTGCCTTCACATTCGACACACGCGTTCCACACCGCCACAGGGAGTGCAGTGCCAGGTATCGAGTCGGTCGGACACACGGTTCTCCAGAACCACCACAAAAGGCTCTGCTCAGGCTCTGCCAGTGGGCCTAATCGGCCTAAATCCCCTCTGTGCCTCTGCCTCAGCCAATTGATTGCCATGGAAACCCCACACCTGACAATTGATGACTTAACCAGTCCACTTTTCACGGTTAGTCAGTTAGTCCCTCTTCAGACGCAGGCATTTATAAAGTGACAATTTAAAGGTATATTCAGTGATTTCACTCAAAAAACCTTAGGTTTCGTTTTTGGCTGTGGGACCCAGCCTTTCGTCCAATCAGGATAGAGAGTCAAAAACTAAACCTACGGTTTTTTGACCCCCAGGGGTTAACTGGGGACAGGGAGGAACTCCTTATATGGCCAGCACACTCTATAGTAGGGAGGATTATCACAACAAAACAGAAAAAAGTGATATTTGAATTAAGTGAAATCACTGAATATACCTTTAAGGACTTTTAATGAATACCTGTAATTGTGTCAAAAGTAATCAACAAACTATACTTAAAAGAATTGTCAAACATTGGCTATATATACAATATTCTCTACTTAATTTAGTTTCGTTTTATTTTGTAGAATCCTTTAGTGTTGATGTAACAAAAAAGATAGCGTTCAGCTAAAACAGAAGCACACCTGCTGCTTTTGGCCGTCTCTTTTGACAATCCAGTGGATGATGTCAGCGTTCACCTCAGCATACACAAACGGAGCGTCGTACTTCATTCCCAACTCGCCCTCTTTAATGGCCTTCACTGGGCACGGGCCACAGCAATACACACCTGGAGAGGAGAAAATGTATGTCATTTCATGTGAAGTAACAAGAAATAATGAATTGGGCTCAGATTCCATGTGACTTGTATGTGACTTGTTTGTGTTTTAGGCATATTTAAGAAAATTCCAATCTGAATGTGATCTGATTCTGGTCACTTGGCAAATACAGGTGAACTACCGTCGGAGACTCCGCCTTGAGCCATCTAAGCTTCATGTCTATGCTAGTATCAACGAGGCGGATACGTTACCAGTCGACGGAAGAGCCAGGCCCGATAGGCAAGCAGCAGCGCAACACTAGTACCTTCACTCCGTTCCTGAGGAGTGGGGTCCAGAACCTGCCAGCCATCATTTCCTACTGGGAGGTCTTCTCTCTTCATCCACGACTCCACCCAACAGTGGAAGTTCCTGTAACCGAGGAGAGGAGATAACCAGTGTCGGGAATGCTGGATCAATCAATAATCGATGAGGCAATAGAGTGTATGCGCATGACATCATCATCACACCCGGAGGTTATGCGGGAACGCCCACTGAGTTGCAAAAAACGACTTTTCTGGCCATGACAGCCCATACATCCAAACAGAAAAGTCCTATCTGATTGCATTAAACGACGTTAAACGACATTAAACTCACTTTGCCACCCGATTTCTCATTCACTTTATGCATGCGCATACACTCTATAGGAGTGGAGACAATATTCTCAGGTGGTGATGCATGCTTTATGTAACATGATATCATGGGGAGAAATACGATATCACTCAGGTATAGTGGTAAACCATAACAAGATATTGCGACTGTAGGTCACAGATTACAATGAAAATCTGCAAAACCTGTCAGTCCATCTGTCACGCCACTATATATGGCCGTTAGTCGGCCACGCCCCGTGACACGCCACGCCACCATATATGACCATTAGTCCGTCACGCCTTGTGACACACTTCATATATGGCCGTCTCCATATATGAAGATCACGACACTGACCTCATCAAACACTGGATAACCATACATGGAAAAGACTTGATCATCACTTAGATTTGTATGTATGGAGTCGGCCAGCAACTCTACATCTGACCTCAAACCCTTAGATCTCCATATATGGAGCTGACCTGTTCTGACATTCCATATGTTGATCCATTCCTTCCCCACCCGTCCTTCCTCTTTGATGTCTCCATTTTGATACTTGTCCATTCTAGCCTGAGCTAACGTGTTAGGTTTCTGGTCTAGAGGGGCGGGTCGTGGCTGAGATTTGCGCACGCCCTGATTGGATCTCATCGATCTGTCCGTCACCCCCGGCCCCTCCTCTCCCCCCTAGTGCAGCGCTACGTCACATCATTTGGAGCGACTCCCACTTTTAGACCAGAGCGGCCAATGCGTTCCTCTTTAAATTTTTGCACCAACAAAAATGAAAGCCTGGTACCGAGGCTATGTCCATTCAAACTCTAGATGGGCCCGCCCCAAAGTTATTAGTGCAGCCGACTAGACTAGTTTTCTCCCGGCAGTCGGAGAAAACTAGCGTCCTCAACAGGCCTAACCGTCCTGTCCCCCCCCCCCCCCCCGCCCCACCCCACAGATCCATGAGTTTGTGAATGTAACCTTTACGGCACCTAAAATGTTTGTGACCCTGCATGCTTTGTCTGCGTAAATAAATGAAGGTGTGTCTGTGTGTTTGTGTGTGCGCTCGCGAGTCGCATGTGCTCGCTCACGTGTGCGTGCGGCGCGCACATGTATGTGTGTGCATGTGAGAGAGAGGGAGAGAGAGCAGACATGTTGTCCTACCAGCTGCTGTCGTCCTTGCCATCTCCCCTTATCCTCTCCAGGTCTTCATTCAGATAAACATCTATGGAGAGGTTCCCATGGACGTCATGGGCAGAGGAGAAGTTGGTGATGCAACGTGTTGGAATTCCCAGGCAGCGTAGCACTGCGAAGGCAATGGATATTAATGACATTACAATAACATATTGGAATCCCCAGGCAGCGTAGCACTGCAACGGCAATGGATATTAATGACATTACAATAACATAACACCCAGGCAGAAGTTTGCTCCCGGGAGTTTGTGTCGAAGTGTCTGTTATGATACGATCTCAGCTGCCTGACTCAGTGACGAAACATTTATCTGCATAAGCATTAGGGATGTCCCGATACCAGTGTCGTGATCTCATCTTGTGTTATAGCTATCTAGCTATATATCTCGTGTTGTGTTTATACACAGACTCCTCACTCAAATGTGCACTTGCAGTTTGGGCAACTCCAAAGCAAACTCCACATGTCCCAATATTTTATTTACCTGCCATAGTGTCAACCCCTTCCCCCTGTGTCGGATCGGTGGTTAGGCATATTCACCAATACCGATATGAACCGATATGACAAATAAGGGCCAATCCGATACTTTTCCCAATACCGATACAGTATCGGGACATCTCTAATAAGCATATTGATAACCATGACATGATGATTGTATATTACTGCATCAGAGGGACTGACTGTATACACAATATGATGTGATCCTGCTCATTCTGTTCTTATCATAGATCCACTGTCCTACTGTATATATTTCTCAGTGTGTGTAATCCATCCATCCAACCATCCATCTTCAACCGCTTATCCGTAGTCGGGTCGTGGGGGCAACAGCTCCACCACAGAGCTCCAGACTTCCCTCTCCAGAGCAACATTAATGACTTCCTCCTGGGGGATCCCGAGGCGTCGTGTGTGTAATAAACTTTAGAATGTATGTGTAACGCATCACTGTGTGTTTTGGCATATGTTCTACGCACCCACCACCCCAAGGTTTAGATGGAGACTTCCAGAGGCCTTACAGATGGTCGCCCTTGAATCATTACAGTTAACTGCAATGAATCGGGCAGAACAGTGAGTACATGAATAACAACACATGTTTGAGCGTCCTCACCTGTGCAGGCCACGCCGGCGAACACCCAGCACTGGCCAAACTTGACGCTCTTCGCCCGCCCCTTACTCCACTGCTGGAGGATAGGCACGCTGCCGGTCCATTTGGTTGGTGACACACCGTCAGTGTACGGCTCCTGCCAGCGACCGGCCAGCACGCCGTGGTCATCGTTAGAGTTCACCTGGACAGGTTGCAAGGTTGGACAAAACGCGTTGATGACATTGACACAGGTATAAGAAACGAAACGAATATGCTCCCATGCAGCACAGTTTTAATCCCAATGGACTTTTTCTGCATGTGTTCCTCTCCATAAATACAAAGAAATGATGGATATCACTCCAGTAGTAGTAGTGCCTGGGGCAGCAGTGGCTCAGGGGTAGAGTGGTCACATGGGAACCGCGAGGTTTCCACTTCCCAGTTTGATCCCAGAAATAGTGTCGAAGTGTACTGGAGCAAGACGATGGCTGCCTTGCATGGTTTCCTCCGCCATACATTGACATAGAGACGAGTTATGATGTAATATAATAGCGTACCATAAGTAGTTTAGAGACAGTTGGAACTTGGCACGGAGCCATCGTTTGGCAAAGTGCGGTTGAAACAAATGGTGTCAGTATAGCCTACTTGGAAATCACAACTTTCAGTGATCATATCTATAGAAAAGTGTCTCTTACCATGCGAATATATTATCAGGACATTGTGTTGTGTTGGATCATGTCCATGCAGTCATGGAAAACATTCCAATCGGCCTCTAGCTTGTTTCATTTTCTAAAGTAGCGTTCCTTGTCGAGTGGCAACAAGGATCTGTGCCTGTGATCTGGCAAGCCATGACGCTACTTTTAAATTAGTAGTATTAAAGCATGTTTGTTTGAAAACCCAACACACCACTGTTTATTCCGGTTGGAACTCTGAACTTTCCCCCGGCTCCACCCCCCAGCTATATTGACACCCCGATGACAAAAGTCTGTGTGAATGTATCAGTGTATGAATGTGTGTGAATGGTGAAGGTAATGTAATCTATGTAAAGCGCTTTGGATAAAGCCATTAATACCACCCACACCGAGATAAGTAAATGCCAAAAGTAATGGTCATCATGTGTTTACTGTTTTGTCATTATGAGGATAATATGTACACATGGATTTTAGGACACATAATAATAATAATAATAATAATAATTTTCCAGTTTTTCATGTGTTTATGAGACTAGTCCTTACCCGTTGTGATATATTTGCCCCCCCCTTGTGGCCGTGAAGGGTACTGCGCCCGGGTGCGTTTGTAATTGACTAATAAATTAATTAATAATCATTAATGTGTCAAATCGAAAAAAGGGCTTCGTTACGCCCTCCATATGCATATGGTCAATGCCTGTGTGATTGGTGCAGGCAGTAAGGAGTTACGGCACTGTTTCTGACAGACACACACACACACACACACGGACAGACATTCAGTTAATTATAGTATGATGACAGTACTTCATTAGACCCCTTGGTGTGGTTGTTTTGTTGCAATGATGTCTTTCCCTTTGTATTTAAGGTTTCTTCCTGGAGGTTGAAACCTTGACAGTCAAACGTGCCAATGAAAAAAACAATGATATAGTGACATCATAATATCATCCCCTCCCCCTTTATCATACAACAACAGCTGTGGGTGCAGTTTCAGTTCAGGTGGATGAACTGGTGGGCATATCCACATAAAAACTACATTTGAACAAATGCTGTACACTTTTTCTTCCTCCTTATACCTAATACCTGATGATCATGTTTTAGGGTGGAGAAAAATTACAGCACTCAATATTTAAAATAAGTTTGAGATTGCAGCTTTGAGCCTACATAATATGTTTAAACATGCTTAAACATGAAAGAGATCTCACCATGCCAGTTACTATTCGGCTGACGTAGGCTGGGTCAGATCTGTTGCTGATGTCCATGTCTGCGTTGTTTAGAGCTGCGTTGGAGTGGTCAAGAATCTCCAAGCAGATGTCCACTATGTTGTCTTCAAACTGAGAGAAAGCCACATATTGGACACAACCGTTTATTTAAAATAATAAATTATATTTATATTCTACACCAGTGGTTCCCAAACACTGGGTCGTGACCCATTTGTGGGTTACGGACACATTTTTATGGTCCCCTTTATTTTTTATTTCCTGCATTTTATTTATTTCTTAATAAAAGTAAAAATCATTCATGAGTAATTTCATGGATAAAGACAAATCTAAGAAATTCCATAAATTAGAAAAAAGTGAAGAAGTAGTAAATTTCACTAGTTTGGGTCCCGGGCAGATGTCTAATTTCTCTTTTCGGTCACGGGCTAAAAGGTTTGGCTATACAGTAAATCTCTATCTGTTATTCAATTTAACAGTCTTTCTGCCCTCTGTCTGTTTGTCTGCCTGTCACTTGGCTGACTACCTTTTAGCAGTGGTGGAAAAAGTACTCACTTTTGTTTACTTAAGTAAAAGTATCAATGATGCAACAGAGAAATACTTTTACAAGTAAAAGTCCAGAATTAAAAATGTACTTGAATAAAAGTAAAAAAAGTATTCAAATTGGCACCAAAATGTACCAAAAGTTAAAAAAAAAAAGTAGGCTACTCATTGTGCAGAATGTCCCATTTCAAGTTTTCTAATATAATATATATATAATATATTTGTGTATATGTTTCTGAGGTTTATATCTATATGCCTTATTCTTAGATGTGTCTGTAACAGTACTTGAGTCCAGCCCCTTATTGTTGTTTGTGTGATCTGGAACTTTGGGAACATTCTGACACCTACCATATAAAGAAGACAACAAGTTCCTGGTTCCGCCACATGTCCACTGTCACTCTACTGTGACAATTCACACAACGGGCCACGTACAGTACCCGCCCTTCTGCCCCGGAGGGCAGGGAGATACCTGACCTCCATGCATGCACTCATACTCAGTGCTCTGCTCACCCTTCTTTTGTGGATCACACAAAACAAGCTGTGTGTGTGATGTGACCTCAGCTCACTGCAATATCTTTACCCCCCCCCCCCCCCCCCCCCCCCAGCCCCAGCAATCTCACCCTGCCCTGCTAGGTTTAGCTTAACTTCTTTATGCGTTTCTATCTGGTCATATTATTGTCCAATGTCCACTCATTTTGTAGGCCTATGTCTGTGACTCTGTGACTGTGTGTGTGTGTGTGTGTGTGTGTGTGTGTGTGTGTGTGTGTGTGTGTGTGCGTGCGCGCGCGCGTGCGTGCGTGTGTGTGTGTGTGTGTGTGTGTGTGTGGGGTACCTGTCCAAAGTTCCAGGGTAGATTTCTGATGTAATTCCAGCTCCCTGTATAAATGATACCGTTCTCATTCATAATGTACTCATGCAGCAGACTCTCATCTGAGAGGTACACAGCATCACCTGGAAGACAAACACACAATGAGCAACGGTAGCAACGGAACATCGTTTTCAGTTCTAACACTAATCAAGCCAATGACCAATATTAATACATTGGCATTGGGCTCTAATGCAACAGCATTATATAGGGCTATGGACCAGAGCTAGCCTGACCTGTTTGTTTTGGGATGTCTGGAGGAGCCAATTGTTTTTAGGGCCTTTGAGGTGCTCCATGAGGTGCATGCATAGAGTCAAAGAAACCTTGTATGAGGTTCTCATGGAAAGCTTGGGAGGGCAGTTTGTTAACCAGAGTTGTGGCTATATGTTTTTAAAGAAGATGTTTAAGTAATCAAGCTTGTCCTGTCACCTTTGCACCAGGGGTTGAAGAGCAGAAAGAACTTGTGGTCGCCTGTCCTCTCCACAATTTGACCAGAGGATGACATCAGCAACACAGCCAGGCGGTACTGGCCAATGGGAGCGTCCGCCGGACTGTGGAGAGTGAGTAGAACTTCACCCTGTGCCCTCTGCTGGTGAAACCACCACTTTGCACCGTCTCCCTGCTCAGGCTGCACCTTGACCACGACCTGCTCCTTCTTCCCTGAAACAACATGGCTGGATGAGATGAGCACATACTAGCAGTGGTGTAAAGTAACCTTTATTCAAAACACTGTACTTACTGCACTGCAAATTTCCAATTTTCTGTATTTACTTCTACTCCACTACACCCTAGAAGCACTACAATTATTTGAAAGCTTATAGTTACTATAGTTACTTTGTAGATTTGGATTATTATTACAAAAACATACCTTAACCACTTCAGCCCTACAGTACATTTCAGCCATTTGAAAATAGCTGATCTACAAGCCGAGATGATGAGCTTGTAGATCTGCTATTATTAAATATATATATATACATTTGTAAACCTTTGAAACGGGACATTTTGCATAATGAGTACATTCAACTTTTGTTACTTTAAAGGGCCACTTCAACCCTTTTGCAACCAGATCTTATTTTAATTATGTTTGGGAGACAAGAAACACTTTCCTGGGGTTTTCACGTGAGTAGCCTAATATGAGTTTTTAGATATAAGTGTCCATGGGCTCCATGATGTCATGGACACTGGGCTCACTTCCTTCCTGGACTACAATTCCCATAAGGCTTTGGTCCACTGCTCCTCCTTGTGGATAGGGGGAGGGCTGTTTTACTGAGACAACAATGTAGTCCAGGAAATAAGTGAGCCCAGTGTCCATGACATCATGGAGCCCATGGACACTTTGAAATACTGAAATATCTAAAAACACAAATTACTCACATAAAAACCCCAGGAAAAAGTTTTTGTCTCCCAAACATCATTAAAATAAAATCTGGTTGCAAAAGGGGTGAAGTGGCCCTTTAAGTAAAGAATGCGCATACCTTTTCCCACCACTGTTTAGGCTATGTGAACATGTTTGTTGTGCTGCATGTTTTGGATTAGAGAGTTTTATATAGGCTACTACTCACCCAAGTGAAGCACCAGAGCCAGGTGGTGTTTGGGTGGCATCGAGTCAGAACACTGCAGGGTCAGGGAGAAGGGCTGCCCCCTGCGGACAATCAAACGCTCCCGATCTATCTCCTCGGTGCGGTGAGACCGGTTGTTTTCGTGACTTCTCATGTCCATACCGATGGTCACACCTAACATACAAACCAACAGACATCATTCATCATCATCAATAAGACACAAACAAAGGTCTTTGATTATTATTTTATATGGCAGAAATGCACACGAATTCCATGGAGGTTAACACCGTCCCGTCAGCCAGCCAGACGACCAAACTGTCCTGGTATTTGTTGGTGGGATTTTTAATCTGGTTGTATCACACTCTAGTGTAGACTCTTGCAGCAGCACATTTCTCACAGATGACATACTCACAACATTTATGATGTGTAGAGAGAGGCCAAAAGGGACAGGAGACAGACAGACAGACAGACAGACAGACAGACAGACAGACAGACAGACAGACAGACAGACAGACAGACAGACAGACATGATATAACTATACTTCATCAGAGAGACTGACGTCTGTGCACAATGATAGGAGATGCATGTTCAGAATGTGTTGTGCAATACTGCCTGATGTTATCATGTTCTCTATTGAATCCTCACTCACTTCTATGCAGAGCCATAGAGTAAGACAGAGTTACGACATTGAGGGGGCAGAAAACTGAGCGCTCGAGCCTTGTTCATGCAGCCTGCACAGCGACAAGCTGGAGTTTGAAATACATTGTTTTCAACGAGGGTGGTGCAAATATCAGAAATGATAGGCATGTGTGCTACATGCCAACTGTTTTAAAGTATTGTACAGTGACAACTAAAGTCTCTGTAATGTTTATGTTGTACTATTACTAAAAACGATCTAAAATGAAGGGATTTAAGATCATTAAAGCTGGGCTGTTGCCTGAGTCCAGTGCATTCTGCCAACTTCCGGTCCAGGACTTGTCACTGTTTGCTATACTGTATGCTCTTCGCCAATAGAAGTCTAAGTAGAAGAGCCGCCATTGAACTACATGGCCCCATGAAGTGAACGGAGTTGTCGACTCGTAACATTGTCTTAATCTATGGCTCTGCTTAGATGGATTCTCTTCACTTAGATGGAGACTGTTGAGGGACCACTGGGATAGTCAACCAAAATCAGATTCAGAACATTGAGTTTGCCTGTCGACAGACAGACAGATAGACAGACAGACAGACAGACAGACAGACAGACAGACAGACAGACAGACAGACAGACAGACAGACAGACATACAGACAGACAGACAGACAGACAGACAGACAGACAGACAGACAGACAGACAGACAGACAGACAGACAGACAGACAGACAGACAGACAGACAGACATACAGACAGACAGACAGACAGACAGACAGACAGACAGACAGACAGACAGACAGACAGACAGACAGACAGACAGACAGACAGACAGACAGACAGACAGACAGACAGACAGACAGACAGACAGACAGACAGACAGACAGAAATAGATAGTTCACCTACCATTGTGGTTAGCCATTGTAAGCTCTTGAAGTCCTGATTGTTAATTGGTATCGCCACGTTCTTTAAAATGATTCCTTGGCCCTTTATCCCTCTTCGGTGTCTTTCTGGTTGGTTGAAGTCTTCTGCTTTTCTAACTCAGTCTCCATCACAACCCTATTTATACAGCAGCACCCTACTGGCCCCCACCCATCTGATACATCACTTGCCAAACAGACAAGCACGCACGCACGCACGCACGCACCCATGCACCCACGCATACACATGAAGGTTGCACTGTCTGGGGTGGGTGGGGGGCTGGGGGGGACGGGGGTAGTGGCATGAGTGGATGTGTGTTTATTAGGGAAGGATCCTCTGCTGTCTCACCACTGTTCCAGTAAGCTGTGTCCATGTCTGTGAACTGAAACTGTCAATAGATCAAACACGTACGGGCACGGCATGGAGAGATGAAGTGTAACATTTTGCTGTTATCATTAAACATTTTGTAATGTACACAGTAAGCATGCATGTACCAGTTGTAGCGTCCCCTTATCATTACACATGAAGGAGGAGGCAAACGAAAATAGAAAAAAAGGATCAGAATCCACTATAAATGCTGATTTCAGTCAACCTCAGATAAAGGTCAACAGTTCACTTTGAGTGAAAGTTGTGGACAGCACTGGACAGCGCTCTTATGCAGAGTAACAATTACAGTATGTCTAATTTTAATATACAGCACAGCAGGATGTGTGGAAAGCTATGATGAAATAAACTACAACAAGTCTTGTATGAGTGAGTGTTCACATGTTGCAAGCATGTGAACATGCAAGCATGTGCACATGCAAGCATGTGCAAGCATGTCCTTAGTTTTTTTTCTTCTGTAGCCTACCATAGCTTCATCTTTGTTTTGGTGCCCCAAATCCGCATTTAAATATTCTATTGAGTAACTGCTAGTTTAGTCCCGCCAGTCGCTATACAAGTTGGAATTTAAGACGGATATACCAAACAAACGATTCCTATAAGCGAAACTGGTCCCCAGGTTGATTCTCAGTCAGGGTGGTGGTCCCCAGGTTGATTCTCAGTCAGGGTGGTGGTCCCCAGGTTGATTCTCAGTCAGGGTGGTGGTCCCCAGGTTGATTCTCAGTCAGGGTGGTGGTCCCCAGGTTGATTCTCAGTCAGGGTGGTGGTCCCCAGGTTGATTCTCAGTCAGGGTGGTGGTCCCTGGTTCATAATCAGTTGAAAACCACTGGACTACACCATGACGTAGGTTCTTTCTACTCCCGGCCGGATCAGAACTCAGAAGCCCTATGACTCTTTCACTCAAGAGGATGATTTGTATAATTTGTCAGAGGTCAGAGGTCAGAGCGTTGCTGTAGAGTGTAGAATCTACTGACCCATCCTGTTCCAGTCACTACATTGTAGTGACTGGAACAGGACGGGTCAGTAGATTCTCGTAACAAATTCATTATGATATATACTACATTGTTGATCGGTCAATGAAGTAATATAGTAATTCATATAGGCCAATATATGGGCAGTTGTGGCAACTAAGTAACTATAAAGTGCATTTATTTAAGTATATACTTATTGTACTTTTTGAGGTATTTGTATTTATATTGACATGTCCAATTTCCAATACTTTATGTCTACACCGCTACATCTTGGATCCAAATATTTTATTATTTATTTATTTGAAAACTTTAGTTACTAGTTACTTTGTAGATTTTGAATATTAATAATAAAAAAAATACAATAATCACGTTCAGCCTTATATACATTTCGGCCATTTGAAAATAGCAGATCTACAAACTCACAATGCATGTAGATCGGCTATTTTCAAAAGAGTTTTTATAGATTTTGAACTTGTGAAATGGGACAGTCTGAACAATGAGTACTTTTACTTTTGATACTTTAAGTACCAATACTTTTGTACTTTTTGTACGCTTAGTAACATTTTAGCGGCAAGATGAGGAATGCTGACACAGTCATGTTTGGGAAAATCTTCTCCTGACCTCAGGTTTCCAAACGAGCCCTCCCTACTAGTCCCACGCATATGTTATAGAGAGTGACTAAAGCCCAAACCACACCTTTAATTGAGATTAAAGGTCCGCTTCACCACTTTTCAACCTATCTTCATATAATTGATCCTCACTCCTCACTATGAGTGAGGACCTATCCTTCATGATAAAATACCACCATTTGTTTCTACTCAGTCTGTGTCATAGACAAACTGTCATAGACAAAATGTCATAGACAAACTGTCATAGACAAAATATCATAGACAAAACTAAATGTCTAAACTAAATGTTGAAACTAAATGTCAAACTAAATGTCTAAACTAAATGTTTAAACTAAATGTCTGAACTAAAACTAAATGTCACTTTTTATTTTACACCTCTCCCGCTTAGGGGAGAGTGTGGCGTTGTAGAGGTCGTCTCCCTGCACACGTGCATATGTTGGACGAGCTGACACGAAGAGCCGTTTTTTGTCCAACGTCCAATTCGTAAAGGCCATGCACTATCCAGTGAACAGCATTTATCCATTTAAAGATATATTTTAAAGTAATTATTGATTTCATTTTTTACAAAGAAACATAATGTGTGTTGTAGAGCATCGCCTAAATGTGTTTTAATCGTTTAGTCGTTTTTTGTGTGCAAATCACAAATGAATAGTTTTTCAATGGATTCAGTTTACTCTAGGGTGCTCTTATTTTGAAGAGATCGTCCACCGGAAGTCTTAGATTTGCCAAAAAGACACTGGTTGGAACGGCTGGGGGGAAGTTCAACTGCCCACTGCAGTGCCCAGCCAGTCAACCAAAACAAAACAACTAAACAACGCGTGCGTCTTCAGCAAACCAAAGCCCAAATATAACGTCTTTTTTTACAACTTAATATATATATGGAGAGTAAAAGGGCCGTGTTGTTGACTGCTGCCCCTCCTTATGGGCATGTTGTCGCCAATGAGAAGTGGAGAGGCTCGGCACTTGTACACAGTTTGAAAGGTAATCTTTTAAAATAATTGTAGTGAAGAAGTAGAAGTACAATATTTGCCTCTGAGATGTGTAGTGGAGTAGAACTAAAAGTACTGGAAATCAGACATACTGAAGTAAAGTGCACATACCTCAAAATTATACTTACCCGGTAGTAGTAGTATAGTAGCCATGATTCATGACTCTCGTATTCATACGAGAGTCATGACGACACTTCACCCTGGTTTTTGCGCTCGCTGCATTTACAAGATTTCCGTATATATAAACATTCAGATTTCAAATATAAAGTACTCACAATTTGTCCCACGGGTGTTAGTTAGTAGCAGCTCCAGCGATTAGAATTTCTGCATCCCGCGTTGTTTAATAAAAAGCATTTTTATCCGAGCTGTTATTTTGCCATTGGCTTTCAACTACGCGCCCCTATCGGTCGGGAGGAGGGTGGCACTCGGTGTGTTCGATATAGGTACGCTGACCGCCCTGCCAATACAGACTAATAGGCGAGTGCGCTCCCGGTGTGCAACTGTGGATTTCCCAAACGAACCCCGTTTGAAAAAAGTAGCCGGAGAGCTCGGACAAAAATGCTTTTTATTAAAGAACGCGGGACGCAGCAATTCTAATCGCTCGCGCTGCTACTAACTAACACCCGTGGGACACTTTGTGAGTACTTTATATTTGAAATCTGAATGTTTATATATACGGAAATCTTGTAAATGCAGCCACTGCAAAAAACAGGGCAAAGTTACTGCATGACTGTCATGATAATTATCATGGCAGTCATGTTCCAGGGCTATTACTAGCCCAAACATTTAGATTACCTCTACGAGAATCTAAATGTTTGGGCTACTCTGTTACCTTTTCTTTATTTTAGACTGCGGTACCCTAGGCCAGGGGTTCTCAACGTTTTGCTTTGGCAATGTCTCGGGACCTTAGAGTAAGCTCGGGACCCCCGACCCCCAATATTTGACTGCTACAATAACCTTAATAATAGAGACAATACACCATAAATAAATACTGAAACCAGATATAACCATTAGGGAAGGTGTATGAATGTACTACGTGTACTATATGTAAACTCTTCATTTCCATTTTCCCCCAAAAAAAAAGGAAAATAATTTGGGGACCCCCCAAAATAATTTGGCGACCCCCCGAGGGGTCTTGAGACTCGCGACCCACGGGTTGAGAACCCCTGCCCTAGGCCCTAAGTAGCCCTACAAGCAGAACCCAATGGTACTGAAGTTTCTGAAATTTTTTAGACCCAGACCATGGGGTCCTATTCCACCTCCACCCTGCCACCGGGTACGCACACATAAATAAACGTAAACACCTTCGGATAAGTCCTTCTGCGCTATTTGAGGACTTTTTTTCGTGTGAGGGCTTCTGAATGTGTGCACTTTAAGTACCTATAAATACCGCTGCGAATATCTCCTGTGGCGCGGAAGCCGTTAAGTATTTTTAATCTTTGTTTGACCGATTTGGTTGCTTTGATTCTTCTCTTCCTACCTTGTTTATTGACACCTCATTGTACCGCATATCTGGCTAGCTAGTGGCGCTATAGCTATGACAGAGCAGATCAGAGGCAGGAACGTAGCCGGCACAAGCCAACCACACATCGGGAGGCGGTACAATAAACGGTAAATAAACAAGAAGAATCAAAGCGACCAAATCGGTCAAACAAAGATTAAAAATACTTAACGGCTTCCGCGACACAAGATAATTCGCAGCCGTATGTATAGGTACTTGTAGTTGACACCTTCAGAATAACGCAAACGAAAAGAAGACGTCAAACGGCGCAGACACGATGTTACCGAGGATATTTATGTCCGCGTTCCAACATTCCCATACGAAAACAAAGTAACGCACAGGGGCCCTACGGGTCAGCCCGGTTCGGTTCGGATTAGGCTGACCCAGGGGGTTCCGAGAGGGGCTAGGCCCTAAGGAACTCAGATAGTCCCTGGACGACACTTTGAGAACTACTGTTTTAGATTTGTTTATATTACACACACTCTGTCTGGTATCGGATCGTCAATCGACCGATACACAAGTTATGGGATTCTGTATCGGGAAGTAGGGTTGTCACAATTATTACATAATCGTCTAATCGCAATTATTCGAGATAATCACACTTCTTTTGTCATAATCGTTTCCATGTTGAAAGATGTCCATAGCCGCCCTAAATCAAAAAAGCAGAAATAGTAGATCTACAAGCTAACGCATCACAAAGTTACACGTTGTAAGCTTGTAGATCAGCTATTTCCGCTAGTTTTTCCTATTTGTCTTATCTGCCCGGTCACGGTGCACTTTTAATTCCAAAGCCTAAAAGGCTTTGGAATTAAAGGGACACTTCACCCTTTTTGCAAAAAAATATATGTTAATGACGTTTAGAAGCTTTAGAACACTTTCCTGGAGATCTTTATGTGTGTAATATGTGGTTTTAGATATTTTAGATTGTAGCAGTGAGCCTGTTGTCTCTGATGTCATGGACACTGGGCTCACTTCCTTCCTGGACTACATGTTGTCTCAGTAAGACAGCTCTCCCCTATCCACAAGGAGGAGCAGTGCACCAAAGAATTATGGGAATTGTATTCCAGGAAGGTAGTGAGACCAGTGTCCATGACATCAGAGACAACAGGCTCACTGCTACAATCTAAAATAACTAAAACCACATATTACACACATAAATACCCCCAGGAAAGTGATCTAAAGCTTCTAAACGTCATTAACATATATTTTTTTGCAAAAAAGGTGAAGTGTCCCTTTAAACAGAAATGTAATTTATTATAATTTAATGTTCCAATTTCCAATGCCAATTATCGCCATTATTTGTGTGACAATCTATTGTCAACTTAAGTGTGTAATCGTGACAGCCCTATCTGGAAGGAGAAACTGATATCGGTACGTCTCTAATCTTGGATTTTATTTCATTTAATTTCAGGTGATGTGAAAATGCTCTTTGAGAGCGAGCTGGGCGTGGTGGATTTTCACCTGCCTAATAAGGTCTGTATCCTGTACGTGTCTGAAGGTGACATGGTGGCGGGCAACGATTACAGAAGAAAGCTGGTTCGCTATAGAAATGTGAGTATACAGTAGATCAGCGGCCCACTTGAAAATGTAGAAAGCGTTTGTCGCCCACCCTTCTGACCACTTAACACGGCAGCCGACGTCTTTAGAGCACTGGGTCGTGGAACAAATTTCATACTTTTTTCCATAATTTCAAAAGTTTTAAAGGGTTTTCATCAATTAAAACTTAATTTAAACTTTCCAAATTATTTTATATAAAAAAAGAATCTAATAATTTCCAAATAAATGTAAACAAAAGTGTAAGAAGTCCAGATCTCCTATTTTTACTAGTTTGAGTCCCGAGAAAACTAGTAAAGTGAGATAAATGCATTCTTCTCAATTTGATAATGTGGAGGCGAGCGGCAGGCTCGTTGGATTAGAGTTCTAGATTAACGTATGGGTAAAAACTTGTTTCAGATGTTAGGTATATGTATTTATGACATTTGAGAAAGATTTTGTTTTGCCAAAACACATTTTACAAGCAAAAACAGCAGCACAATAATTAATTTTTTTGGTTATATATACATTTCTGGCTTGTGACAAAATACTGCAGGATATTATGAGTAGAACCTTTAACCCAAAGTCCAGAAGGGTATTATCTATGAAAAAATTTATTGAATGTGTAGTGCCCATGACACGGGAACAGAACTGAGCAAAAAGGGACCTCACAATATGGCCTAATACATGTTATCATTTACTGGGAAGTCTGAGGTTAAGAAAATCCACAGAAAAGGGAGTTCTCAAGAAGTTACTGGGAATTGAGTCATCATTATTAGGAAATGTGCCGATTTGTCTGCTCTATCACTGTATCAGTTAACCTGAGTTTAATGGGAGGATGGATAAAGTAAGAGAAGTGTAACCGAGGGATAGGAATAGATCAGTGGTTCTCAAAAGATATATCTTTTGGCTCTGGACCACTCGTATATTTCAGTTAAATAATGCCTTGGCTTGATACAATTTGTTGCACGTAGTATCGTGCAATGAATTAAATCAAGCCCTTAACAGTCATGATTTCACTTTTTATTAGCTATCAATTCAAATATCTTCTTACATTTGATGTTTTATTTCAACCTTTTCTTTAGCTATCGATTCAAATTTTGAAATACTGTATTATTTAAACATCTTTAATACATCTAACAAAGACATTTTATTATTATTATTATTTTAAAACATTTTCCCATGGACCACCTGCAGGCCTATTATGCCATGGACCACTAGTAGTCCGTGGACCATCTGTTAAGAAACAGTGGTATTGCATATAGCAAGTGTTGAAAACACTAAGCTTAGCCCATATACCCTCCCAACACAACAGTGGTCCCTAGCTTGATTCTTAGTCAGGGTGGTGGTCCCTGGTTCACAATCAGTTGAAAACCCCTGGATTAGACGTTCAGGAGAACTTTTTTGTGTGTGTGTGTTTTAAGCATTACGTTATACTTTAGCTATTGAAAAATAGCAGATCTACAAGCTCGTAGCTAGTAAAACAAAAATAAAGAATACAAGAACTGTGGGACCGAGCGGTCTGCGTGAGGTCGGCGGAAGAATCGAGGTGCGAGATGGTTTAGGGGCGACCGTACCTGATACACTGTTTTCTGTGTAGGCAAACAGCAACTTCCAGGAGGTGGTGGTGGTGGAGAGGACCAGGCTCAGTGAGCAGTACTTCTCGGCCATGCAGAAATTCGTGGTGTTTGACCTTGGCATGACCATGCTACCCGTTGCCACCCAGTCGGAGGCCTGTCAGCTCATCACCCAGATGGTCAGTGGTGGACCAAGTACTCACATTTCTTACTTAAGTTTTCTGAAAAACCTATGTTTCTGTCAGTGGTGCTCAACCTTTTTCATGTCAAGGACCCCAAAACCCCCCCCTAAAAACCCCCTAAAAACGTTCGCTCTGAAAGAATATATTCAAAGACTTGCGCCACATTTTCACGATTTTTCCAATTTGTGCCACATTTTCACGATTAAAAAAAAATAGCCAAAGTATAACATAATGCTTGAAACACCAAAAGGGGTTCCCGTCCTGAATGGGCTAAGTTGAAGTATCAGTACTGCATGGTAGATATACTTTGTTACGAGTAAAAAGTCCAGACTTAGAAGAAAGAATTACTTGAGTGAAAAGTATTGGTATCAAAATGTACTTAAAGTTTTAAAATGTATAAAATTCTAAAAGTCTACAGGCTCACAATGCGTGATTATGCGTCAGGCAAGTACAGGTTCACTTGCCAAAGGGTCATGCCCATTTTCTGGAAAGGTTAATCGTCCATTAGCCTGAGCTAACGTGTTAGGTTTCTGGTCTAGAGGGGCGGGTCGCGGCTGAGATTTGCGCACGCCCTGATTGGATCTCATCGATCTGTCCGTCACCCCCGGCCCCTCCTCTCCCCCTAGTGCAGCGCTACTGTACGTCACATCATTTGGAGCGACGCCCACCCGGAAGGGTTGACTCCCACTTTTAGACCAGAGCGGCCAATGCGTTCCTCCAGGCTTTAAAATTTTGCACCAACAAAAATGAAAGCCTGGTACCGAGGCTAATCGTCCATTATAAAATGATAGGTAAAATTTCAATTACCGTTCAATTTAACACCTTTTTTTTTACTTTCTGGGGCTGTGCGATGAAAAATGTCATACCAAATCTTTTATGCCAAATACCTAGTACATAGCTATGAATAATGACAATGGGTTCACACTTGTTATTTTATATTTGGTTCACACTTTGGTTATTTTATATTTTCAAGTGTAGCAACATTGAAAACAGCACTTAGGTAAACAGTGCTCTTATTTTAGCCATTCCACAGACCAGAAGACAGAGCGCTCTGGCGTCTGGCCACGTTCAGGTGTTTAGACAGATACTGTATCTTGTGTTGTATTTATAGACGGTTGTGTCCCCTCTCAAACGAGCACTTGCCCGGTCGGCCAACCTGAAAGCAAACTCCACCTGCCCCGAAAACTGCCAGGGACAGGTGTGCAACTTTGTGACAGGCCTAAACATTTCTCCCCTTCCTCCCCACACACAGGAACAATTTTGACGTGGGTTTTGACATAATAATTTTGGTCCCCCCAAAAACCTGATCGGAGCATCCCTAATTGTCATGATAATGAATTATCCACAGGTGCATGGCGAGAGCAAAGAGAACCCGTTCCGGAGGAGGAGCGTGTCTGGACTGTTGGACCCGGCCGTTCTGGCGCTGGTTCAACACATCCCTGGGGTGGGGAAGATCAAAGCCACGGCCCTGCTCCAGCGCTTCTCCAGCGTCCACCAGCTGTGCAACGCTTCGACGGCGCAGCTGGAGCCGATAGTGGGCCAAGCTGCAGCCCAGCACATACACAACTTCTTTCATAACCCTGTGGGCTGATGCTGCAGTGCTAGCTTCTCAAACTCACAGTCATTGTCATGTCATTAATTTGGGAGCGCCCAAATGCAATGCAATCTGATAGGACTTTTCTGTTTGGATGTATGGGCTGTCATGGCCAGAAAGTTGGGTTTTTTGCCACGCAGTAGGCAATACTTCCCACATAACTTTGTCGTATGATCATGATGTCACACGCCTAACCTCTATAAATAGACTAGACCAGTGGTTTTCAACCAGTGGTCCTTGAGGGGGTTCCAGGTGGTCCCCAGCAAAATTTTGGAGAGTTGGTAACCAAATGGACCCCTATAGATCTTAACTCTTGAGGGTGACATTTTACGCTCCCAAGAGTTAAATTATTGTTAAACATCTGCATTACTTAATTTTCAAGATTCTACACAATTAGAAAATGTAGAAGAATTGTTATTTTGGTCAACGTTTGCCTGTTATCTCTCCTAAATACAGCATGGAATTGTGGACAAAAATAAAAATAAACTTTAGTTTTGGGTTAGCCGCAATTTGCAACTCTAGATTTTTTTACATAATTATAAACAGCAGTGGACTTATTACACTCCCTTGTGGAGTTCCGTTCTCTACTACATGCCGACTAGACATTTCTGTTCCTACCCTAACCTGAATGGCCCTCCCAAACAAAAAATCTTTAACCCAGTTAAACACTCTCCCTCCCACCCCAGCCTTATATAACCTTATTAAAAGGCCTTCTTTCCACATCATATCGTATGCCTTCTCAACGTCAAAAAACACCACCACAACAGATTCCCTATTTCCCAACGCCTTCCTCACATCTGCCTCCAGGCACACAACAGGGTCCATAGTACCTCGCCCTTTTCTGAAACCACTTTGGTATTTTGCAATCAGGCCCTTGCTCTCAAGATAATATGTTAGCCTCTCCGTTATCATTCGTTCCATGATTTTGCACATATGCGAGGTAAGTGCTAGGAAATTGACTTCGATTCATGTCCGTCTGATAACAGGAATGACTCACACACACACACACACACACACACACACACGCGCACACGAACGCGCACAGATGTTAAGTCCAGAGGCGACCACCACTCTTTCTGTCCTCCAGATTCCAGCAGCCAGCTGGTTGTTGTAACTCAGTCCAACTCCTGACAGACAGAGACAGAGACAGACAGAGACAGAGACAGAGACAGACAGAGAAACAGGATCCCAGCCCAGCCGACTAGTTTCAAAGTGAATCACTCCCTCCGGAGGAAGGAACAACAATAAAAATAAAACGGCTCCGTTTTATGAGCTAATTTAGAACTTCCTGTCTGAGAGCTAGCTAATTTAAGACATCCGGTTGCCTTCAGAATAAAATAAGGTTATTTAATTTGTTAATTAAATAATTATTACATTACATTATTAGTATTATTATTACATTACAGTTATTGTAAATACACACATTATGTTTCTGTGTAAAAATAAGTAATTAAATAACATAAAAAAGTTATCTAAATGGATAAATGCTATTCACTGGAGTGCATGGACTTTATAAAGTGGACACTGGACAAAAGAGGCCTCCGCGAGGCAACTATCTGGACATACCCACGTGTTCAGGGAGATGTCCTCTACCACACCCCACTCTCCGCTAAGCGGGAGAGGTGTAAGATTCACAGCAGCAGACCTTCTACTGGGGTCAATGCTCAAAAAAGTACCGTTTCCGGACCCAGAATGGACACTGGACAAAAGACGGCTCTGCGAGGCAACTATCTGGACATACCCACGCGTTCGGGGAGATGTCCTCTACCACACCCCACTCTCCGCTAAGCGGGATAGGTGTAAAAAGCACTATGGACCTGTCATTATTAATCTGAATCGGTGTTGTGTTTGTACCAAATATCTCCTTCTCTTTGCATCTCAATTGTGTGAGTAGTTCCTCTATAGCCGATTGAGTATGTTCTTCAGAGATCATGAATGCAACAGGAGTTGATGAATTAAATGAACTTACTATAATTTCATAATACAAAATCCTTTTCTCTGTTAGTTTAGTCTTAATGATCCCCCCTGTGGCATCCCATGATGCCGCACATTGTGCTGTCGCATTGTGCCACAGTTTCACTCGATTGAAATGATGACCTCTTCGGGGGTCAAACAGTTATAGGTAACTTGGTCGGTTGTTGAAATAAGACTATTTGCAAAAGGGAAATATATGTGAAATGGATCTTTCACTTTTAATTTAAATGGTAAATGGTACATTTATATAGCGCCTTTATCCAAGGCGCTTTACAGAGATTGTGCATTACATTCACCCATTCATACACCGATGGCAGCGGAAACCATGCAAGGCACCAACTAGCACATCGGGAGCAATTAGGGGTTCAGTGTCTTGCTCAAGGACACTTCGACAGTAACTCTGGGGGAGCCCGGGTTCGAACTGGCAACCTTACGGTTACCATCCAGGCACTCTACCCCTGAGCCACCGCCGCCTCTGATCATTTAATTTACAGTTGGAGTCATTTTATCGTCTACTCAGCCTTACGTGAACTGTGAACACCCCGGACCGTTTTTTAAGTTGCATTTGATATTAATTTTAGCTGCCCCGCCCCCTTGCATTGTAACTTAATTCAAACTCCATTTTAACCTTGATAATAACGTTTATTTGTATTTGTAGGCTATAGCACCTTTCATACATAAATGCAACTCAAAGTGCTTCACAGGGCAGAACATAAAAAATAGCAATAAAACACAGGCCAGCAGTTAGATTAGAAAGATAAAACAATTAATGGTAAAGAGAATACAAAATAAAAGCATAAAAACAGAGATGGATGATCTCAAAGGACACCTACGGACGGCTGCAATTTGAAACTGGCCCCCGTAAAATCTGAACCACCCCCCCCCCCCCACTGTATATGTTTATTTTCCCTTTTTACCTCCTTTATGATGATTTCCTGTTTTGACTATATAGTTGTGTATATTCGTACGTCTCTTAATGTTTTGATGAATTGAACATGGTGGACCCTCTTGTAAACAAGTGTAATGCTTTATGGGGTCGTCCACTCACAGTTAACAGTTTTTGTATTGAGTTGTATACTTGAAATGTACTGTAATTCTGCAAACTGTTAATAAATACTTCAATCAATCAATGATAGATCTTAGACTTCTTAGAGTATTGATTGGAAACATCCGTCCTTGGTTCTGGACACTGCCCTCCTAATATGTGAGGAGACCGTGCTTTTGTTTTTACAATTACTTTAATCTATTTTAATTACTTTTTAATTGACGGCTACAAACACACGTCTGACTCATTTTACACTCATCATCTTTAATTAGATCAAATACTCATCATCACATCTTCATCTTCATCATCATCATCACATAGAAACTATAGAATTCATCCTGATCCATAAATGACAAACAGTTCAATATAAATGTTATCAGTAATAATCATAATTATCAAACATGTCACCATTACACCAATAATTATAATTACAAACTGATCATTTAAACACTACACAGTGGTCTCCAATGTTAATATTGATCACAATAGATACCATAGGGATCAAATGGTTAGTGAATAAAAATATGAAAGAAAAATCACACTTGTGTGAAGTGAGAGGAGCTCTTCTCATCATACATCACATTCCCGTGCTCAACCAATCAGATCATTGCTATGACACACACACACACACACACAAAGCTGAGCATAGGAGGCGCTAGCGAGCCTCACAAATCACACCCGTGTGAAGTGAGGGGCACTCTTATAATTTTGTAACTGAATGATACATTAATTATTAAATAATAGTAATAATTATTCAATAATAATAATGAGTAATTAATGACCTGCCATAAAACGATAGCCCTCTAATCAATAACAGATCAATATATTCTGTAGGTGTTTTTATTGGTCGCCAGACGTTCTAACTGTGGTTTTCCAGGGTGACACAGATCTTCCCTGGTAACATCTTCAGAGACGGACCATCATCATCACCATTCAAAATGTATGGAAACAGTGTCTCAGTGTGTGTGAACTTGAAGGTGTGCAGGTGTGTGTTAGAATCAGGATCAGAGAAGGACAGCTGTCCTCTGTCCCAGTCCAGCTGGACTCTGATCCTCCGGGGTTTCTGATTCACTGAGAGAACAGTGCTCTGATCATCACCATCACCTTCATCATAATCACCATCACCATCACCTTCATCATAATCATCATCACCATCACCATCACCTTCATCATAATCATCATCACCATCATCATCATAATCATCATCACCATCACCTTCATCATAATCACCATCACCATAATCATCATGTCCTGGTGAGTAGACTGCTTTGTATTCATCCTCATATAACTCTATTCTCCAGCCTCCTCTCCCTGTGTCTCCCTTCCTCCTGTACGACTCCTCACACACACCTACGTCCCAGTCTGTATTTTCTCCAACCTCAACATCCCAGCTGTGAGACCCTGAGTCAAAGCCCTCAGAACCCTGGACTCCGGCCCTGCCAAACCTCTCTGTGTTGTCAGGAAGCTGCTGCTCCTCTCCTCCACATCTCACACTGGTCAGATCATCAGACAGCACGAGCCGTGGACCAGCAGTGTTGGGGTCCAGGACGACAGGAGTGTAGGAGACAATGTCCTTCATCTTGTCCCAGACTCTGAAGGTCAGGTTCTTCAGGTGTTTGGCCTGGTCTATCAGCGCTCCTCCTGAGAGCGGCGGTGGGTCCTGCAGGGTGAGCTGGACTCCCTCCATGGTGGTCTTGTAGTTCTGCAGGAAGGAGACGTGGTCGTCGGCTCTCAGCTGGTCCTCGGCAGCTTGGATTGCGTTGGAGAGGGTTTCCATTTCTCTGCTCAGAGCCTCAATCCTCTCCTTCATCTCCTGACTCTTCTGAGCCTCTTCCTCCCGCAGAGCGGCCATCCTCGCCTCCTCTTCCTCCTGTAAGAACCGGCGGAGATTCTCAAACTGTTTCTTGATCTGCGTCTCTGTGCTCCTGGCCTGAACCTTCATGTGATTTTCTGTTATGTCGTAATTTGTTTTAACTTTATCAAAGACGATCAGTTTCTCCTTTAAAGGCTCCAGTGATTCCTGAACCTTCTGTTTGCAAAGTCCAGACGCTTCGTCAACGGGTAAGAACTTGTGTCCGGCATGTTTTTTTGAGTCGCGACACACGAGACACGCCAGCTGTTGATCGTCCAGACAGAAGAGCTTGAGCTTCTCGCCGTGTGCGCTGCAGAGGACCTCCGAGCTCAGCGACGATGAGCTCCGGCCTTTCTCCTCCAAGAGCTTCTCACACAGGTTCTTCAGAACAAAGTTTGTGAGAGGATTGTCCTTGGAGGATCTCCTCTGACAAACGGGACATTCCCTCGTTGGTCTTTCCGTCCACCATTCCTGCAGGCAGTCTTTGCAGAAGCTGTGTCCACAGGTTAGCCCGACGGGACTTTTAAAGATGCCATGACACACGGGACAGCTCAGATCCTCTTCCTGACCAATGAAACGGGAAGCCATTTTGGTCTGCCGCTCCCTGACGCTCCCCGATCTGGAATGTTCTCTGAGGCTGTCGTTACACCGGAGGAATTCTACAAGACAAAACAACAACAGTAACATTATGAGTATCAATAGAAGTAGTAATAAAACACTTTAGAGGAAAAAAAGAAAAAAAAATAAGAAAGAGAAAAACACAAAACAAACAAAAACAGGGTATTACAATATGCAAGCACAATAGCAAAGAGATGGATCATTTGTTCCGTCAAATATAACTGTCATTTCCATTGGTCAGTACTACTGTAGTAGACACTTTTTCATGATTGGCTGCCTCTAGGCTGCCTCTAAGCCAATGGGAGATTTAGCCAACCAATTAAACCCATAGTTTGAACGGCGCAACGTGTCTGCAAGAGGAACGGACGGAGCGAGCGTAGCAACAGAAACTAATGCCAGGGCTGGACTGAGACAAACATTCGACCACAACCAGACTGGCCCACCGCACCACAACCAGACTGGCCCACCGCACCACAACCAGACTGGCCCACCGCACCACAACCAGACTGGCCCACCGCACCACAACCAGACTGGCCCACCGCACCACAACCAGACTCACCGCACCACAACCAGACTGGCCCACCGCACCAAAACCAGACTGGCCCACCGCACCACAACCAGACTGGCCCACCGCACCACAACCAGACTGGCCCACCGCACCACAACCAGCGCGCAGATATACTCTACCGACTTTTCGGGTTGTGGCCCATACAAATACCAGCCCTTAACACCACCACATTTACAGTACAACACAAATTTAATATTTGGCCCGGCCGCAGACCAGCCCACCAGACGATCGGCGCACCGAGCATGCCTGGTGCGTCCTGTGGCCAATCCAGGCCTGGCTAATGCTATGAGCTAACTGAAGCCACAGGAAAGCCATAACGATACAGAGTGAGTGAACCAACAGAAGCTAATGCTATGAGCTACCTGGAGCTAATGCTATGAGCTACCTGGAGCTAATGCTATGAGCTACCTGGAGCTAATGCTATGAGCTAAATGGAGCTAATGCTATGAGCTAAATGGAGCTAATGGGAAGCCATATTAAAACACAGTGAGTGAACTAACAGAAGCTAATGGAGCTAACTGGAGCCAATGCTATAAGCTAACTGGAGCTAATGCTATAGCTACCTGGAGCTAATGCTATGAGCTACCTGGAGCTAATGCTATGAGCTGCCTGGAGCTAATGCTATGAGCTAACTGGAGCTAATGCTATGAGCTACCTGGAGCTAATGCTATGAGCTAACTGGAGCTAATGCTATGAGCTAAATGGAGCTAATGCTATGAGCTAAATGGAGCTAATGGGAAGCCATATTAAAACACAGTGAGTGAACTAACAGAAGCTAATGGAGCTAACTGGAGCTAATGCTATAGCTAACTGGAGCTAATGCTATGAGCTAACTGGAGCTAATGCTATGAGCTAACTGGAGCTAAAGGGAAGCCATAACAAAACACAGTTAGTGAACCAAAAACAGAACGTCGGAATACGAACAAAAACCAGGGCTGGGAGGTTGTGACAGACAAACATAGTCTGGTAATACAAATAAAATGAAAAAAAAAGATGCAGAGTGGTTCAGGTTTTACGGGGGCCAGTTTCTAATTGCAGTCGTCCGTAGGTGCCCTTTGAGAGCGGGTCTAGGGATAATAATCTTTGTGTTCTTACCTCAGTGGAGATGGTATCAGATAACAGTCTGTCGGTCTGCCAGGTTGTCTAAATGATCCTCCGTCTATTCATTAATGGATCTATTTATTTATTGATTGATCGATATTTGTCTCTCTGATTGTTTTTCACTTCTCAGTCTCTGACGAGAGAATTTCAGTCTGAGAAAAATGCTGAGACGACTATAGAAGGAAATGGACTTTGATTAATGTCCGTCTGATAACAGGTATGACTCACACACACACACACACACACACACACACACACACACACACACACACACACACACACACACACACACACACACACACACACACACACAGCCTGTGTCAATAGACAATGACTCAAAGTTCATTTGTAGATGGCTGGTTGTACTGAAGCTCCGAGGCAGGAATAAATGTTGTTTTGTTGTGCTTTATGACTCTATGGAGACTCCACCATTACAACTGTTTCTAATACACAAGATGTGGCTCGGGGACCCCCAGGGCTCCTTGAAGGCGTTCCAGTGGGTCTCCAGCAACACGTGGTCATAAAACCTCCAATTCAGTTTAAAAACACTTTTGTGCAGAGTATGGCTGCGATCAAGCCAGCAGTGTCGTAGATACTCTCTCCCCATGCCTTCGGCCTGGTGGAGACAACTAAACATACTTTCTCCCCATGCCTTCGGCCTGGTGGAGACAACTAAACATACTCTCTCCCCATGCCTTCGGCCTGGTGGAGACAACTAAACATACTCTCTCCCCATGCCTTCAGCCTGGTGGAGACAACTAAACATACTCTCTCCCCATGCCTTTAGCCTGGTGGAGACAACTAAACATACTCTCTCCCCATGCCTTCGGCCTGGTGGAGACAACTAAACATACTCTCTCCCCATGCCTTCTGCCTGGTGGAGACAATAAAACATACTCTCTCCCCATGCCTTCGGCCTGGTGGAGACAACTAAACATACTCTCTCCCCATGCCTTCTGCCTGGTGGAGACAATAAAACATACTCTCGCCCCATGCCTTCGGCCTGGTGGAGACAACTAAACATACTCTCTCCCCATGCCTTCGGCCTGGTGGAGACAACTAAACATACTCTCTCCCCATGCCTTCAGCCTGGTGGAGACAACTAAACATACTCTCTCCCCATGCCTTTAGCCTGGTGGAGACAACTAAACATACTCTCTCCCCATGCCTTCGGCCTGGTGGAGACAACTAAACATACTCTCTCCCCATGCCTTCTGCCTGGTGGAGACAATAAAACATACTCTCTCCCCATGCCTTCGGCCTGGTGGAGACAACTAAACATACTCTCTCCCCATGCCTTCTGCCTGGTGGAGACAATAAAACGTACTCTCGCCCCATGCCTTCGGCCTGGTGGAGACAACTAAACATACTCTCTCCCCATGCCTTCTGCCTGGTGGAGACAATAAAACATACTCTCTCCCCATGCCTTCGGCCTGGTGGAGACAACTAAACATACTCTCTCCCCAAGCCTTCAGCCTGGTGGAGACAACTAAACATACTCTCTCCCCATGCCTTCGGCCTGGTGGAGACAACTAAACATACTCTCTCCCCATGCCTTTAGCCTGGTGGAGACAACTAAACATACTCTCTCCCCATGCCTTCGGCCTGGTGGAGACAACTAAACATACTCTCTCCCCATGCCTTCATGGTGGAGACAATAAAACATACTCTCTCCCCATACCTTTAGCCTGGTGGAGACAACTAAACATACTCTCTCCCCATGCCTTCGGCCTGGTGGAGACAACTAAACCTACTCTCTCCCCATGCCTTCTGCCTGGTGGAGACAATAAAACATACTCTCTCCCCATGCCTTCGGCCTGGTGGAGACAACTAAAAATACTCTCTCCCCATGCCTTCTGCCTGGTGGAGACAATAAAACATACTCTCTCCCCATGCCTTCGGCCTGGTGGAGACAACTAAACATACTCTCTCCCCATGCCTTCTGCCTGGTGGAGACAACTAAACATACTCTCTCCCCATGCCTTCAGCCTGGTGGAGACAACTAAACATACTCTATCCCCATGCCTTCAGCCTGGTGGAGACAACTAAACATACTCTCTCCCCATGCCTTCAGCCTGGTGGAGACAACTAAACATACTCTCTCCCCATGCCTTTAGCCTGGTGGAGACAACTAAACATACTCTCTCCCCATGCCTTCAGCCTGGTGGAGACAACTAAACATACTCTATCCCCATGCCTTCAGCCTGGTGGAGACAACTAAACATACTCTCTCCCCATGCCTTCAGCCTGGTGGAGACAACTAAACATACTCTCTCCCCATGCCTTTAGCCTGGTGGAGACAACTAAACATACTCTCTCCCCATGCCTTCAGCCTGGTGGAGACAACTAAACATACTCTATCCCCATGCCTTCAGCCTGGTGGAGACAACTAAACATACTCTCTCCCCATGCCTTCAGCCTGGTGGAGACAACTAAACATACTCTCTCCCCATGCCTTCAGCCTTACGTGAACTGTGAACACCCCGGACCGTTTTTTAAGTTGCATTTGATATTAATTTTAGCTGCCCCGCCCCCTTGCATTGTAACTTAATTCAAACTCCATTTTAATCTTGATAATAACGTTTATTTGTATTTGTAGGCTATAGCACCTTTCATACATAAATGCAAATCAAAGTGCTTTACAGGGCAGAACATAAAAAATAGCAATAAAACACAGGCAAGCAGTTAGAAAGATAAATCAATTAATGGTAAAGAGAATACAAAATAAAAGCATAAAAACAGATGATCTCAAAGGACACCTACGGACGGCTGCAATTTGAAACTGGCCCCCGACCCGTAAAATCTGAATCCCCCCCCCCCTCACTGTATATGTTTCTTTTCCCTTTTTACCTCCTTTATGATGATTTCCTGTTTTGACTTTATAGTTGTGTATATTCGTACGTCTCTTAATGTTTTGATGAATTGAACATGGTGGACCCTCTTGTAAACAAGTGTAATGCTTTATGGTGTCGTCCACTCACAGTTAACAGTTTTTGTATTGAGTTGTATACTTGAAATGTACTGTAATTCTGCAAACTGTTAATAAATACTTCAATCAATCAATGATAGATCTTAGACTTCTTAGAGTATTGATTGAAAACATCCGTCCTTGGTTCTGGACACTGCCCTCCTAATATGTGAGGAGACCGTGCTTTTGTTTTTACAATTACTTTAATTTATTTTAATTACTTTTTAATTGACGGCTACAAACACACGTCTGACTCACTTTACGCTCATCATCTTTAATTAGATCAAATACTCATCAACACATCTTCTTCATCATCATCATCATCACATAGAAACTATAGAATTAATCCTGATCCATAAATGTCAAACAGTTCAATATAAAACATGTTATCAGTAATAATCATAATTATCAAACATGTCACCATTACACCAATAATTATAATTACAAACTGATCATTTAAACACTACACAGTGTTCTCCAATGTTAATATTGATCACAATAGATACTATAGGGATCAAATGGTTAGTGAATAAAAATATAAACGAAAAATCATACTTGTGTGAAGTGAGAGGAGCTCTTCTCATCATACATCACATTCCCGTGCTCAACCAATCAGATCATTGCTATGACACACACACCAGTGTTGGGGAGTATTAAGCTACATGTAGCTGAGCTACGTAGCTGAGCTACATTTTGCTGTAGCTTGTGGTATTTTAGCTACATTCATATTTGTGTACCTCGTCAAGTAGCTCAGCTACCTTTTGGGTCATTTTTTGTAGCTTAGCTACTCAAGTTACAAGCTACAATTTTGGGCAATAACATGAAAGAAATATATTAATTTTGACCATTGGTTGCTGTGTTAATTCTTGTACTAGAACCCCCTTTGAAAAATCAAGGACTGTTCCTTTTTCTGATTGCTTTGAGGGCATATCAGCACTTGACAGCTGCCTCTAATTGGCCTCTGATTGGCCCTGGTATCACAGGGTGGGAGGGGTCTCCTAGAGGGGAGGAGGGGTCTCCCAGAGGGGAGCAGGGGGGGGGGGGTCTCCCAGAGGGGAGCAGGGTGGGGGGGTCTCCCAGAGGGGAGCAGGGTGGGGGGGTCTCCCAGAGGGGAGCAGGGTGGGGGGGTCTCCCAGAGGGGAGCAGGGTGAGGAGGGGTCTCCCAGAGGGGAGCAGGGTGAGGAGGGGTCTCCCAGAGGGGAGCAGGGTGGGGGGGTCTCCCAGAGGGGAGCAGGGTGGGGGGGTCTCCCAGAGGGGAGCAGGGGGAGGAGGGGTCTCCCAGAGGGGAGCAGGTTGGGGGGGTCTCCCAGAGGGGAGCAGGGGGAGGAGGGGTCTCCCAGAGGGGAGCAGGGTGGGGGGGTCTCCCAGAGGGGAGCAGGGGGAGGAGGGGTCTCCCAGAGGGGAGCAGGGTGGGGGGGTCTCCCAGAGGGGAGCAGGGGGGGGGGGTCTCCCAGAGGGGAGCAGGGTGAGGAGGGGTCTCCCAGAGGGGAGCAGGGTGAGGAGGGGTCTCCCAGAGGGGAGCAGGGTGAGGAGGGGTCTCCCAGAGGGGAGCAGGGTGGGGGGGTCTCCCAGAGGGGAGCAGGGTGGGGGGGTCTCCCAGAGGGGAGCAGGGGGAGGAGGGGTCTCCCAGAGGGGAGCAGGGTGGGGGGGTCTCCCAGAGGGGAGCAGGGGGAGGAGGGGTCTCCCAGAGGGGAGCAGGGTGGGGGGGTCTCCCAGAGGGGAGCAGGGGGAGGAGGGGTCTCCCAGAGGGGAGCAGGGTGGGGGGGTCTCCCAGAGGGGAGCAGGGGGGGGGGGGTCTCCCAGAGGGGAGCAGGGTGAGGAGGGGTCTCCCAGAGGGGAGCAGGGTGAGGAGGGGTCTCCCAGAGGGGAGCAGGGTGGGGGGGTCTCCCAGAGGGGAGCAGGGGGAGGAGGGGTCTCCCAGAGGGGAGCAGGGTGAGGAGGGGTCTCCCAGAGGGGAGCAGGGTGGGGGGGTCTCCCAGAGGGGAGCAGGGTGAGGAGGGGTCTCCCAGAGGGGAGCAGGGTGGGGGGGTCTCCCAGAGGGGAGCAGGGGGAGGAGGGGTCTCCCAGAGGGGAGCAGGGTGGGGGGGTCTCCCAGAGGGGAGCAGGGTGAGGAGGGGTCTCCCCGAGGGGAGCAGGGTGGGGGGGTCTCCCAGAGGGGAGGAGGGGTCTCCCAGAGGGGAGGAGGGGTCTCCCGCATGTACATTCTCAATTTAACGCTGAAAAATAAAAAGTAGCTGAGCTACTTTGAGCTACTTTTTCCATGTAGCTGTAGCTTTACAAGCTACATCTCTCCAGGGGTAGCTATGTAGCTTGATCAAGCTACTGCCATGGTGAGCTACTTGTAGCTTTACAAGCTACGCTTTCAAAGTAACTTGCCCAACACTGACACACACACACACACACACACACACACACACACACACACACACACACACAAAGCTGAGCATAGGAGGCGCTAGCGAGCCTCACAAATCACACCCGTGTGAAGTGAGGGGCACTCTTATAATTTTGTAACTGAATGATACATTAATTATTAAATAATAGTAATAATTATTCAATAATAATAATGAGTAATTAATGACCTGCCATAAAACGATAGCCCTCTAATCAATATATTCTGTAGGTGTTTTTATTGGACGCCAGACGTTCTAACTGTGGTTTTCCAGAGTGACACAGATCTTCCCTGGTAACATCTTCAGAGACGGACCATCATCTTCACCATTCAAAATGTATGGAAACAGTGTCTCAGTGAAGGTGTGTGTGAAGGTGTGCAGGTGTGTGTTAGAATCAGGATCAGAGAAGGACAGCTGTCCTCTGTCCCAGTCCAGCTGGACTCTGATCCTCCGGGGTTTCTGATTCACTGAGAGAACAGTGCTCTGATCATCACCATCACCTTCATCATAATCACCATCACCTTCATCATAATCATCATCACCATCACCATCACCTTCATCATAATCATCATCACCATCATCATCATAATCATCATCACCATCACCTTCATCATAATCACCATCACCTTCATCATAATCACCATCACCATAATCATCATGTCCTGGTGAGTAGACTGCTTTGTATTCATCCTCATATAACTCTATTCTCCAGCCTCCTCTCCCTGTGTCTCCCTTCCTCCTGTACGACTCCTCACACACACCTACGTCCCAGTTTGTATTGTCTCCAACCTCAACATCCCAGCTGTGAGACCCTGAGTCAAAGCCCTCAGAACCCTGGACTCTGGACCCGCCCAACCACTGAAACCTCTCTGGGTTGTCAGGAAGCTGCTGTATGTCTTCTTCACATCTCACACTGGTCAGATCATCAGACAGCACAAGCCGTGGATCAGCAGTGTTGGGGTCCAGGACGACAGGAGTGTAGGAGACAATGTCCTTCATCTTGTCCCAGACTCTGAAGGTCAGGTTCTTCAGGTGTTTGGCCTGGTCTATCAGCGCTCCTCCTGAGAGCGGCGGTGGGTCCTGCAGGGTGAGCTGGACTCCCTCCATGGTGGTCTTGTAGTTCTGCAGGAAGGAGACGTGGTCGTCGGCTCTCAGCTGGTCCTTGGCAGCTTGGATTGCGTTGGAGAGGGTTTCCATTTCTCTGCTCAGAGCCTCAATCCTCTCCTTCATCTCCTGACTCTTCTGAGCCTCTTCCTCCCGCAGAGCACGCCAGCTGTTGGTCGTCCAGACAGAAGAGCTTGAGCTTCTCGCCGTGTGCGCTACAGAGGACCTCAGAGCTCAGCGACGACGAGCTCCGGCCTTTCCCCTCCAAGAGCTTCTCACACAGGTTCTTCAGAACAAAGTTTGTGAGAGGATTGTCCTTGGAGGATCTCCTCTGACAAACGGGACATTCCCTCGTTGGTCTTTCCGTCCACCATTCCTGCAGGCAGTCTTTGCAGAAGCTGTGTCCACAGGACAGCACGACGGGACGTTTAAAGATGTCATGACACACGGGACAGCTCAGATCCCCTTCCTGACCAGTCAAACGGGAAGCCATTTTGGTCTGCCGCTCCCTGACGCTCCGCGATCTGGAATGTTCTCTGAGGCTGTCGTTACTCCGGAGGAATTCTACAAGACAAAACAACAACAGTAACATTATGAGTATCAATAGTAGTAGTAATAAAACACTTTGGAGGAAAAATAAAATAAAAAATAAAGAAAGAGAAAAACACAAAACACAAAAACAGGGTATTACAATATGCAAGCACAATAGCAGAGAGATGGATCATTTGTTCCGTCAAATTCTGCCTCGTCGTCCCACGCAATTCTAGCCCTAAAGGTAAAATCCACCCGCCGCTGAAACAATTTAATTATTTACCGTTGATCATTAATGGATCATGCTGAGATGCTGAAACAAGATGCTGAAACAATGTAATGTGTTCGTTGTGAACTGAAAGCGCACCACTGTGTTTATTAGAAAACTGTAAATAAAGTAGGCTGTTTTCCTCCCAGAATTTTCCCCAGTGAGGGGTGGGAGAGGCTGGACAGCAGACGGCTGGACTTTGAATTTCTCTAACTATAAACTTTCATGACAGCAGACAGCCTAAGTACAATTTATGAAAAGCTACTACATTGAAGTCTGTTCACAGAAGTTGTTGTAGGCTATGTGGGGATTATCTGACGAGGTACCATTTGAGGGGGCAAAACCTTACATATACTAAATAATACTAAATTGTTTATAGGGTCAATATAAGTAATATAATATAGCCTTTCCACAGGAGTATCTTTTTATATTTTTCCAAAAAGAATACAAACAGCCAATAGCATATTACAAAGTCAACCCCCTCACTGTTGACAATTCCGGGAGGCAAAACGGGCAAGCACCGGGGCGAGTCTTCCGGTATTCGATGTTGCGGGGTGGGTGGGCACCTTAGAATATATACTCTAAGGTGGAAACACTTTCCTCGTACGTTGAATGGTACGTCAATAAGCGACCGCCACAATTTAATGCTTTACTGTTGCTTTAATGTTGAAACAAGATGCTGAAACAATTTAATGTGTCCGTTGTGAACTGAAACACTGTGTTCATTAGCAAACTGTAAATAAAGTACCACCCACCGCTGGGGGGGGGGTGGGGGGGGGGGGCTACGGAGCACACACTGACATTATAAGAACCTTACGCCCTTCAATGTGGCCCATATACAAATACTTGAAATACCAGCCCTTAAAACCACCACATTTAAAGTACAACACAAAGTTAATATTTGGCCCGGCCCCAGAAATAGTTTCTAATCAGTCGTCCGTAGTAGCCGCAATTTGCAACTCTAGATTTTTTTACAATCTGTTGAATCTAGATTCAACAGATTGTAAAAAAATCTAGAGTTGCAAATTGCGGCTAGTTTTGGGTCTGAGAGGCTAAACCTCATCAAATGGTCCGTGGCTAAAATTCAGAATAAATAGTGGGCACTGGTATCAAAATGGTTGAAAAGCACTGGACTAGACTAATGGATGCACTCACTGATATCGTTGTGCGATGCTCTTCGCTCACTTACAGTATGCCATGCTTTATACTTCGAGCTACGACGAGGTGAAGCAGATTGTCGCTGTCTTACTTTTTGAGTGGTGCAACCACTCCAAGGAACAGCAATGTCCGTGTTAATGTGACTATGTGACTGTGTGTGGCTATGTGACTGAGTAGCAGTAGTGGCGCTGTTGTACCAGAAACAGAGAGAGAGATAGTGCTGCACTGTTGCCTGCTAATGAGAGAGAGAGAGAGAGGGGTTTGAAGTTACAGTGGGTTTATATAGGAAGAGGACAGGGCAGCTAAAATTAATATCAAATATTTAAAGACTAAATCAAGCAACTTAAAAACTATCTGGGGTGCTCACAAAAGCCTGAGTAGATGATGAAATGACCAAAAACATTTTTGAAAGTGAAATAGGCCTTTAAATAGTTCTATATTACCACAGTAATCTCTGATAAACGGGACAGACTCTCAATGATCCGAATACAGAACTTTATATTTTATTTGTATTTATTTTTAACCCAAACACGTCACTTATGTTTGAATATCTTAGATGATTTTGTTGTTCATATTATCTGCTAGGTGGGACGGCCGGTGGGAACACTTCCTAACCATCTGTCCTTTGTACCAAGACATCAGAGACACATACTTCCCACAGATTACAACCACACACGGAGATTTTGAAAACATGACCAATGACAAAAAACTCCCATATCTGCTGGGCGAAGTACAACAATGTGCAAACACAGCAGCAAGATTTGTGAGTTGCTGTGATAGGAGAAGGATATCAAATGGAACACAACCACGTAAAGACTAATCATTGTGTATATTCCTGCACTATACCTGCATCGAGTGATCTTGGTACATAGAAGTTGATCTATTGAAGATTCTGACAAAGTACATAATTTTTGTTTTGATTGTATTGCTGTATTGTTGTATTGTTCTTTCTGCTTTGGCAATGTAAACGTATGTTTTCTCATGCCAATAAAGCCCTTTGAATTGAATTGAATTGAATTGGGAAGGCTGGAGAGTGTTTTTGCTCCTGTCTGTCCGTGAGTGTCCTTCCGTCTGTGTGTCTGTGAGTTGCTGATCTGAGCCATCTGAGATAATATAATCGCTGTGGGAATGAATTTGATGAAGTTGCCGTCTCTGTCCACCTTACTCTCAGTGCCTCCTAAATATATTGGTTAATTTCTGCTCGGTTTCCCCTTTTTAAGTCTTCGCACACTGCTGGCAGTGTTGTGCTTTTTCCTGACCGGGCACAAAAGAAACTCGCCATTTTTATTGGCCTCCTGACCCAGGTCAGGCCGAATCCAGGCAATAGTCCAGACCCCTTTTATCATCCAAAGTCTGTGTAGTTCGTGAGAGAGAGGGAGAAAAAAGCCCCCATGCGTCTGCTCAACTTGACTTCGATTCTGCACAGCGGTTCTTTAGAGGGGCAGGGAAGCATGAACAAGGCCCTTCTTTTGGATGCATGTGCAGAGCACTCCAGTGTGATGTCCCTCTCAGCACGGTGTCCTCCAGTGTGATGTCCCTCTCAGCTCGGTGTCCCCAGGGTGTCCTCCAGTGTGATGTCCCTCTTAGCACGGTGTCCCCAGGGTGTCCTCCAGTGTGATGTCCCTCAGCACGATGTCCCCAGGGTGTCCTACAGTATGATGTCCCTCTTAGCACGGTGTCCCCTGCAGGGTGTCCTCTAGTGTGATGTCCCTCTCAGCACGGTGTCCCCTGCAGGGTGTCCTCCAGTGTGATGTCCCTCTTAGCACGGTGTCCCCAGGGTGTCCTCCAGTGTGATGTCCCTCTCAGCTCGGTGTCCCCAGGGTGTCCTCCAGTGTGATGTCCCTCTCAGCACGGTGTCCCCAGGGTGTCCTCTAGTGTGATGTCCCTCTCAGCACGGTGTCCCCTGCAGGGTGTCCTCCAGTGTGATGTCCCTCTCAGCACGGTGTCCCCTGCAGGGTGTCCTCTAGTGTGATGTCCCTCTTAGCACGGTGTCCCCTGCAGGGTGTCCTCTAGTGTGATGTCCCTCTCAGCACGGTGTCCCCTGCAGGGTGTCCTCCAGTGTGATGTCCCTCTTAGCACGGTGTCCCCTGCAGGGTGTCCTCCAGTGTGATGTCCCTCTTAGCACGGTGTCCCCTGCAGGGTGTCCTCCAGTGTGATGTCCCTCTTAGCACGGTGTCCCCAGGGTGTCCTCCAGTGTGATGTCCCTCTCAGCAGGGTGTCCCCTATAGGGTGTCCAGTGTAATGCACCGAGTCTACAGGGTGTCCCCAGGGTGTCCAGTGTGATGTCTAATTTATGGAATTTCTTAGATGTTTCTTTGATTTCGTCATGAATTAGCCTACTGGAACAAATCATTGCATTTTGTTTTTAATTCATGAAAACGTTAGCTTTTTTGGAAATGTTTTTTGGAAATGTTTGAAATGATAATTACAAAACAAAATTTAGACAGCAAAAATATACAGGGACCCACAGAAATGTGTCCGGGACCCACAAATGGGTCCCCTCCCGACCCAGTGGGACCCATTGGGGGGGAACCACAGGGGCTCCTTTAGATTTTCACTTCAGCATGACGATGCTTGGATGGAATTATGCCTGACTTTTGTCGACGAATTGAGACGTTGAGAAATGAATCAAATATGTTGGGAATTTAGGAGTGATATATGTTGTGTGTTTGTTAAAATAAAAAAACATGGTATATGAAACGGGGGTCCTTGAAATAAAAGTGCTCAACTTCGACCCCATTTGTAATTTTGTGCACTCAAGAGTTATGGAGGTCCTTGAAATTGAAACGTTTCGTTTGAGATGAGTGACTCTTTTCAATTCAAAGGACCCCTATATTCTTATGCAATATGCATTCATCTGGGGGCCTAAAGCCACGGGTTACAGTCAGAGTGGGGGTCCACTTGGTTCACAGTGTTCTACTCTAGCTAAAGATTATGCATGCTCTTTTTTTAGGCACGCGACACCGTGGTACCGCTGAGCATAGGTGCGGGGGAGGAGGAGGAGGAGGGGGGGGGGGTGCAGCAGGTCGTTAGCATTCTACCCTGGACAGCGACAGATTGTTGCGCATGCGCTGCCTATTCATTCTGTCATCAATGCCGTGTGTGTGTGTGTGAGTGTGAGTGTGTGTGTGTGTGTGTGTGTGTGTGGAGCTGAAGAGAAGAGACCCCGGGCCAGGGGAGAAGCGGCTTTGATGATATGGTGGCGGACATGGATGGAGCAATGGGGAACAATCATAAAACCAACAGCAGCAGCGGGGTTTGCTCCTCGCGGCGGTCAGACCCCTCGCTGTCGCCGGCCGCCCAGAATAACAAGCCCCCAAAAGATGACGGATCGACCCCTAATGATAAGAATAGCAGCAGCAGGCATCCGGACGTCCCGGAGAGAGTAACTTTGAAGAAAGAAATTGGACTTTTAAGTGCTTGCACAATTATCATAGGTAAGGCTGATATTGGGCTATTTATTTTGTGTTGGTGCTGAACCTGCAAAAATCTATTTTCAGTATTCTTATTTCGCACATCTGTTATTTGTCAAAACTTTTATAAAGCCTATAGCTAAATCTTTTCTCTCTTTTTTCCCCTCTATTGTGTAACATAATAGAATAGCCATATAGTCTGTAATCTGTTTTGTAATAGCCTAATTAATTGGGCCAAAGATGTAGCCTAGGCTTTGGTTTGGTCATTGTGCTAAACTTATGCAAAGCTCCCTTTCAGTAGCCTATATATCTGACGATAGGCCATGCTCTTATACTTTACACCTGTTGCATCAAGCTACCTCGGTTTTCTTTTTCCTCTCTTTTTTGTTGTCTGTTGTCTATTTTAACCGAGCAATGGCCAATAACACACTTTGAAATAATTCGAAAACCATGGGGAATCCCTCATACATTTGGCAGGATTACATAGAGGATAAATTGGGACAAATTGGGTGTCGCAGAGACAGCCTCTTCACTGCTTACGTGGCCAAAAATATCTTGTCAAGAAGAACATTAGCTTGTCAAGCAGAAGCTGATTGTTTGCCGAGGCAGAATGGATGTGGATGCATGGCAGTAAAGCAGGGCGTCTCAAACTGGGCTTCGGGGGACCCTCAGGTATAGGCTATAGAGACGTATAGCCTCTTGGTAACTTTCCACCACGTGTTGGTTTTAGAGCAGTTGATTGTCCATATATACCCAGTTCATCTGCATCATGTCACACTGAAGCATGCAGTTAATCAAATCAATTATGTTATATTCATTAATTAGAATAATTATATTTAATATATAATGATCCCTATTTTGGGAATAAAAAAAAAACATTCAAACAATTACCTTTTTGTGGGACGCTCCAGAAATGTGTCAGCCAAGTCTATATTTGTCCATATGGAACCCCCCCCTTCCCCATGTGTATATATATATATATATATATATATATAAGTTCAGTAGCCTATAGCCTACTTTGTCCTGCACCACTGTGTTAAGATTGGGAAAGCATCCATGTCATTTCATTTGAGCTAAAAAGCATTATTTTATACTTTGGCTCTTCAAAAAATAGCAGATATACAAGCTCACAGCTTAGAGCTTGTAGATCTGCTATATATATATATATATATATATATATATATATATATATTATTATTATTATTTTTAAGTGTATTTGTGCAAGTGTTCAAAATCATTTGAGACCGGTCGGTGGCCAAATACATATATCATTTAGGGATGAGTCCTCCATGAAAAAGTTTGAGAACCACTGAGTGATAGAAACGTATGTTTTTGAGGGCCGCTATAGCTAACTTCAGGATTTCAGAAATTACGTCATGTGGCAGCCAAAGTCTATGGACTTTTAATGTTTGAAAAAAGAAAAAGAAAAAGCGGCACCACTCGGATTTGGAAGAAAACAATCTGTACCCCCCAAAAGAACAGGGCCCCAGCCAAGTCTATGGACTTTTGCTTTAAGCAGTGATGTAATGTGGCAGCCACAGTGGGCACCCCTCACTTCACTTCTTCTAAATCAACCGATTTAGAAGACATTTGTAGAATCAGCCTCAGAGAAGTGATTGTGTGAACCAGAGTTTGTGTCGAAGTGTCCTTGAGCAAGACTCTGAACCCCTAATTGCTCCCGATGAGCAGGTTGCTGCCTTGCATGGTTTTCTCTGCCGTCTGTGTGTGAATGGGTGAATGTAATGCACAATCTGTGTTAAAAGCGCCTTGGATAAAGGCACTATATAAATGCACCATGTACCAAGTGAAATCCAACACTGATATCAACACAAGCCTAACAATCAGATGATCATCAAACTGACACTTTTAGAAAACCAGAGAGAAAGCTGTAGAAATAATGCAGAAGAGGAGAGTCAGTCAGTCGGCCCCCAGCCTCCCTATCCCGGGACGGCTCAGAGTAAATCATTGATGTCCAGTTATGTAATCGAGGTCTGTGCCACTTGGCTGCCTTCTGCTGTGCTACTCGCAGCGCTGTACCCTGAATGTTTTGAGAACTGCTGCTGCCCTGGGCTGGCCTGCCATCGACGCTTTCCTTATAGCCTTGCCACGTTGAGCTTGTAGTTCTAGGCTATTTTCACTATTAATTTATTTTGCAATATGGCTGAAGGGGTTAATTCACAATGTATGTTTTCCCTTCCTAGAAATGCAGTGGGGTCAAAAGAACAATCTTTGAAATGTAGTCGGGTGGCCTGAGAATAGGCCTGTTACTGTTAGTCTATATGATTAGATTGATTACTATCAGAAAATACAGGTTTCACTGTTGAACAATACACGTTTTTTGATATAACCAAAGAGACATCACTTACAGAAACCTGCTATTAAATTAATGTTGTTTGGAAATGGTAAATGGTGCATTTATATAGCGCCTTTATCCAAGGCATAGATAGACAATGACATAGAGCATTAAATGCATGTGCATTAAATTCACCCATTCACACACCGATGGTGGAGGAAACCATAGAAGGCACCAACCTGCACATCAGGAGCAATTACGGGTTCAGTCTCTTGCTCAAGGACACTTTGACACTAGCTCTCTGTGTTGCAATATATTTATACAAATAATTTGTCTTGTGATTGCTTACAGGGAACATCATTGGCTCAGGGATCTTCATCTCTCCCAAGGGGGTGTTGGAGCACTCCGGCTCAGTGGGGATAGCGCTGATAGTGTGGGTGCTGGGCGGCTGCATAGCTGCCCTGGGCTCCCTCTGCTATGCCGAACTGGGGGTCACCATCCCCAAGTCTGGAGGGGACTACTCCTATGTCACCCAGATATTTGGTGGCCTGGTGGGGTAAGTGTAAGAACTAGGGTAGCGGTAGATTTCAAAGGGATGATCCTCATTTGTACCCCACTGCATTGCAATACGAGATTTTCAAGCGGAAATACGTGAGGCACTTCTGAAATTAGGCTGTGTTGAACTATGATTGTCTCCACCAGGCCGAAGGCATGGGGAGAGAGTCTGTTTTGTACGTCCGTGTGTCCGTCCGGCTGTCCGTCTGTTACCAGCTAATCTCTGGCACCGTTAACCCGGTCGATGCCAAATTTGGCACACACACTCCCTGGAGGCCAACGATCTGCCCCAAATTCTCCAGAGTGGCCTGTTATAGCGCCACCAGGAGGCAGACATTTGAAAAACAATCGTTACACACTATCTCTATAGTCATGTGTTCACGCCGGATCTGTCATATTCCATCCTAATTGGCTAACATTGGCTTTCAAAGTTTGCAGGATTGGCCCGTTTTTAACAAAAAGCCTCAACACAGCATGCAATTTACATGAAATCTTTCACAGACTTTCCTATACTAGGCTGAGGAATATATCCCACCCTTTTCACATTGGCCTTTTATAGCGCCATCAACAGGTGGAATTTTGCAAAACACATATTCGGAACAAAATGCCTCAAATCATCCAATTGCCAAAATTGCCTTTTCACATTGTTGTGTCATGTTTATATGGATGGACGGTTTGTGTCCACTAGAGAAATAAACCCTGATTAGTGAGTCTTTATCACCCTGAAGGGGTTTATTTCTCAATAAAGATGCCCATCGGGAATGATGCCCGTTGGGATCTGGTTGTACAATTCCTATACCTGTTGTACCCGTTGTCAGGGTACCCGTTGTACCTTATATCCATATATGGACTCCATATATGGGTATAAGGTACAACAGGTAGCCTGACAACGGGTCCATATTATGGAGTCCAGGCCGGTCAGTACAATGATGTCATATTGATACCATTACGGTACCCCTAATCTCTCAAGAACAGATTCCGAGCCACGCCACTGAATCTGTCGTCAGGGCCCCACCGGAAGAGGAGGGCCTAAAGCCCACCAGAAATATATTTTATGGAATTCCTTTATATACCCAACGTTAGTGATGGTGTGACAGTTTTCAACGGTAGTGTTCTAGCCGGGTCTGTAAAAATATCCGATCTAATAGCTCACAACGTGACGCGTTGTGAGCTTGTAGATTGGCTATTTTCAACACAGATGGGTGTCATGATAGAAGGAAAAAGAAATACTGCACATGCAAGTGTAGAACGCTGGGGAACCCATAGATTTTAATTCAGACACCCGTCGTGGGTGTCTTAACTTCGGAGTTCACTAGTTTGAGTCCCGGGGAGACATCAATTAATTTAGAAAGATAGAAAACGCACAAATTCCTTTTTGGAATATGGACAGTTTTCAGCCGGCATGTCCCTCCCTGTAGGTTCCTGTTGCTGTGGAGTGCAGTTCTCATCATGTACCCGACCACGCTGGCCGTCATCGCCCTCACCTTCTCCAACTACGTGCTGCAGCCGGTCTTTCCCAACTGCGTGCCTCCCTACATGGCCACGCGCATGCTGTCCACCACCTGCCTGTGTGAGTATATGTGTCTTACGCGCATGCTGTCCACCACCTGCCTGTGTGAGTAATATATGTCTTACGCGCATGCTGTCCACCACCTGCCTGTGTGAGTATAATATGTGTCTTACGTGCATGCTGTCCACCACCTGCCTGTGTGAGTATAATATGTGTCTTACGCGCATGCTGTCCACCACCTGTGTGAGTAATATATGTCTTACGCGCATGCTGTCCACCACCTGCCTGTGTGAGTAATATATGTCTTACGCGCATGCTGTCCACCACCTGCCTGTGTGAGTAATATATGTCTTACGCGCATGCTGTCCACCACCTGCCTGTGTGAGTATTTGTGTCTTACGTGCATGCTGTCCACCACCTGCCTGTGTGAGTATTTGTGTCTTACGTGCATGCTGTCCACCACCTGTGTGAGTAATATATGTCTTACGCGCATGCTGTCCACCACCTGTGTGAGTAATATATGTCTTACGCGCATGCTGTCCACCAGCTGTGTGTGTATATGGGCCTTACGTGCATGCTGTCCACCACCTGCCTGTGTGAGTTTATGTGCCTTATATCACATAATGCAGGAGGCATAGGAGGATGTTGTGTTGATGAAAACGAGCGCTTCCAAACTCTGACACTTAAAAATGTCAGAGAAAAATAATCACCTGCATGGAATTGTTTGTTTGACAGAAAGTAGCTCATAACATGTCTACGGTGTATTTTTATGAAACAAACACTTTGCAGATAGAAAGATAATTCAAGCTTTCCATAGGCTACAGTTGAAATGATGGCGAGTTTAACGTTGTTTAATACAGGGACTTTTCGGTAGATTTTCTTAGATGTGTTGGCTGTAAAGGCCAGAAAGTAGTTTTTTGCCACTCAGTAGACGTTCCTGCATAACTTCCGGTTATGATGATCATGGTGTCACATGCATAGCCTCTATTATGGCTTGTCACAATCATGACATTTTAGTCATACAAAGAATATGCGATTAGTTTGATCAGCCATATGCGACAAAGTAGGCTAGGGCATTCATTCAAGAAGTTTAAATATGGAGATACAGGTTTCCTGACCGACAGAAACGATAGGCTATGCTTAATTAAAACAGATAATTGGGTGGACGAATGCTGGCTGGTCGAATGAATGCATTTCAATTAAATAAAAACATGGAATTCCAAGCATTGTGCTGCACAACGGTTAGGGTTAGTTGTGCATGTTCCTTACTTGAGAATCTGTATTTTTGAGTTATGTATGATGCAACGTGACTGTTGTGAAAAGCACTACTATTGAAAAATGTATGTGCTTATATAACAGACTCTTCTGCGTGTGTGGAAACAAATAGATGCCGCAGCTACAAAGCTATAGCACCTCGACCAAGTGTTATCTAACCATGTCCGCTCACCTTCGGTCTCCACATCAGCCACTTCCATGTTCACTTCAACACCAGGCTTTATTTTGCTTCATATTTTTCTCGCTCGTCGGACGCGTAAAAAAAAAGTACAAAAAGTACAGATCCTCGGAATCAGTTGCACCCAAAAAAGCTTGAACATTCAGTAGATGTTCTGTGGTCTTGAATTCTGATGACATCACCGTCCACAGGCAAATCCATTTCCCCGTGGACTCTTTGAGGCTAATTATTCAGAAAACCCCAGATCACAGAAAATCAACTGAATGTTCAAAGTTCAGGTTCAGGACACATGGCTTGGCCACGTGGTTCTAGGGGATGTGGTGGTGCCCCGGTGCGGCAGCACCCCACCGGAGCAGTCTCTATGGCACGCAGGAATGTGGCAGAATGAGGGGAGGGCGAGAGCCGATCATCCATCAGCGTCAGTGGCTTGCCTCTGACTCCCATGGTGGCCTGGCTTTCTCAGAGCTGTCAGCCGGGCCAAACAAACCGTTTCCGATGCGTGGGGGGGGGGGGGGGGGGGGTGGGTGGGTGGGGGGGGGGGGTGGGTGGGTGGGTGGGGGCAACACAGGCCGTAGACAAACAGGCAGGCAGGTCCCTGAAGAGGCAGGAGACAAAGGCTCACGTTCTCTTCACATGGTTGAAGTCTCCGGCTCCTAAAAACAAGTGTAAATGATGATGGCATCTAGAATGAGAGGGATCACGCGCAAAAAACAAAACACCACCTCACAGGCTATACTTTATAGGTTCTACATGACTTCTTTCAGGGGTCTTCAACAGGGGGTCCGGGGCCGGCTAGGGGGTCCTCGGAGTTACTATAGGGGGGTGGAGGGGCACCAAATATTTTCTAATGGATGCAACAAAAAAAATGTATATCAAAAGTCCAGAAAATTCCAATTTGAATTACTTCCTTTGAACGAAAATGATGACCTGTATCAAATTAATCTTGATTTAATTCACCAGTTTTATTCCCATTGCTGCTCGTCCTCCAAACACAGCTGTCAGCTAATGTTGATGTTGATTACATAACTACTCAGTTTTTAATCTCATTCAAGATGACATCCATTAATACGTTTTAAACGTAATCCTCACACTAAAATATGTATCTGAAAACATAGGTTAGAAATAATCCACGAGTTTTGCTGCCCATCTCTCTGTCACTTTGTAAACATACAATCTGCATGAGCGTGCATGCGTCGCACATGATGTAACAGAGCTACGTCCCATAGCCCGAGGGATGAAACGTTTTGATTGGTTCAAAAACACAGCTTTCTGTTTCAGGGTGAAACTTCAAAATTAAAATGCCGTATTTTTCATTGCACCATGGCCATTAATATATGTTTTGTAATAATAATCAAAATCTACAGTTAGTTTTCGACTAATCGTAGTGGAGTAAAAGTACAATATCTGCCTTCACTGACTGAAGGCTCCACCAACGAAAACTACAATATGACGTCACGACCCAGTGGTCACCGCTCACACAAACACATCTCTCTGTTTTTACTAACCAGAAACGATGGTCCTTATCACCTAAAACTGGAGTGTAAATAGGCCTTTAATAAGAGTGTCTTTCCTCCACAGTGTTCCTAACCTGGGTGAACTGCTCCAGCGTGCGATTAGCCACCAGGATCCAGGATATCTTCACCGTGGGGAAGCTGCTGGCCCTGTGCCTCATCATAGTAGTGGGTTTGATCCAGATCTCCAACGGTGAGATAGGCTACACACATCATGTATACTTATAGAATTGAATAGACTTTATTTGCCATTCGCTGCAGCTCCCAGGGTCAGCATTTAAACAGGCAGACGAGACAGAAAGAACATACTACAATACTACATACCACATGTATCCTTTAATAGTAATACAAATAAAATAAGTACTTCACTAAAACCAGTGCAAATAATCTATCATGATTCAGTTCACCTATCATGATCCAGTTCATGATTTAGGTGGGGCCGGGGTACATTACCTGGAATACCGGACTACTCGCCTCGGTGCTTGCCCGTTTTTCCTCCCGGAATTGTCACCAGTGAGGGGGATGACTTTGTAATATGCTATTGGCTGTTTGTATTCTTTTTGGACAAATATAAAAAGATACTCCTGTAGAAAGGCTATATTATTTTACCTATATTGACCCTATAAACAATTTAGTATTATTTAGTATATGTAAGGTTTTGCACACTCAAATGGTACCTCGTCAGATAATCCCCACATAGCCTACAACAACTTCTGTGAACAGACTTCACTGTAGTAGCTTTTCATAAATTATATTTGTACATGGAGCTTTTAGAGTTTGGAAGCGCTCGTCGGAAATCACTCAGCGGTCCGGCGTACCACCTGTTTCTGAGTTGTACATAATGCAGGAGGCAGCTGGACATTGCGTTATTGAAAACGAGTGCTTCCAAACTCTATAAGTCACTATTCCAATTTAGGGAGGTTGCATGCTCCATCCGAACATCTCAGGGGTAGGTGATAACTACAAAATGACCTCATCAGAAGAACTTTGGACGGGTGGTCGATCTCAGAACTTTCTTTGGACGCTCCACTAGCACCACTCGATGTTCCGACCGTCCGAATAATGGTCAATGACGTCAGGTTTTATGTGGTGTGTACCTACCTATACAGGACACTATGAAGGACTCACGCCTCAGGTGGCGTTCAAGTTCAGCACGACACCGTCGGTGGGTCAGATCGCTCTGGCGTTCCTGCAGGCCTCCTTCGCCTTCAGCGGCTGGAACTTCCTCAACTACGTGACAGAGGAAGTGGTCGATCCCCGACGGTGAGTATACAGTATCTCACGGGTTCTCAGTCGCCACGACTCATTTCAGTCATTTGGATTTCATAGAAGCCAGCATGTGTTCTATGGAAGCATGTTGCACAGTGAAGATAACTAGGTATATAGCAGTGGTTCCCAAACTTTTTATAGCTCAAGAGCCAAAAAAGAAATTAGACATTTGCCCGGGACCCAAACTAGTGAATATAGCAGATCTATACAACACGTCGCTACACGCCATTTTGTGAACTTGTATTTACACTACTTCTTCAGTTTGTGTGCCCTTGTATTCTTTCAAAATAGCGACGTGGCCCATCCGATTCTGCCCATTCCCCCATTTGAAAATATGCCAAGGACCCCCATAAGAGAAGGTTCTTACAGCTCTAGCAGTGATTTTCAACCATTTTTTATTTCAAGTACCCCCAGTTTGACATACTGTACATCCGCTGTACATCCGCCTTCCCTGCGACACAGGTCTCTCCAATGAACTGCAGTGGCCAATGAGGTATCTAGGTTTTCCCATACGTCAAAAGCATGGTTTTCCAGGATGAGTTTGATGGTGTCCATCTTGTCCCCGATCAGGAACCTTCCCCGTGCCATCTACATCTCCATCCCCCTGGTGACCTTTGTGTACACGCTCACCAACATCGCATACTTCTCCTCCATGTCTCCCGAAGAGCTCCTCTCATCCAACGCTGTGGCTGTGGTGAGTTAATCACAGAGACAAAACTATTCATTGAGTCTGTGTGTATTGTGTGTGTGTGTGTGTGTGTGTGTGTGTGTGTGTGTGTGTGTGTGTGTGTGTGTGTGTGTGTGTGTGTGTGTGTGTGTGTGTGTGTGTGTGTGTGTGTGTGTGATTTAGACTTGTATGCTATTTGTCACAGTGAAGTACATACAGTAGATGTATGCGTGTGCACATGTGTGGGGGGGTCTCAGCTTTTGTCCGATGTAAGAAGTGGGGTGGAGGGGAACTACCACTATAATGACTACATTTAAAGCAGCACTTTGTAACTTTCCTATTCTGCCAGGATTTGAATCCGGTTTGCTGCGCAAGTGTAGACATATCCTGTGTCTACTTTAGACATCACTCTATAAGTGATATTGTATTAACATAGTCTGATTGGACAAAATTGCATTTTATTCGCTAAAAGAAGTTACATAGTGAGGCTTTAAAGAAAGTTAAAACGTGTTTGAATTGTCCACAGACGTTTGGAGAGAAGCTCCTGGGCATGTTCTCTGTGATCATGCCCATCTCTGTGGCCTTGTCTACGTTTGGAGGGATCAACGGATATCTGTTCACGTCCTCAAGGTCAGGTTGTTCCTGTCTGCTGCCCCATGTCCACATGGATTCTAATTAAAGTATAAACTATATTCATTTTAATGGGTTAGAACTAGAAGTCACATTATTAACTTTTTAGGGCCCTAGATAGTCGTACAGGAATGTCACGCAAAAGTCCCGAAAATAGCTGATTTAAACATTCACAGCGCTATGCGATGCGATATGTCTATGCTATTTTCACTATTTCTGAAAGTCTGTGGGTTTTATAAACTAGAGGTCCGGGCCGCTACGCAGCCCTCCCACCGCCGATCCAGTGACATGAATCCTTATTTGGTTATATGGCTGAGTCATAGTGACATTAATCCTTATATGGTTATGGCTGGTTCCATTAAGCCAATTTTAACATAAGATATTGTACTATTTACTAAAAGCATGTTTACTGCCCAGGACAGAAATTCCGTCTTTTGAAGGCCATCTGTTGACTGCCCAGGACAGACATGTTCCGTCTTTTAAAGGGACACTTCACCCTTTTTGCAAAAAGATATATGTTAATGACGTTTAGAAGCTTTAGAACACTTTCCTGGGGGTCTTTATGTGTGTAATATGTGGTTTTAGATATTTTAGATTGTAGCAGTGAGCCTGTTGGCTCTGATGTCATGGACACTGGGCTCACTTCCTTCCTGGACTACATGTTGTCTCAGTAAGACAGCTCTCCCCCTATCCACAAGGAGGAGCAGTGCACCAAAGAATTATGGGAATTGTAGTCCAGGAAGGTAGTGAGACCAGTGTCCATGACATCAGAGACAACAGGCTCACTGCTACAATCTAAAATATCTAAAACCACATATTACACACATAAAGACCCCCAGGAAAGTGATCTAAAGCTTCTAAACGTCATTAACATATATTTTTTTGCAAAAAGGGTGAAGTGTCCCTTTAAGCTTTTTAATTGTTTGATATCGGCGAGCGTTACACTACAGTCTGAGCACGTCTGTTGTGCAACTTTCAAAACCACTTCCGGTTTGGTCCGTCATCAAAAGTGTTCCCCTTCTCCAGTTTAGTGGTCGGGAGGGAAAATCTCTGAATCTAAATCACAGATTACGGTTCTAATCAAAAGCAGTGTTTTTGACGGGCCATCGCGGTCCCCTCGCTAGCTGCGGTAGAATAATTCATGCCTCGGGCGGTCAGCGATCGTCGAATCTGCGAATGTTTCGGTTAGATGTGAAGCTGCAACTAGCTGGGCAAGATCTATGTATGGTTCCAACTGACACTGGGCAGTTAAAGTGTTTTGCAAGTCTTTTTGTTTATTTGTTCTCTATTTCCTGAAAAATAATAGTTTCCAGCTGACAGAAACAGTGTGTGTGTGTGTGTGTGTGTGTGTGTGTGTGTGTGTGTGTGTGTGTGTGTGTGTGTGTGTGTGTGTGTGTGTGTGTGTGTGTGTGTGTGTGTGTGTGCGTGCGTGTGTGTGTGTGTGTGTGTGTGCGCGTGTGGACGTGCAGATTATGTTTTTCTGGAGCTAGAGAGGGACATCTACCAAGTCTGTTGGCCATGATTCACCTCAAGAACTGCACTCCCATTCCCGCCCTTCTAGTCTGTGTATGTTTCATTCTTTTTTGGGAGGAGAATTTAACTCTCAAGAGTAAAATTATTGTTAAACATCTGCAATAGGCCTGAAGAATTAGTTATTTTGATCAACGTTTGCCTGTTATCTCTCCTATGGTACAGCATGGAAAAGTGGACATATTCTTTAGTTTTGGGTCTGCAAGGCTAAATGTCATCAAATGGTGGACAGTGGCTTAAATGCCAAATAAATAATGGGCCTTGATGTGAAAAGGGTTGAAAACCACTGCATATAATAATAATAATAATAATAATAATAATAAATGTAATAATAATAATAATAATATATTATATGTTGTTGTTCGTTCATTCAGTGCACTGCCACCCAGTGGTGATCCTGTGCATTGTGTGTGTGTTGTTCATTCATTCAGTGCACTGCCACGGTGGTGATCCTGTGCATCGGGGAAACGCACAACCTGATCAACTACGTGTCCTTCATCAACTACCTGTCCTATGGGGTGACCATCGCTGGCCTGCTCTACTACCGCTGGAAGAAACCCAACCTCTACAGGCCTATTAAGGTAGCCTGGAAACCAGACCAATCTGCCAGGGGGGGGGAAACATCCCTGGGAGATTGGTCTGGCACTCCTCAGTTTGAAATACATTTTGGTCACCCCAGAGTTGTGGGTGACCAATCAGAGCCCACTATTGTGGCGATCTGCGCCTTTAACCATGTCTGCCACATCACCCGTTCCCACGCTCTCACGGAAGTTTGTGAATGAATCAAAGGAACTGAGCGCGTATAGACGCAGCCCCCTGTCAGACTCTGCGTGTGAGGCTAGCGCTGTGCTATGTGCTGTTAATATGACCTGTCTCCTGCTGTCCATATACTATAGTGGCCTACCCACGGCCCGTGAAAGCAGTGAAATTTAGCCTTTATCCACGCAAGACGCGATTTGGATCGTGTCGTCTCTTCCCGATCGAGCAGCAGACGTTTCCATCTCGCCTGTCAGCTGTCAGTGGGTTCCTGGGCTAAGGTAACACCAGTTCATGACAGCGGAGCTAGCTGTCAGTGGTTACGTGGATATCTCGGGACGGATTTGGGGGAATTAAGACCCCATTCAACGTTCCACTATTGGGAAAGTCCCTTTACCAGTGAGTACTGACGTGCCGACTCTGACACGAGTGACGTGACTGGTTACCGTTTTCTATAATTTACGAGGGTTGACCGGGAAGTGTACGCGCCATTCATTTACACTGTTGACTGTGTGTGTGTGTATTGCACGTCCACTCGTCCAGTGACGTCCTTGGAACTGTATAAAACATTGGAACATTTGACTGTGGGAAAACAAAGGAACCTTATAACATTTTGGGTTGGTTGCACTGTTGAATATAATGAAGTTCTCTTTGTGTGTATTTTCTTTATGCTGCATATGGTTGTGTGTGAATTGTTTGCTAGGGGTCGATACAATTGTTCGTCAATCCCTTGTACGGTGTTCGGGGCTATTATTATTATATAACCCGATTTGTCAGACTGACTGGCACCCAGACGCTCGTCCCAACAAACTACTACACTATTCAAAGCAAGACTTTTTTGCTGTGATGTTAGACTCCGTTTGTAACAGGCCCTTATAAGAGTCGTATAGTAAATAAGTGTCATATTGTACATGCATATTTTGAAGAAAAACCGTAAGAGGTGACATTGGTCTTATGCCACGGACAAGACCAAGTCTTTTCCACGGACACATTATTTTGTCTGTGTACGCTGTAGGGACCCCTGCCTATTACTATGACCCCTGCCTATTACTATGACCCCTTCCCATCAGGTGCACCTGCTGGTCCCGGTGTGCTACCTGCTGTTCTGGGCCCTCATGCTAGCCTTCAGCCTGCACTCGGAGCCTCTGGTGTGTGGTGTGGGTCTGGTCATAATGCTCACCGGCGTGCCCGTCTACTTCCTGGGAGTGCACTGGAAGCACAAGCCAAAGTGTATCTACGACTTCATCGGTGAGTGTCCCCACGCAGGCAGTGGTGGGGAAAAAAGTATTCACATTTCTTTTTTACTTTTAGGACTGAGAAATGTCTTCTAAATCATGACAGTTTTCTGAAAAACCTATGTTTCTATGTCAGTGATGCTCAAACTATTTCATGTCAAGGACCCCCAGCATTATCTGTATTTGGCCACGGACCCCCATCTGAAAATATGTTGTTTCAGGCAAAAGGGACCCTCCAGAAGCAAAGATTTGAGTTAAAAACGCCTGCTCTGAAAGAATATATTCAAAGATTTGCACCACATTTTCACGATTTTTCAAAAATAGCAGATCTACAAGCTCGTATCGTGGCACTCGGTGTGCGTTATGAGCTTGTAGATCTGCTATTTTTCAATAGCTAAAGTATAACATAATGCTTAAAACACCAAAAGGGGTTCCCTGTAGTCTACGTTTTGTTTGTGTGTAGATGACTACGGTACTTCATATCGCTGCTACAGTGTAGTTGTAGTAGAATTGTAGAAATGTAGTACAATTTTGTTTTGTCTGTCTCTACTGTTTTTCATTTATTATTATTAATACTGGCCGGCGGTCGGATTTTATTTATTTATTGAACAATACCAAATACTGTCATGATTATGACAGTCATGTTTCAGGGCTAGTGTTTTACTAGCGTAACGATGGCGTTTCCTCACAGCGTGACAGTCATGTTTCAGGGCTAGTGTTTTACTAGCCTAACGATGGCGTTTCCTCACAGCGTGACAGTCATGTTTCAGGGCTAGTGTTTTAGCATAACAATGTATTTTCCTCACAGCGTGACAGTCATGTTTCAGGGCTAGTGTTTTAGCATAACGATGTATTTTCCTCACAGAGTGACAGTCATGTTTCAGGGCTAGTGTTTTAGCATAACAATGTATTTTCCTCACAGCGTGACAGTCATGTTTCAGGGCTAGTGTTTTAGCATAACAATGTATTTTCCTCACAGCGTGACAGTCATGTTTCAGGGCTAGTGTTTTAGCATAACGATGTATTTTCCTCACAGAGTGACAGTCATGTTTCAGGGCTAGTGTTTTAGCATAACGATGTATTTTCCTCACAGAGTGACAGTCATGTTTCAGGGTCATATTTCACTAGCGTAACGATGTCATCCCCCGCATGCAGAGTGGGCGACGTACGTGGGCCAGCGTCTGTGCTTCGTGGTGTTCCCCCACGTCGACCCCATCGAGCTGAACCCTCCCTCGGAATGGACTGACAAATCTTCAGGCAGGAGCAGTATGTCGGCCAACTCCTAATGTTTTGCCTTTTCTCTCTCGTATTTCCGTCACTGTATTATTATTATTATTATTATTACAGACACACGGTTCCTTTTATTGGAACCTATAGCTGGGCCAACAATCTTTTACAGCCGTGTGTGTTCTCAGTCACGGACGGGGCGGGCCGCCACCTGCACTTTTTGTGCCTCTCTCACGTTCCTAGTAAGTGGTCAAGTACGACAAACCCTAATGCCAACGGCATCGTAATTGTGTTTTATTTTTATGGACTTCACTTCTCCCTTTTCCAGTATAGAGCAGTGGTTCTCAAACTTTTCATGCATCATAAGAACTACCACACTGTATAATTGTATACGTTCCCGAAATAACAAACGGAGTCGAGCGATTAACTCGTATCATTATGAAGCATCAACTAACAATGAAAATGTACAAATATATCCTAAGAGTGCGGATGTACGGTGCCACCTATAAATCGACTACAATTATGCTCAGGCTTAAAACGTACCTAATGACTACATCTGCCATTACACATGTGGCACCACTGTTGTTGCATTGGCCTTTTTTTATTCTGTAGGAGAGTAAGTACATTTTATTTCTGTCCATTTAAAAGATCATACATCAGGGCCAGTTGTAGCCTTCCCCACTCAGGTGGGCAGGACCAAAATATAAGAGGCGACCACGCCATGCGGCATGGTCAATTTATTTTTGGGGTTGTCAAATCCCCGAATACCCCCGAAATGCCTGGAAAACGATGCTATCATCATATCTGTTTATCTATCTATCCGTCCATCTTCTCCTTCTTTCACCAACAGTTACAGTAGTCAACCCAATTTCCATCAGCACTGCAGCAGCACTGATGGCAAACGCATTCAGGTGTGTCTAAATTTCTCAAAAAATGCTGCCCACCCAATCAGAAATGATAAATGTTACAGATATTTTGTGGTATTTTTTATATTGGCTAAAATACATATATTCCCCATAACCTTTGATTCACACGTTTGGGTGGGCTCTGCCCACCCCTGCCCCCCCCCCTAGAACCGGACCTGTCATACAGGGCAGTTGAATCCATTAATGTTGGTGGCACAAAAAAGGTGTAGGCTGAAGCCGAGGCTTATATTGCCGACCCTTTTTTAACGTAACTCAGGTTGTAAAAACACATTTTCAAACATAGATTTTACAAGATTGAAAACATCAGACAATTTGAAGAAGCTAAGCAAGGCTTAGATTTTGCCTACACTATTTGAAAGGTAACACATGTTTCAAAACAAAATAACTAACTTTGATGTAACAAAACTGATAATATTGGATAAATTAAAGCAAAAGACAGACCAAGAACAGAAAGCAAAAGAAAAATATCAGTTTCACTAAATAAAATATGTTTCTAGGCTTCATACGTTTCAGGAAATCAGGCTTTTTGATCACATAATATGATTCCAATTTTACAGAATATAATATTCACTTATACTTATAATATAATATATATCACCACCATACTCTGTGGCAAATTTTCAGCAGAACATGGTTCTAGCTATACACACATATATTCATACACATACACACAAGAGGACGTAAAAAGAAAAGTGACCTCACTTTATGTCAGTCACGTTTGCACACTGCTGCTGAATATTTTGTCCGTATACAGTACTTTTTTCCCCCCCAGACCAGGTCATGGACATCCTCCTGCAGTACAGTACTTGAGTAAATGTACTTAGTTACTTTCCACCACTGTTAATTGGTCTGGCATCAGGACTTCTGTACTCATTCCTCAGTAACGCCACAGATCCCTGGCTGAAAGAAAAGTCAATTGAATTTTTGTGTGTTTTGTTTTGTTTTATTGTGCCTTACAGGGAAATTGTACTTTACATGTACTTGATTAACAGATTCACTGTATTAGTTTTAATATATTTTTGGAACGCCCTTTGCTTTGTGTATTTGTATGTATGTTTAAGAAGCATTGTGGTCTTCCATTGTCTGTGTTATTTTTGGTTTGTTTGTTTTGACATCAACAGTGTGAGCTACTTCCTCTCTTTTTTTAACCACTTTAAGCCCTATACACTTTGTAGTATGGCGAAGACCAGGCCCAGATTGGATGGTCTGGCAATTCTGTCAGATGCCAGAAGGCCTGGGCAGTCATGAGGCCTGAGCCAAAAAACAAAAAGTGGCGTCTTTGGGCCGGCGAAGACCACAAATGCCAGGGCCGATTTTCTGTGTCAGTCCGTGCCTGGCGAAGAGCGAAAACAGCAAATCTACAAGCTTGGCAATTGGAAATCGGCTGTTTTTGCTATTTTCTTGGGGGGAAATTCAAAATATACTTACTGTACCAAAGTGAAAGTACTCATTATAAATTTCACATTTAACATTGTTTTTTTTTAACAAAAAATAGACAATCTACAAGCTTGTAGAGCGGAACTTGTAGATAGTCTATTCTCGAAATATAAAAATAGGGCTGAAGTGGTTAATGTATGTTTTGTAGCCTATTAATAATCTAAATCTGCAAAGTATGCTACCAACTAAAGTTTTCAAATAAGTTTAGCGGAGTAAAAATGTACAATATTCGCCTCTGACACTATAGTGTAGTAGAAGTATAAAATATATCGCACAACAATTGTACAGTACTTTGAGTAAATGTAACGTACTTGAGTAAATGTACTATAGTTACTTTCCACCACTGAGAGACTAAGCTTTATATTTAAAAGCTGAAGTTGGGTTAATTGTATTCCTCCTTAAAGGAGATCAGGAAAAATACATCTGCAGCAAATGTCCCGCAGTGATTTCTGCACCGGTCATCTTTGTCTACAAATATACATTTTACACTGTAAATTATTTGTAAAGCATCTGGTGTTTACAATGGGTTATTCAGTACTTGGAAGTTTTAACTGAGATGTATTTTTAGAGCACTTTTTGTAAACAAGAACATAACAATTGCAGCACAATAAATCAAGTGGAAATTGTAAGTGAATTTATTGTAGTCTTTTTATTATTGTGGTTATTATTATAATGTATTATTACTATTGTTATTATTGTTGTTTAAAAGCCACAACTCAGAACTTAATGAATGGAATGTTCATTTTTTATACATTCTGTAAGATGTGAATGGGCTGTGGTATTCATTAACCTATTCTAGTATACTATACATCAGAATGTCACAAAGGGGAAATAGTATTGGCAATACGATTGGCAGGGGGCGCTGGCACTGTTCAAATTGATGAGCCTCACTGCGCTTGGGAAAAAGCTGTTTTTTCATCCTGCTTGTCCTGGCCTTAATGCTCCTGTACCTCTTCCCAGAGGGTAGGAGGACAAACAGGCCATGGGACGGATTAGTATTCCCTAATAATGCTGGTGGCTCTTCTGGCACAGTGCTCTGTATGGAGTACTAGCAAGGAGGGAACAGAGGCTCCCAGCTGTCTTCACCACCATTCGGCTGCTGTTGCTCTTGTACCTTGAGGCTGCCAAACCAGGAGGTGAAGCTGTAGGATGGACTTGACGTTGCCCCTGTAGGTGTACATGCTGCCACTTCCAAAATGTTCTTCTCTTCTACTGTCCTCATAAACAACATCTGGTGTATTAGCTGTGGCATCTGAAAAGACACACACACACACACACACACACACACACACACGTCCCCTAAAGTTCACAAGGGGCTATGTACAAAATTGAACTAATCTGTAATCTGGCACAAAATCTTTTGTTTATTTTTTACTTTTTTTAATATATTGTTTTCCTTTTTTTATTAAATGTTTTACCTGAAAGTTTAAAATAATCAAATCAAATCAAAAGATTTACAGTATATCAACATTTTCAAGACAGGTTTCCCTACACACTATGCCTATTTGTTAAAAAAGTCAGTCTTACATTTAATGAAAAACATATTCATTGGCCGAATGCCTGGTAACGACAAGGTTGCCAGAATGCCAGTTCGAACCCGGGCTTCCCCAGAGTTAGTGTCGAAGTGTCCTTGAGCAAGACACTGAACCCCTAATTGCTCCCTGATGTGCTGGTTGGTGCCTTGCATGGTTTCCGCTGCCATCAGTGAATGAATGTGTGCGTGAATGGATTAATGTAATGCACAATCTGTAAAGCACCTTGGATAAAGGCACTACATAAATTGTAGAAGATTTCTGATTAATTATCTACTGACTAGTCAAAGTAGCCTACAATATTTTTGAGTTGTGGTAGAATAGAAGTAACCAGTATTTGGGGGAACAGCTATAGCAGTGGTTCCCAAAGTGGGGTCCGGGGCCCCTAGGGGTCCCTGAGGGAGTTCCAGGGGGTCCCCAGCTAAGTGATAGTTAGGAATCAAATGGACCCTTACGGGTCTGTAACTCAGAGTGTACAAATGGAACCAAATGGACACGTTCCATTTGTACACTCTGAGTTAAATAAACAGTGATTTTATACATTGGGTGTCCCAGAGATGCTGTTAAATGGGGGCTGTAGCCTAATTCAGGTCAACCCGGGGGTTCCTTGAAATGAAAATTGTTGAAAATCACTGTTAGAGCCGTAAAACAATATTCTCTTATGGGGGTCCTTGGCAATGGCATATATTTTCAAATAGCGGGCTAATGAGTATGAGGGGTCCTGCAGTTGAAATCAGTGGTGTAAAGTACATTTACGTTGTGATGTGGCATGTTCTGTTCTCAGTGTGTGTGGAGGGTACACAAATAAACAGACAGCTAACACTTGACTTGAAGAGACGGTCAGAGGCAGAGCAAAGTTGAAGGGGCTTTTACTTCTTCTCCAAACCAATCAAGACAAAATTGTAAAACTGAAACATACAGAAAGAAGCACTAATTAAATAATGCCTATTTATACAAAGATTCAATGAAATAATAAACAGCATAAAAAACATACAATGTCCAAGCATTAAGTGTAATTCACAGTAACTCATTTTTTAAGTCACATGAAATGACTGCATATACTGTATAATAATGCTTGTAGATAAATGTAAATAGTTTTTAACCCGTTTTTATAACTGCACATTACTGAAATATGAATTGGAATTATGAACTAATTATGAAATTACAGCATGAGGAATAGTTATGAACTGTATCATAAAATCATGAATTGCTGTACCATATATGAACTCACAAAAGGTCAGAAAGGCTCACAGATGCTGAATAAAGCTAATAAAGTTGGCCAAACAGTGATATTGTCACATATCAATGCATGGAGAAAACACTGAAACTAGCATTAGCTTAGCAACCTGTATGCTAGCGTAGGCTTAGCACCAAACACAACTTGCAATGAAGAAATCAAGATAACCCAAATGGCTACAAAATCACCAAACATGTCAGAAATGGTTGCAATCAAGTTACTCACAGACGATTCTTTCCTAGACATGAACAGAAAGATTGAAGGAATACTGTAGCACAGCAGTTATACAATGACCGCAGGGTCTGACGTTTAGCTTTAGAATGAATTACTTTGCAAGGGAACCCAAAGTTAAGTAGTGTCCACCAGAGGGCGCAAAAACACAAAAGTTCAGTATGTTCTCAAATAGAACATGACACTCCTCGCCTGGTATTTGTTATCAAATGCCACTAACTAAACAAACAATAAATGAAACATTGCATTACTCTCCTAAAGATAGAGGTAACAAAAGTGAGTCCAGAACCTTGACTGAAATAAGGAAGACTGTCTCAAGACAGGCCTTTTGACCAGGACAGTGGGGCTCTCGCAACAGTCCATTCTAATAGACGTTGGCGAGACAATGTACCTGTCTCCACCGCTGGCGGTGGAAACCTCCGCCGTCGAATGTCTCTGGAGGGGGCAGGGGGGCATACCACTGGCGTGTCAGTATGGTGACAAGTGGCATGAGAAAGGGGGTGTCCTGGGTCTCAGAAGTGAGGTGTGAGGGACTGCGTATTGAGTGGGGAGTAGGGGATGCTGCCCTAATAGCAGACAGATACTCTGGCTGGTCGGCAGCCTTCCCGAAGAGCTGCAGGAGATTCTTGTCTGCAGGAGGTGGGATGCTTGGGCTGAAGAGATGATCAGAAGGCTGCGTGGCAATGCTCTGTGTTGAGGCATCATAGTGAGAGCTTGTCTTAGACCAAGGGTTGATATGGACGGATGCTGACCTTTTGTGAAGCAGTGTAGGAGCCTGAGGTGGTAGCTCCAGGAATGACTCTGTGTCGTTTCGAAGGGCAGATGCAGAGTGTGACAAGGGGCTACAGAGAGGCTGAACATGGGCTGTCACATTTGGAGGGGTGACCGATGCTGTGGACAGTGATTCAGATGTGCAGCAGACTGTTGTGACCGTTGGTTCCGTGTGGCTACTGACCGGGTTGACAGGCAGGCCTGATGTGTAGCTTGCTTGGCTGGAAGCTGTGATGGTCGACGAGGAGTCTGTCTGTTGACTGTTCGCTGGGGAGCTGAAGGTTGCGTCCGTCTGGACCTTGATATGTGCCATAGCACTGAACGTCTCTTTGACCTGAAGCTGAGTTGAGCATGGAGTTAAGAAGGATGGACATTCGTTTTCTTGCACATTAGTGTGATAAGAGGTAACAACTGCTGGGCTGTGGTCTGAACCCTTGTGAACGTTGCCTATAACGACCCAGCCCAGGTCCAGTCTTTGGGCGTAAGGATCGCTGTCTGGGCCGTTTCGTTGCTCTCGTACTTTATGTACTTGGAGGATGTCACGTCCCAGGAGGAGGAGTATTTGGGCCTCTGGGTCCAGGCGTGGTATTTTGTGAGCGATGGGTTTTAGATGAGTGTGATGCTGTGCGGCCTCTGGGGTTGGAATGTCAGACCGGTCATATGGCATGTGATTGCACTCGATGAGTGTGGGGAGCATCACACTTACTGCTCCGTCCAAGGACTCAGCTGTGAACCCTGTAGCTCTTCTCCCAGATGTCTCCGTAACCCCAGAACATGTATGGAGGGTGTATGGAGAGTCCGATCCGGTGAGTTTGAAAAGATTGAAGAATTCTGACCTGGCCATTGACCTATTGCTCTGGTCATCCAGAATAGCGTAGATCTTTGCTGCTTTGTCTGGGTGAGCTTTGGGATAGACCTTCACCAGGCAAACTTTGGAACAGGACCTGGAGCTTTGGTCTCCGACGTTGGTGCATGCTGAGGTGACTGTTAGCGGATCTGTCTCTCCATCACACTCCCCGCCATTCTCTGTAGGGCCTTCTGCGTTCCAAGGTGGTGGTCCAGGATGCAGAGCTGCAACGTGTCTGTCGCTGTTGCATTCCCTGCATTTCACCTCCGCTTTGCACTCCTTCGCCAGGTGAGTGTTAGAGGCGCAACACCTGAAGCAGATTCCATTTTCTCTAAGGAAGGTGATGCGCTCGTTGTGTGACATGATCCGGAAACCTCTACACTTTTTAAGCGCATGTGGCTTCCTGTGAATGGGGCAGTGATGGTTTATGTCTCTTATTTCATCTGACTCAGGAGCAGAGTGGTTGGTTGCTAACTCTGCCTTGTAAGTGGAGATGTGGGTTTTGACATTCCCTGGTCTACTTACTGCTTCTGGCTTTGATGAGCCTGTGATGGGTCTGTAGGAGCTGCTTGGACCCGTAGAGGCTGTTGAGAGGGTGAAACTTGGGTCATTCCTTCTGCGTGCCTCACTGCAGACAAAGGTTGTGAAATATGAAAATGGGGGAAACTGGACATGGTGCATTTCCTTGTACTGAGAGCCTTGAACCATCCACCTCTCCTGTAGGTTGAAAGGTAATTTTTCAACGATAGGCTGGATGCCTCTAGCGCTGTCCAGACATGCAAGTCCTGTCAGGTAGCCATCTCTTTTTGCAGCATTCAGCTCTCTCAGTAGGTCTCCCAGTTCCCTGAGCGTTTGTGGATCCTTTTGATTTATTTTAGGCATCCTATCCAACCTCTCAAAGAGAGCCCTTTCAATCACCTCAGAGGCGCCGTAACATTCTTCAAGGCGATCCCAGGCCATTTCTAACCCGGCGGCAGGGTCGTTTACGTTCACAGAACGGATTCTCATGACATGTTCAGAAGACTCGCTCCCCAGCCATTTAGACAAGAGATCGAGCTCTTCGCTTGCGGTTAAGTCCAGTCCTCCTGTGGCATTCATGAATGAGGACTTCCACGCCCAGTAGTTTTCTGGGCGATCGTTGAACTTGATGAGCCCTGTGTTCACAAGCTCCCGGCGCACCAAGTACCTTGCAATGTCACTCAGACCAGACCTGTCATCCATAGCTCTGTGTTGGGAAGCATGTGAATTAGGGGAGGGGGCCTGAGCAGAAAAGGGATGATTCTGAGTGTGTAAGAAGCCTCTAGACTGCTGTACATCTTTGGGTGAGTGATGTGTGTGATGCGAGGCACGAGGGTCAGGGAAGGTGGGCGTTGCAAACGAGGGACGGCCTGCATGCCGCCCCACATCTGGGAGGACGTTGCTCGCGGTGGCCTGTCGGTGAGATGCGGGTGGTGGCACGCTCAGCTGCTGAGCCGCATTGACACCATGACCGTTGCTGTCCCGATCCGCTCTGGAGTCGACATGTCTCTGTCTGCTTGGAGATGTCGAGTCGTGGTCTCCATTTGGATGGGAGTCTACAATGGGATAAATGAAAGGAAGTGATGGTGTGTAAGGTTGGAGCTGCGGGGGTTCCTCCTCACCAGGAGACTGAGGATGTTCTGTGTGACTAGGAGGCTGCTGAGAGTGCCGTTGAACATAAGCTTGTATGCGTTCTATGGCAGCATGAGTTGTGTCCTCCATGTCCATCTTACTGCCCTCTCCGTTTTCAGCGTCCGCTGCCGCCTCTAGAACCTCAGCCTCTGCTTCAGCTGCTGCAGCGTCTCGTTCCAACTGTAATGAAGACAACTCAGCAGCTATACGAGCCTCTTTCAGTGTCATTTCAGCTCCTTGAACCTTCAAATCCTTCTCTCTCTGAGAGAAGGCAACACGCACTTTGGCAGCCTCAGCCTTAGCTCGTGCCTTGGCGGCTGCTGCACTGGCAGTGGAAGATTTGCTTCCTTTGGAAGAGGAGCGCTTACTAGCCTGGGAAGGTGTGCGTTCCTTGACTGCGTCTCCTGCAGTCGACATGGTGAATGTCTCTCGGGGGAGGTTGTTAGACGGTGTAGGTCAGAGTGATGCTGTAGTATCCTGTTTGTCTTTGTAGTCGTGCCCGCCGGGAAGACGTCTTTTTACTGTTCTGTTCTCAGTGTGTGTGGAGGGTACACAAATAAACAGACAGCTAACACTTGACTTGAAGAGACGGTCAGAGGCAGAGCAAAGTTGAAGGGGCTTTTACTTCTTCTCCAAACCAATCAAGACAAAATTGTAAAACTGAAACATACAGAAAGAAGCACTAATTAAATAATGCCTATTTATACAAAGATTCAATGAAATAATAAACAGCATAAAAAACATACAATGTCCAAGCATTAAGTGTAATTCACAGTAACTCATTTTTTAAGTCACATGAAATGACTGCATATACTGTATAATAATGCTTGTAGATAAATGTAAATAGTTTTTAACCCGTTTTTATAACTGCACATTACTGAAATATGAATTGGAATTATGAACTAATTATGAAATTACAGCATGAGGAATAGTTATGAACTGTATCATAAAATCATGAATTGCTGTACCATATATGAACTCACAAAAGGTCAGAAAGGCTCACAGATGCTGAATAAAGCTAATAAAGTTGGCCAAACAGTGATATTGTCACATATCAATGCATGGAGAAAACACTGAAACTAGCATTAGCTTAGCAACCTGTATGCTAGCGTAGGCTTAGCACCAAACACAACTTGCAATGAAGAAATCAAGATAACCCAAATGGCTACAAAATCACCAAACATGTCAGAAATGGTTGCAATCAAGTTACTCACAGACGATTCTTTCCTAGACATGAACAGAAAGATTGAAGGAATACTGTAGCACAGCAGTTATACAATGACCGCAGGGTCTGACGTTTAGCTTTAGAATGAATTACTTTGCAAGGGAACCCAAAGTTAAGTAGTGTCCACCAGAGGGCGCAAAAACACAAAAGTTCAGTATGTTCTCAAATAGAACATGACATGGCACATGTTGAGCTTGTAGATCGGATTTTTTTTTAATATTTATATTATAGCTGGCATTTTGGTGTAGGGACATTGTGAAATGGGACATTCTACATTAGATTTTTCATACCGATACTTTTCTACGTTTACACAAGTAAATATTTAATTCCGGACGTTTACTTCTACATTGCAGTATTGGTACTTTTACTTAAAAGCAACAAGAAAAAGGAGAAAAAAAGGTGACTATACTTTTTCCACCACGATTGATTTGAAATTGAAATAGAAACCAGCTGTTGCTGTTCTGTGTCTGTGCCAGGGTGAGTTTGTCTCGCCCCCTAGTGGCGAAAAAAATAAAACTTCTGGGAACTCAGGTTAGTGGGTAAATTGAACCGCGCGTCAAAGCGTTTTGTCCCCGGTGGCTTGCCGTACTCGGTCAAGTTTACTATAACAATGATGGCGACTGACTGTCATCTCAAACTTTCCCAGAGTGACAGACAAACTTCTCTGGCTGATGTGGCGTCGACGTTCACCCCCTGCGTCTGCATTTAGGATGACCGCTGCTCTGGCAACTTTTCAAACTTAACAGGACATCCGGTTATAAAACAAAACAACCGTATTTAATTATTTATTCTAAAATGCCAACCATCATCAACCATCATCATCAACAGCCGGCTAGGAGGAGACTGGAGAAGAGAACAGAGATAGCTAGCGATGCTAGACTTTGTTTGTAAGCTGTGTAAAGTTTGTTGACTAACGGTGCGAGTGCGACTAATTAAAAGACTTGAGATTTTTGATATTTAGAAGACTAGACTTAAGACTAAACAATATTCATAGGATATGACTTTCAGACTGAAATAAAAGGTGGCACAATTTGCTGTCAAAAGTAACACTGCAAGTTGTGTGTTGAGGAGGATTGAGGAAGGAAGCTATACTTCTGTGTCGTGTCGGGTTCAAATCATAACGTCATCATGATGGCTTTATTTTGGGGGCGTTTGGATTAGAAACGGGGCCATTCAGGGGGGTCAGAGTATACCCGGAACAGAAAGCTGGGGATGTGTCGCTTAGGACTCCGCTACGGTGTGAGCCACTGCCTGCGGGCAGCCATGAGCAGGCTGGACGAGGTGAACGGAGAGGTCAACATGTGGTCGTCTGTCCGCCTCCTGGGCTGCCTGTCCGGCCTCAACCTGACGGTGGCGCTCTGCCTGGGCCTGTACGTGCGCTGGGAGAAGACCCAGGAGGATGCCACCATCCTGGTCGCCTCCGTGCTGGCCCTGTTCGCCCTGGGCGTCGCCAGCATACTCTACTACTACTTCAGGTATTGATTGTACATTATTACGACTACTGTAGGTGTAGGAGGTCTGCTGCACACTCATTTATTTTAAAGCTGTGGTTCTTATCAAACTCTTTCATCAAATAAAAGTCTTGTTGCCTTCCTCCAGCATGGAGAGGCTGGGCAGGGGCCTGCTGCACCTGTGGCTGGGCTTTTTGCTGGGTCTGCTGTGCTTCCTCAACACCCTGGAGCTCCAGAGCGACGTGAAGGAGCAGGCCACCTGCTACCTCCTGCTGGCCAGCCTGCTGCTGAGGTAGGCTGGTTGATTACTGTATTAAGTACCCATTTAGACCCGAGGAAGATTCTAAAAAAATCTTCTGAAAAACCTATGTTTCTATGTCAGTGGTGCTCGACCTTGTTCATGTCAATCACCCCCAGAATTATTCGCTCTGAAAGAATATATATATTTTCAAAGATTTGTGCCACATTTCCATGATTTTTCAAAAATAGCAGATCTACAAGCACTCTGTGCCGCAATATGGGCTTGTAGATCTGCTATTTTTCAATAGATAAAGTATAACAAGCATAATAATACTTAAACACAAAGGGGTTCCTGTCCTGAATGGGTTAAAACTCTGCTGCTGAGGTAGGCTGGTTGATTACTGTATTTAAAACCCTGCTGCTGAGGTAGTCTGGTTGATTGATTGATTGATGGAACTTAACAGTTTGCAAAAAGTACAATCATACAATAATACTAAAAGGATAACCACAATGGAAACAAGACCCTGCTTTTTTTATGGTTTTATTGAAGGAGGGTAGGGAGCAGCACATTTTTGATGGCTGCTGGTCAATTCCACATTTTGGTGGCATGTTTGAATGAGATCAGTGTAGCCCAAACATTTAGATTCTCGTAGAGGTTTTTTTTCGATTCTGACGAATCTCTCTACGAGAGTCTAAAAGATAACCCCCCCCTTAACGTCGAAAGTTGAACGTTTGTGCCTCAAAATCACTCTTACCTTGTACAAATGCAAAATCTAAGATGCTTTAAATGTTGCCCCACTTGTTTGTGAGGTGTACGGAATCAGATTAAACACGGAACATGCTTATTTTTCAATAAAAAAGGTATTTTAATCCACTCTGTTTCTGAATCCTCCATTGTAAATGCGGTAAACGGCGCAACAGAATATTGCCCGCGCCCCTAGCGGCCAGGGTTCTCTTGCGCATTTACAATGGAGAGAAAAGCAAGATGGCCGCCAGATTCCGAGACAGAGTTGATTAAAATACCTTTTTTATTGAAAAATAAGCATGTTCCGTGTTTAATCTGATTCCGTACACCTCACAAACAAGTGGGGCAACATTTAAAGCAGCTTAGATTTTGCATTTGTACAAGGTAAGAGTGATTTTGAGGCACAAACGTTCAACTTTCGACGTTAAGGGGGGGGTTTAGACTCTCGTAGAGAGATTCGTCAGAATCGAAAAAAAACCTCTACGAGAATCTAAATGTTTGGGCTAAGATCAGTGGTGGTCCCTCTAGTGTTGTGCCCGTGGGCGTTTCTCACTCTTTTGAAGTAGTTAAGACGGGGCTGCTAGAATTATCTTGCTGCTCCGTTGATGTCCCAATCATGAAACGGGGAAAGTCCTGACTCCTGTCTGAATGTATTAAAAAAACGATAAACGTACTCTGCTTGAATTATCCTCCTCTCTGTCAAGACTGTTTAATACAAATCTACTGATGTTATGATACACTTTCTATTCTGTCAAACTCTGCAGTGTGCAGCCATGCTTTTTTTGTGTTCAAGATGGAAAACTACTTGGATGTAGCTAAAGTAAAAGGACTCATTATGCCGATTTCAGTATCATTCATACGTCATCTTATTTTATTGGTCTAATTATTTATTGATCAATACTGAGGCTATTTGAAAATAGCCAATGTGATTTGGTGTGAGCTTGTAGATCTGCTATTTTCTCACTTTAAATCATTAAATAGTCTTATTCAAAACGTTTTAAATAAATCATGAAATGTCCTGTTTCCGTGTTAGTTTTCCATAGCTTTGTTTGATTGACTCAGCACAGCACATTTGAACTGGAAAAACACCTACACCTTCATGTTTCCTCCGGTACCACTGACTTTCTGGAAAGAGGAACTACAGTTATGCTCAGACTAGAGCTTATTGATTTGAAGTCTTATGTATCGCCCAGACCTACTCACTTTTCCCGGGCCATGCCCACTGTTGGTAGGGCGAGTGTGGCGTGGGATTGGGGTTTGAATATCAAGGGATTTCCCTGTTTACCGTGTTGCCATGTATGCTTAACATAAGCGACTTTGGGCTAGAGCCAAGCTTTTCATGCAGCTGCAATGTTGGCGAGTTTGACGTCAACACTGTGTACAGTAACTTGACGTTCCCTTTACCTCATTGTAATCAGGACGCTGTGGGCCCTGCTGGCGAGGATGTGCGGGTGCACCAGACAGCGGCCGGCCTTCCTCACCTCGGCAGAGCTACTGGAGCTGACGGGCTTTGCCGTGGCGAGCGCCACACTGCTGCTCTCCCACACCAAGGTTAGAAGGCGTTGACATTTAGTTTGTCTAATTCAGTACGTTTTAATTCGTTTTTTTAAGAGTGGGTTCGCTAGTTTTTATTTTTTTAAATGTTATTTAGTTGAGAGCTTGTTGTAGCTCTGCTAATTTCACACGAAATTGTTCGTTTAATTTAATTGTTAATTAAAACACACGAGCGCAACCAAACTTCTACTGGATCTCTTTCCCACTAGTTCCTCTAGTCCCTTTAGTCTAGTTTTTATTTGTTGACGAATTTGGTGACACCTTTACTCTTGGTTTTAATCATCATAGCTTAGTTTTTATTTAGTTTTCGTCAGTGAAAAAAATAGTTTTGAGTCTGCGAAGTCAACACTTCCCCTATTCAGCCCCATTGGCCTGAATATAAGATAAGACAACTTTTTTTTCCATTGGAAATATTCTAAAAAGCGGGGTCGTATTATAATCGGAGACTAGACTATTTGACATTCAATGTTCTTTTTCTCCACAAACAAATGAGGGTCGTCTTCTAATCCGAGTCGTCTTATATTCGGGACAATACGATACGGTATTAACCCATTCTGACCGGGCACCCATTTTGGTGTTTGCATCATGTTATGCTTTAGCTATTGAAAAATAGCAGATCTACAAGCTCATATCGCGCCACCGAGTGGCGCGATACGAGCTTGTAGGTCTGCTATTTTTGAAAAATCGAAGAACGACTGACATTTTTTAAATCTGATCTCAGGTCAAGAATGGGTTAATCAGACCAGTGTGTGTCCAGTGGAAACCTCGTATGAATCTGATCTCGGGTCAGAATGGGTTTTAACCTTGATGCTCCCTCTCTCCCGCCAGTCCCTGAGCGTGGCCGTGCTCTCCGTGGCTCTGGCCAGCGTCATGGTGTCCCTGCGGACCAAGGCCCTGCTGGCGCTGCCCGCCCTGGTGCTCTTCTCCCTGCTCAGCGGGCTGCTGTTCTTCAGGTCGCTGGCCGTGGACACCAACCCCTTCGCCCTGGCCTGCTTCTATACTCGGCTGCTCTGTGAGCCTCTGCTGGACGTCTACTTCAGTGGCCTGTCTGTGACCGAGCGATGGCAGCCCTTCCTGGTGGGTATTCTAGAGCAGGGGTTCCCAGAGGGGGTGTCCGGGGACCCCCAGGGGTCCTTGAGGGAGTTCCAGGGGGGGGGGGTCCCTTGAGGGAGTTCCAGGGGGTCCCCAGCTAAATGATAGTTTCGAACCAAGTTACAGACCCATAAGGGTCTGTAACTCTTAGAGTTGTTTCGTTCCATTTGTACACGCCCAGAGTTAAATTAACATTGATTTTACTATATAAATTGGGGGTCCCAGAGATGGAAATGCCATTAAATGGGCGTCTGTAGCCTAATGCATGTCAAACGCGACGGTCCTTGAAATTAGAGCCGTAAAAATCTTCTCTTATGGTTATGGGGGGTCCCTGCCATGTATTTTGTAACGGGGTTCCGTGGGCTAATGACTGTCAATTTGGGGGTCCTTGACATGAAAAGGTTTGGGTTCTAGAGCAGTGGTTCCCAAACGTCTTAGCCCATGACCCGAAAAATAAATTGGACGTTTTACAGGGACACAAACCAGTGAAAATAGCCCATCTACAATCTTCTTCCATTTTTCTTTGATTTCTTCATATTACTGAAAGATTGGTAAACGTGCATTTCCCGTCAGTCCATCCGTCACCACACATCTCCATATATGGCCATGCCTCGTGACATCAGGGATGAAGATTCTTGATGTCATCAATATTAAGTCCATATATGGAAATCCCTGATGTCATAAATATTGGCCAGCTCTCTACATCTGACCTCAAACCCTTAGATCTCTGTTCTGACATTCCATATGTCGATCCTTCCCCATCCATCCTTTCCGTTGTCTCCCTTTTGACTGATACCTGTCCATTCAAACTCTAGACGAGCTAGTTATTAGTGCAGCCGGGCCCGGCAGCCGGCGAAAACTAGTTCTCAACAGCCCCGAAAATTAAGGCGTGTCCTTACCTGGACCCTCATCAAACCCTGTACACTCAAGACACTGCCCCCGCTGCCACACTTAGATCTCCATATATGGAGCTGACCTGTTCTGACATTCCATATGTTGATCTGATCTCATCAAACCCTGTGCACTCACTCAAGACACGCTCCATATATGGCCAGTACAGAATTTATAATTACATTTATAATGTAGATCTGACATGCCAAAGTGTCAGTGCTCGCCCAGCAGTCTGCCGTCACCCAGGCGGATGCGTGCACGCGACCTCGCCCTTGAGGTCGAGGTCGCTTCTCGCCCCCCAGGCGTCTTACTGGTTTGAGCCTATTCTTTGTATGCTTGAGGTTTAATATGTGATGATGGTGACAACCCTTAGGTGTGGCGAGGCTTGTGGCGGAGGCTCTCTCTGCTGCCCCTACTGGTGGTGGAGCTCACCTTCCTCATCCTGGCCAGCTTAAAGGTAGTATTAAAACGACTTTATTGCTATTTAAAAAGGTGTGAATTGTTAAAAGATTTAATTGTTAAGAAGGGGTGGGTTAAAGATCATAGGTTGGGCGTGAGGCACTGTCTGTTTAAAGGTAGTAAAACATTTAAGCATGATGAGCAAAATCAATCGTAACTTAACAATTTGGGTCATTAATATCAAATCTGTCTCCAAAGGTTTTTTTAAATCTGGTCTAAATGGGTTAACCCATTCTGACCGGGCACCCATTTTGGTGTCAGCATCATGTTATGCTTTAGCTATTTAAAAATAGCAGATCTACATCTACGTATCGCGCCACCGAGTGGCGCGATACGAGCTTGTAGGTCTGCTATTTTTGAAAAATCGAAGAGCGACTGACATTTTTAGAATCTGATCTCAGGTCAGAATAGGTTCATCAGACCAGTGTGTGTCCAGTGGAAACCTCGTGTGAATCTGATCTCAGGTCAGAATGGGTTAACCGAAAACACACCCCCTTTCCCCGTGGCAGCTGGCCAACCTGGAGCAGTGGTACGTGATGATCCCGGGCTTGGTGCTGTGCGGCCTGTTCTGGCTCATCTGCCACATGGTGTTTGCCATCACGGTGTGGGGCTTCCACACCAAGCTCAGCGAGTGCCAGAGGGTGTGCCTCGGCCAGACGGCAGGCTCCCTCAGCGGCCTGGATAAAGTCATGGCGTCCAAGGGCATGAGGCACTTCTGCCTGATCTCTGAACGCCTGCTGCTCTTCACCCTGGTGGCCACGGGCCTCCTCGCTGGTCTCTCGTGGCAGGTAAAGGCTTTACTTTTGTTGTCTCCGCAATGTCAAAAACGATTACAAGTAATAGTTGCTCCATTCTGCTGAACTTTAGACTGAAGTTGAACCAGTGCTCTGACTGCGCCATGTAAATGTAAACGTGTTGCTCTCTCAGTCGTCCAACAGCCTGTTTGTCAGTGTGTTCCTGCTGGTCCTGCCCCTCGAGGCTCTGTTCCACGGCCTCTTCTACGAGCTGGCCAACTGCCTGGGAGGAACCTGCGTGGGCTACGCTGTCGTTATACCCACCAATTACTGCAGGTAAGACACATGTGTGGGCTGCGCTGTCGTTTTTTATCTTTATTGTTTTAAATCTTGTTTAGTGTTGTGTTATTTCTCTTACTTTTATGTAAAGCACTTTGGGCTGCATTGGATGTCATGAAAGGTGCTATACTTTATTATTAAGGGGTCCTGAACATTGTGAAGACCCCTGGCCTAGAATTTGTTAATTCGACCAGTTATGACTTGAAATCTGAAAGCCATATTTTCATGGAAACATTAAATCACCAGTGTTGTTATGGTTAAGCTTAAAAAAAAACATAAGACACACAATGATTTCTAATCGTCAACACCGTGACTGTAAAGGTGGTTGCACACTGGGCGCGTTTTTTCGCTCAGTGTGTGGGTGACCTTAACTTCTCTCTCTGTGTGTTTGTGTGTGTGTGTGTGTGTGTCAGTCCTGACGGCCAGGCCACCCTGCTGCCTCCGGAGCAGGTGCAGCGTCTGAACGCTCGCTCCACGGCCATGCTGAGCGCCGTGCAGCGCTTCTTCTCCCACCACCTGATCCAGACATTCGGCTGCGACTACTCCACCAGCGGCCTGGCGCTGGACGCCGTGCAGGCCAAGCTCAAGGCCTTCCTGGAGCTCCGCACGGCCGACGGGCCGCGCCACGACACCTACGTGCTCTTCTACAGCGGACACACGCACCGCTCCGGGGAGTGGGCCTTGGCAGGTGAGAATTATACTTTACCTGTTGGAAAAATTGCAGATTTATAATCGTCCAAAAACAACTTTGGACTGGCCCCACCTGTATCAGCAGCTCTGTTAGACTCCAAACACCGGCACGTAACCCTTGATTCCAACGCCGATCCCCGACGGCAGCAGCATGCGTAATGTTCTATCCGATGGGCCCGACTGTTCTGGCTGCAGATATGCGCGTTTAAACTTTAAACTCATATCGCGCCACCCAGTGGCGCGATACGAGCTTGTAGATCTGCTATTTTTGAAAAAATCGAAGAACGACTGACTAGGGCTGCAACTAACGATTATTTTCATAATCGATTCATCTGCCGATTTTTTTTAAACGATTAATCGATTAATCGGATTATGACACTTCTTTTGCTATCACCTTAAAAATATATTTTAGGTTATTTTATGTTCTAACTAACAAAAAATATAATTCATTCAAAAATGCATTAGATTAGCTGCTGATTAGGCTGCTATTCAAATAAAAGACAAACTAAATTAAAATTAATTAAAGAAACTCATGGTGTCTTTAGACCTATTCTGACTGCATGCATTTGATTAAAGAATAGCTTCACATGTGTCAGTCTAGAAGGAACAGTACTCTTCTGAACTCAAATAGGTTAATTTAGTTACACTTAACACTGGAACAACTATATGGTTAAGTGGGAAAAAAACCTATGATAAATTGCAAAAAACTCTAGTGATTAGTTGCCGATCCGATTAATCGATTACTAAATTAGTTGACAACTAATTGAATAATCGATTCGATTACGATTAATCGATGAATCGTTGCAGCCCTACGACTGACATTTTTAGAATCTGATCTCAGGTCAGAATGGGTTCATCAGACCAGTGTGTGTCCGGCGGAAACCTCATATGAATCTGATCTCAGGTCAGAATGGGTTAAGCGTAAAACGCTATCTGGTGCCTGGAGCTCCTCTTCTCCCCCGTGTAGGCCTACACTGTATGTTTGAGATTCCTCCTTCCTGTGTGTCACTTCCTCTCTATGTAAAGTAAACTTGTTTGGCGACATCAACCAGGCACTGTCAATCACCCTGGTATCAGACCCGTCGCCTTTCATATATGAATAGGAAAGAATATTCCACAATCAGTTCCGCATTTCTCTTTTTTTCAAAATAAATAACAAAATGGCGTTGATGTGCTATTGTCACAATACCTTTGCCCTTTTACTCAAGTATATTTTGAATTCCGGACTTTTACTTGTAACAAGACTATATTGCAATATATCTATATTGCAGTATTGATACTCGAGTAAACATTACGTACTTTTTCCGCCACTGGCCAAAGAGGTCCTCAGAACAATGATCTTTGTGCATCGTGCGTTTGCCACCAGGGGGAGACACTCTCCGCCTGGACCATATCTTGACGTGGTGGAGGGAGAAGAACGGCGTCTCGTGTTCGCGCCTCATCCTCGTGCTGGACTGCGACAACTCGGCGCCGTGGGTGCGTGACATACGCAAGGTGGAGGGCCTCTACGTAGCCGTGCAAGGTATCTTATGATGTAGATTATGTCAGTGGTTCCCAAAGTGGGGTCTGGGGACCCCTAGGGGTCCTTGAGGGAGTTCCAGGGGGTTCCCAGCTAAATGATAGTTTGGAACCAAATGGACCCTTATGGGTCTGTAACTCTGAGGTGTACAAACATTGTACACCTCAGAGTTGTACACCATTTGTAACACAATATAAATTGGGGTCCCAGTGATTAGAAATGCCATTAAATGGGCCTAATGCATGTCGAACTGGGGGTCATTGAAATGAAACGGGTTGAGAATCACTGCTAGAGCCATACAGATCTTCTCTTATGTGGGTCCCTGACATGAAAACCACACATGTTTGACACACTGTGACATTTTGCACGCCAATCCCATGCACAACACACTGAAGCGCACATTATACCACAGGTATCTGTATCTGATTGGTTGAGAATAGTTCTCTACCCGTGCTTCAAACGAACGCCTAATAAAAACATTTAGAAAACAGCTGTGCTGGGCAGTGGCTACCATCTAAGCTAGGTGTAAACACGCCCCCGTATTTTATTGAATATATATATTTTAAGGGTAACTGGTATATTAAGTACGCACCTGCTGCTATCTCAGATTATGTGTAGATTTTTGCCACGATGGGGAACTAACTAATTGTGATTGTCGTTCTGCAGGTGCGGAGCTGGTCTGTCCCAGGGACGTGGAGAGGGAGGAGGACGTGCCGCGGCTCGGCGACTTCACGGCACAGTGGGTGGAGTTCAACTGCAACGCGGCCAGCGACATCCGCTGGTCGGAGAGGGGCCGCACGGTGCGGGCCGCCTACGGCGTCTCGCGGCAATGGAGCGACTACACGCTGCACCTGCCCACGGGCAGCGACGTCACCGACCACTGGCGGACGCATTTCCCCCGGGTCACCTACCCGGTGGTGCAGCTGGCGCTGTGGTGCGGCGGCCTCAACCTGCTCTGGGCCTGCGGCGCCTGCCTACGGTGTCTCCGGAGGGTCAAACTCAACTGGTTCCCGCCGGGCGTGCTGGACACTGGCCAGGGCTTCAAGCTCGTCAAGTCCTGAAGGAGATTTTGCACAGTCACAAAGGTTCTGATTTTTTGTTTAAATGTTTTATTTAGTGAAATGTATATATATTTTTCCACAGCTCGTGACCATTTTGTAGAAGTCTGTTTTTTTATATTGATGTGCAGACAAATGTGGCAAATTATATTGAACCTAATATTGAACCAGCTCAGAGTGTTTCCACTGAAGATGATTGGTTCAGAACCCTAAAAGTTGGTTCGAAAACTGAGTTCTAGAACCAAAGTTAATTTTTTTGGTGGAAAAGAGTTAAGGTCCTTTCAAACGTGAAGCGATTTAACCCGCCTATAGTTCATTTTTAATATGCGCAGTGTTTATAGCCATCATGGTCCATGAGCTTCCAGAACGTTGTCACAAATGTGCCTTGGCATAGACCGGTGGTTCCCTCCCTGCCGTCCCGTCCGGTAAGAAGGAGGGCTGTAATCAAAAAGAGGTTGGGGAACCACTGAATGTCTCTCAGGGTCCGACTTTTTTCTTTTCTTTTCTTCTCCCTACTTGCTCAACAGGCCAAGTACTTCTCCGTCTAGGGCTGTCACAATTATTACATAATCGTCTAATCACAATTATTTGAGTGAATCGCTTAATTTTTTGTTGCATAATTGTCGAAATGTAAAGGCAACTTAAATTTGAAATCGTGACAGCCCTACTTTCGTTGCCTAGGCAGGGGCGATATGTTTTACCCGCAGTGCAGCGCATGTATTTCTTTCTCAAATCCATTAGCTGTTGAAAGAAATACTATTATCCATCTATCTTTATATATTATATCGATCATATTTAATTGTAGATGAGAATTTGGTGTCAAGTTCCAACTATTAGCCTAACTTATTTGGAGTGGGCGGTTAAAGCAATATGGGAGAAATTCAAATGAATCGGACTCAGGGTTCCATGAGGGGGTTCCAAATGGACCCTTACAGGTCAGGGTTCCGTGAGGGGGGGGGGGGGTGATTCCAAATGGACCCTTACAGGTCAGGGTTCCGTGAGGGGGGGGGGGGTGATTCCAAATGGACCCTTACAGGTCAGGGTTCCGTGAGGCGGGGGTTCCAAATGGTCCCTTACAGGTCAGGGTTCCGTGAAGGGCGGTTTCAAATGGACCCTTACAGGTCTGTAACTCTTGATTATGGGTCCTTTTGGTTCATTGAAACCACTGATCCAGGAATTAAAAGAAAATCTATTATAATGGGAAGTTACAAAAAATGTGCATCTCAGGCAGCCCGGTATTCAGCTCTGAGATCATGCTTTCATTGTGGACTGCGTCCACGACCAAAACAGGCCTCTCAAAACGCAAAATCAAAAGTATCATCTGCATAAGAAAGTGTCGTTTTCCACCAGAAAGGTGCTGATTTGGCTCCTTTTAAAGTGCTTCCATAGCCTGAAGTGACGGACCTTCAGACTCAAACTTACATTTTTAAATGACCAATGTCTAAACTGCCACAGGAGTACAGGCTCTGTTAATAATGATGATAAAAAATAATAAAACTATTTGTATAGCACATTTCATGACATGAGATGCAGCTCAAAGTGCCTTACAGAGCAATAAAATGCAAAGGCATAAAATTACATTAAAATATTAGCAGTGAATAATGACATTCTTTAATGCTGGTGTCTGCCCCTTCTTCTCAGGAGAGTTTGTCTCTAGTGTCCAAAGTATAAAAGTATTTGCATCAAAATATAGCCATCTTCAGCTTCTCAGGGTCTTACTAAAATGTTTACTTGAGTTTAAGTACAAAAGTATTGGCATCAAAATGTACTTAAAGGCCTGCATTAAAATCTTTAGTTTAGTTAAAGTACAAAAGTATTGGCATCAAAAAATACTAAAGTACCTGTATTCGAAAATTTACTTGAGGTAAAGTACAAAAGTATTGGCATCAAAATGTACTTAAAGGCCTGCATAAAAATCTTGAGTTTAGTATTATTAGTATTAGTATATATATATTAGTATTATATATATATATACACAGGCGAGGAGTATTGTGGGATTGCTTATTCATCTTGACACTACTGGTGTGCGCTGGAAGGTATTCATAGCAGGGGGGCTGACAAATTCGGGTATTTTCGGGTCTCCCCCATTTTTCGGGTTTTTACAATGGTCTTATTTCCCTAACAATGTGTTATTTGGGACCCACACTCACGCGAAGACCTGCTGCAGTGTTTTAGTGTCTCCATCTCTCTCTGGAAGAGGTTGCACATGCGACTGCACTGAGGCACTCCAACACAAAGAAGAATTCTGCTTCACAATGATAGGAAGAGCCGACAACGAAGGATCAAAAAGCAACATCGCTATTAACGCTTCTTATCACCTGACAGGGGGATGTTTCCCTAATGGGACGTGGAAAGAACACGTCATTCCAAGCCGTTCCTTTCCCTTCCATCAGGCGCCCTGGCTGGCCAGAGGGAGGCAGTATAGGCAAATGTATACAAACATTCATGTCTGCCTGGCTATTATTTATTACTAGAAAATAATCTATAGAATAATGGCTGAGAAAATGATAGTTAATTATACTACTTAATTATATAATCTAGTCCACCTGTGTGGAAGCGTCTCTTATGTTTCTGTATACTCTGTGAATCTGGAATGTTCTTTGCGGTGGTTAGGTGAGCGCATGGTGCTGTTAGAGGTGACACTATTATTAAGCCTCAGTACCGTGGCAGCCATTCAACGTTCTTCACGGATTCCTTCATCATCTCCATCTGGGTCTTCAGCCCCTCTGAGACGGGAGGGAGGCGTGGTCTTCTTCTTTCGTGTATCGTCGTCATATGTCCAGCTCAGTGTCAGAAAGCCACGCCATTGTCTCTGGTCCCACTTGGAAGAGGCCAGCCTCTGAAGGAGGTCTGTACAGAGGACAGGTGGTAATGATGTGGTCGGCAGTCTGCTCGGGCTCGCCACATTCGCATGCTGCGCTGTCTGCCAGGCCCCACTCAGATCAAGCAACACTACTCCAGCTTTCTCATTGGCCTGAAAGCTGTCCTCAATGTCCTGGGTGAGTAGTGTCACCTGGTCCACCGTTGACCTGCCCCGTCGGAAACCAGCCTGCTCCCTGGGGAGCTGTGGGTCTACTACTGGCTCTATGCGACTGAGGATCATCCTCTCCAGTAATTTAAATGGCACGCAGAGCAGTGAAATGGGTCTGTAGGCCTTGGGGTCTTCCGCCCTTTTGCCTGGTTTCAGCAGGGCGATAACAGCAGCACGGCGCCAGGTCTTCGGCAGCTTGGACTTCTGGAAGCAAGACGAGAAAAAGGAGCAGAGCCAGGTAGACGTTGTCTCGCTCTGATGGATCATGAACTCTGGATGGATGTTATCCTGCCCCGGAGACTTGCCTTGTTTGAGCTTGTTGATGGCCGCTCTAAACTCGGCTGTTGTAAAGGCTCCGGATGTGTCAGCCTCAACACTTGGTGCCCTAGAGAGGGCAGATACCTCACACAGTGTTAGGCGGGCAAAGTTCTTATCTGCACCTTGGAATTGGCTGTTCTTCAGGAGCTGGGCTGCAATGGCGTCTGCTGTACCAGGACACTTGGGGTGTTTTCCTGCCAGTGAGCTGGTTGATGACCTGCCATGCCTTACGGCTGGAGTGGGTGAAATCAATTGATTCAACGGTTTCAGTCCATCTGGCGGTCTTCATTCATAATGAATTGCATTTTTATAGCGCTTTTCCAAGTGCTCAAAGCGCTTTACAATGATTCATTCTTACAATGGGAGGTGAAGTGTCGAACAGTCGACGCCAGCGTCCTCACTTCCCACATTCACACACCAATGGTGGCAAGCTTACACCGACCGACTCATTGGAGGCAGGGTGGGGTTCAGTGTCTTGCCCAAGGACACTTCGACATGTAGACAGGAGGAGCCGGGATTCGAACCGCCGACCCACGGATCATTGGACGACCTGCTCTACCTCCTGAGCCACAGCCGCCCTATGAGCATTCATGGTGCTCACTGCCATCTTCAGCTTGTCAGGACCTTACTAAAATGTTTACTTGAGTTAAAGTACAAAAGTATTGGCATCAAAATGTACTTAAAGGCCTGCATTCAAATCTTTAGTTTAGTTAAAGTACAAAAGTATTGGCCTCAAAACATACAAAAATGCCTGCAATGTTTATAGTGTCTCCATCTCTCTCTGGAGAAGGTTGCACATGTGCGTGGAAAGAACACGTCATTCCAAGCCGTTCCTTTCCCTTCCATCAGGCGCCCTGGCTGGCCAGAGGGAGGCAGTATAGGCAAATGTATACAAACATTCATGTCTGCCTGGCAATTATTTATTACTAGAAAATAATCTATAGAATAATGGCTTGAGAAAATTATTGATGGTTAATTATATAATCTAGTCCACCTGTGTGGAAGGCAATGTAGGGTTCAGTGTCTTGCCCAAGGACACTTCGACATGTGGACAGGAGGAGCCGGCATTCGAACCGCCGACCCTGGGATCATTGGACGACCTGCAATACACTTGACGACGACAAGTGTGCTCAAGTTCAGAGGCTTTATTTATTGGAAATGGTGTGGTAATGAATGGCTTACCTTTAGAGACTCCAGCTCCCTTTGAAATGGTGTGGTAATGAATGGCTTACCTTTAGAGACTCCAGCTCCCTTTGAAATGGTGTGGTAATGAATGGCTTACCTTTAGAGACTCCAGCTCCCTTTCCAGAAGGGTCTTTGTAGCCTTGTGCTTCTGCTCCAGGTGCCGTCTCTCCATCTCGCTATTGTTCAGATCAAATCAAACTTTATTTATATAGCAAAGCATAATAACATACACAGGCAAACAGAAAGAAGGGGATAAAATAAAATATGTTGTTGGTCATGTTTCGGAGATCAGCTTTGACCCCATTTAGCTCAGCCTCACACTCACTGATGGGAAAGGGCAGGATCTTTTTTATTTTTCTTCAGCCAACCAACATTGGCCAAAAGCTTTGGCCAACAGACATCGTCGACATGGCAGTTATGCAGAAGTTCTATTTAAGCACTTTGAACCTGGTGTCAGCTTTGTAGATCAGCTTCTTGTTAAATGAAAATGAGTTTGGCTTGTGTGTATCATATTTGCATACAGTATTCATTTTAATCAACTTAAATGTCCATTTTCATATTATAATAATTAGTCTAGGACTGTCGGGATCAAACTATTGATTACACCCCTAGTGATGAGACATACCTGAGCCGACTCTGCAGTTCTCTGATGATGCCGTCCTTCTCGGTCACTTCAGTCGGAGTACTCCCTAATGCCTCAAGCATCAGTGCTTTCCCATCCAGGGACACGCTGAGGTTACAGTGTGCTGAGGTGTTGCCTCAAGCATCAGTGCTGTCCCATCCGGGGACACAGTGTGCTGAGGTGTTGCCTCAAGCATCAGTGCTGTCCCATCCAGGGACACGCTGAGGTCACAGTGTGCTGAGGTGTTGCCTCAAGCATCAGTGCTGTCCCATCCAGGGACACGCTGAGGTTACAGTGTGCTGAGGTGTTGCCTCAAGCATCAGTGCTTTCCCATCCAGGGACACACTGAGGTTACAGTGTGCTGAGGTGTTGCCTCAAGCATCAGTGCTTTCCCATCCGGGGACACTGTGAGGTTACAGTGTGCTGAGGTGTTGCCTCAAGCATCAGTGCTTTCCCATCTGGGGACACTATGAGGTTACAGTGTGCTGAGGTGTTGCCTCAAGCATCAGTGCTTTCCCATCCGGGGACACACTGAGGTTACAGTGTGCTGAGGTGTTGCCTCAAGCATCAGTGCTTTCCCATCCGGGGACACTGTGAGGTTACAGTGTGCTGAGGTGTTGCCTCAAGCATCAGTGCTTTCCCATCTGGGGACACTATGAGGTTACAGTGTGCTGAGGTGTTGCCTCAAGCATCAGTGCTTTCCCATCCGGGGACACACTGAGGTTACAGTGTGCTGAGGTGTTGCCTCAAGCATCAGTGCTTTCCCATCCGGGGACACGATGAGGTTACAGTGTGCTGAGGTGTTGCCTCAAGCATCAGTGCTGTCCCATCCAGGGACACGCTGAGGTCACAGTGTGCTGAGGTGTTGCCTCAAGCATCAGTGCTGTCCCATCCAGGGACACGCTGAGGTTACAGTGTGCTGAGGTGTTGCCTCAAGCATCAGTGCTTTCCCATCCAGGGACACACTGAGGTTACAGTGTGCTGAGGTGTTGCCTCAAGCATCAGTGCTTTCCCATCCGGGGACACTGTGAGGTTACAGTGTGCTGAGGTGTTTCCTCAAGCATCAGTGCTTTCCCATCCGGGGACACTGTGAGGTTACAGTGTGCTGAGGTGTTTCCTCAAGCATCAGTGCTTTCCCATCCGGGGACACTGTGAGGTTACAGTGTGCTGAGGTGTTTCCTCAAGCATCAGTGCTGTCCCATCCGGGGACACTGTGAGGTTACAGTGTGCTGAGGTGTTGCCTCAAGCATCAGTGCTTTCCCATCCGGGGACATGGTGAGATTACAGTGTGCTGAGGTGTTTCCTCAAGCAAGCATCAGTGCTTTCCCATCCGGGGACACGATGAGGTTACAGTGTGCAGTGTCTGGGTCAAGTTTCACATCCACTGCACAATCAATCCTTCAGCCTTCATTGATTTGTAGATCGATTTCCTTAGACGGAAGAGCTGCACATCTTCTCACGCAGATGGTGTTCTGTCACCCCTATGTGCCCTGCACAGACTGACGGGTAGATAACGCCTCCTTCGATGAACACACTGCGTTTAATGTGCCATCAAGGGTAGGGTAAAAACTGCAAAACATAAATTACAATAAGTATTGAAGTACAATACAATATACATAATTTAAGGCATGTAGAAAATTAAAGGATGAACTTCCAATTAGCCTGCATACAATTTAAACACCTCTTGGACGGCCGGGGGAGAGCTCCAAGAGGTGTTTAGGAATTCCCCGAAAATCCTCATGGGGGGCCCGGGCCCCACAGACTCTACGTCACTGCCGCTGGGAGTTAAATGCCCGGGCTACTATTTAGGGATAAAATGGTAACCCAAGTTTAAAAAAAAATAAAAAAATACCTGCATTATTTTTTTTTACTTGAGTTAAAGTACAAAGGTATTGGCATCAAAATGTACTTACCAAAGTGACAGAACTTTATCGAGTTCGAGTTCCAAAAAGCATGCAGTGGACCGTCCCTGCGATACCATCGTGGTCGGTCTGCCACTGAGCATCTCCGTGCACTGGAACCCAGAGGTCATACATTTGGCAGTGAAGGCCGTACCGGGGGGGAAGACTTCCATGCCAATACTCTGTCCCAGGTCGATCAGAGACAGGCCATGACTCAAGTTATATGGCTCAATCGTATTTTTCACAAACCTCTCTCTCCCAACAGGAAGTAAAAGTACAAAAGTATTGGCATCAAAATGTACTTACCAAAGTGACAATGTTTTTCAGGTTTATTTGGTCATTTAAAAAAGATCATCATACAACCGTATTTGATGTAAAGAACAGAGCAAGAAAGACAAAAGACACAGAATATCGTTTTGGCTCAATTTAAATTAATATATTTATACCAAAAAGGAGTAGCCTTAGATTATGATGCCTACTCTTTTGATATGTAAATGACTATCAAGATAAGAAAATACAATAAAGTAACCTTTTCAAAATGGCAGCTCTACAAAGGTAGTCCATTTTCAAATAAATTAAGTATAAAACGGGGCATTAGGTAGTTGTATCAATAAAATAAAGTCGTAATAGTCTAGTAAAGTTTTCAAATCGTGGAGTAAATAAAAAGTGTGTGCGCCTCTGGAATGTAATGGAGTAGAACTGTTTAAAGTATAAAAAAACAGAAATACTATAGGAAAGTAAATGTACCTCAAAGTTGTACTTCATTTGTATAAAACTTAAAGTGATGATCATAAACGTGTAATAAAATTATTATCCAAAGAAAATCAGGGTAAGAGTAAAAGTACTTAATTACTTTCCACCCCTACTCAAAGGACAGGCAGCTATAGGATTGTAAACCAATGACTATCCAATACAGTTTGTGTTTTATTGACTTACTGACTGGTGAGTTTTTAAATATGTTATTGCGGAGACTGTTATGTTCCGTTAGTGTCATGTTCTTCTCAAATTGCTCAGAATATAGCAATAGTTGCAGACCTGCAAGGGTCTGTTTGGAACCCCGTTACGGAACCCTGGGGGTCCCCGGACCCCACTTTGAGAACCACTGCATAAATGCCACTGTGGATAAAAAAAAAAAAAATCTGTATCTTGTTATAGCGAGATACTTGGGTGTATTTCGATTAGTATATACGTATACACTGTGGCATTAATGCATTGCAGTGTTGAGTGTTTTGGATGCATTTAAACATCCGTACTAAATGTACACATACTTGGGGAAATAAGAGGGCCTTCCTCTTTCTCTGGGGGGTCTGGTCCTCCTCCTCGTCCTCTGACAGGTCTTCCTCCTGGTCCTCCGAAGTGTCCTCGCTTATTAAGGGGGGGACAGCAGGGCCGGTGGGGGCTGGCAGGGCCTACAGGGCTGGTGGGGGCTGGAGTTCCTCTTCCTCCTCCTCATCATCATCCGATTCCGAGGAATCTGAGAAATTACAGCGAACGACACAATATTAGTACATACAATTAGATTGAGATAGAAGTCTGTCTACTAAAAAATACATGTGATTGGATACAAGATTCAACTGATTTCTCCTATCAAAAGGAAACCAATATCCTAAATCCTAAAAGTCACTATCAAATGCCAAGAATGAAGGATACTTACAATACAAACTGTCTGCTCTGCCTGTGGGGGGGCGCCTAACCCTCACCACCTGGGAGGAGGTGGCGGTGGCGGTGGCGGTGCACAGTTGGAAATCCTTTAGTGTTTTTATTTCTTGTTTGAGGCCTTCCACGACCACATTTAGCCTGTAGACCTCTGCCTTGTTTGCCGCACAGAGGTGGCAGGGGCTACGCTCAGGGGCGCCATCAGGGGCGCTGGCCGGGGTGGCGGCAGAGGTGGTGGGGGCCTGTGGTCGTGGAGTTACAGGATCTTCTGAAACACACATTATTAACCTATGTTTAGGGTCAGTTAATTGGGCGTTTTAACATAGATTTGATAGGGAGATTTTGGTTTACAATACCAATACAAACACAACACACAAGTATTAATATAATTGTAATGGTCATTGAACCTACCACCAGCTCCGTGCAGGTCCAGGGAGGAGACCATGTTGTAGCCCGTGTCCCTCAGGGCTCGTAGCTTTTGGAGGCAAAGCCTGCGCTTTGCTGCTCTATCTGACATGGTTATGCTACACTCTGTATTTTGCACACAATCTTTGTAGTTTGCATTGCATTCAGGAATTAGATCTTATTCCAATTTTTAAGGTGCAGTAAGTGATGTGTTTCAGTTAAATAGCTCTATATTCTGATGGCAATCATTGCAATGTAGTGTTTGTTCAGTCCCTTGACTCCTGCTTTTTAGTAAACGAGTAAATGCATGTCCAGGTTCAGGATAACAATGTTATCCAATCGGGTTTAACATTGTTTAATCAGATAGGACTTTTCTGTTTAGATATAGTGGGTAACTTTTCTTCCGTTTCTGGCCTTGACAGCCCATACATCCAAACTAACTAATAGACAACATTGGAACTGGAACACTATAGAATTGAAGATGATGAATGGGGTTTCTCTCCTGACTGGGTGTCTAACTGGGATCCCCGGTTATTGAACAAACACTATAGCAATGATTACTATCACTTTTAACTTTAACTGAAAACATTTAGTTTTCACCAAGACGTATTACTTAACACCACCTTTTCAGTTGATGTAATTGGCATTGTGCCTTGTAGGAACACCAAAGGACATTTGAAGGAAGGTTGCTAAAAAAAAAACCCAAATGACCACGTACGCCGAAGCAGTCATCTCAGGCAGTTTTATGTCCTTATTTCCTAGATCAGTTGTTCCCAAACATTGTGTGGACCAGGGCCCACTTGAAAATCTCCAAAGCGTTTGGAACACAATTGATCAATCGTTAAAATAAAAAAAGGCTCTGAAAATGCAGTTTTATTTAATGTTAAGTTACTAGTTTAAGTTTTGATATCACAATGAAAACTAAAACATCTTTTTCAAGCTTTTCAATTAATGGGGAAAAAATAACGTGACTCTTTTCTCTTAATATTATATCGTCTTTGGCGTGGAATCCTCATATGTAAATTCAAACTGAAAAACGGTAAAAGCAGCAGATCTACAAACTCAAGCGTGTTTCGATCTTGTGGATCTGATACTTGCTGAATCAATTATGTGGATCGAGGCCCACTTGCAATAACCCAACTACCCACGAGCCACAACCAAAGGTTGGGAACCTGTAGAATAGTAATATATTCTGCGATGTAGTTATTTCACTTTTTGTTTTGTTTTTTAACTAGATCAAGCTTATATGTATGTACTGTATGTATGAATAATTGCACTGCACTGCTGCTATGCATCTTTTGTATGGGTTTTTTCTAATACTTGTGTAGGGCTGGGCCAATGGATGACGGCTAATGTCTGTTTTTTTTTTTTTTACCAAATAATATACTGCCCAGTGCTATATTCGGGGCAGTTGCTGTAGGGTGAAAACCTTGTATGTCCAAAACCAGTGCATCCAGTGTACAGTATTTATTATTTAGTAGGGCTGTCACTGTTACAAATTTGACAATTAATTGTCACACAAATAATTCTGTTCCCCTTTTTAGGCTTTGTAATCACAAATTGTGCAGGGCAGATATGACTAACTTAAATATTCAAAGATATTGCTGTTACATTAATCATTTTTAATGTTTTCCTTCCAAAGAATTTACAAAATAGTTTATCTACAAGCTTACGACACCACAAAGTGACGTGTTGTAAGCTTGTAGTCCATTTTTCAACATGGAAACGATTGACGATTATGTAAAAAAATAATTTGATTATCTCAAAGTATTGCGATATGTAATAATTGTGACGGGCCTAGTCTCGACGGACAGCGTTGAGCTTGTATATCAGCTTTTTTCTCTACCTTTGTGTAACGCTGTTGTATGACGAAGCAGGGCAATAATTTTAGCGGAAAACAAAAGTTGGCAAATGGAGATACAAGGTTTCTGTCTGATAGCAGCGCTATTATGCTAACCATTTCAGAGAGCTTTGGAGGGCATTTTCTACTGTAAAGCTCATTGCACTACCGGCAGAGTTGTGACGGCTATTTATGTTTTGTATTTTAGTTTAAAATGGTTGATTTAATGATTATTTAGGTATGCAAGCTTATGCTAATGAACTGTTTCTATTTGAGAAAAAAAAAGTTTGTTAAAAAGAACTCGACTATGCAATGAAATTATGAAAATGATAACTATGCAATAAAAATGATCGAACTGAATGGGCACCTGGCACAATTCTTTAAACGGCACCTTGCTGCCATCTGGTGGCATGAAACTCATCTACATAATCTCTAAAGTACTTTTAAAGTAATAAAATCCTCAGTTTAAAAATATTCAAATTGGCGTGTAACAATTTACCAGAGCCTGGGCCATGGCTCAGTGGTCCAGGCACCTTGGATGGTAATCCAGTCTGGTAGTGTGGCCGCGGGTTCGACTCCCGATCCCGACGGCCTTCACTGCATGTCTTCCCTCCATCTCCCCATTTCCTGTCAGCCTACTGTCTGTCTAAAGGCGAAAGCCATAAAGGAACATAAAAAAATAAAAACAATTTACCCGAGAACATAAGGTAATGCATTGTAAAAAGTAAAAACGGAATCCAAAACTAGTACTAGTGTTCTTTGTCCTCGTTTTCAGTTGTATATTAACATTTTATTTTTTTACGTTTTTATTTTTTGTCAAATATGTTTTTATTGAACAGATTATAAATTATTTCAAACATGATATGAAATACTTTTTTTTTTTATGAAACAAAATGAAAGAAAAAATAAACAAGACAAAAAAGAGAAAGACATCCCTTAACCCTCCCACCCATACTGCTCAGTGACACTGCATACTATATAAGATGATAGAAAGCTCATGGAAAACATCTGAAAAGAAAATGTCGTACAGTCAACCATATCAATGGTATCCTGTCTATTAATCGTTTCTACTCAGGTAATGGACAAGGCGGGGCAGCCAAACCTTATCAAACTGTCTCTCCCTGTTTCTCAGGAAATACCTTATTGTATATTAACATCTTTGATTTTATGTTTTGCTTTAATGATTTAATTAGCTCTGGCAGATTGACTGGTTTCCAGTCTAGTTTTTATGTCATATTTTTGGTTGGTGGTGGATGTACAGTACATTTGTAAATGGTTGCACTGAAGTGAAAAGATATATGGATCAATTGATCAGAAAAAATAAATGTTTTTAGAAATGTAGGTGTATCCCAAAGTGGCCTACTGCTTCTAAATATCGGTTTTGTATATCTTCTGCCAGGTAGAAGTCTCATAACTGTTAACTTTTCAGAATTCAAAATGCTTTGGGGTGATATGATCAAGTAGGGCATTGGTGCATTCATTTAAGGAAAAAACACAGGGCTTTATTTTCGTCCATGCTAAACCCCTTAGCCTATCCCTAAACTTCTTTGCCTTTTTTTTACTATTTTGAAAAACATTTTTCAATGGTTAAAATAGCCAATGTACAATCTCACAATGTCTAGTCATCCACTAGTTGAACTATTAATATTTTTTTTTTAAAGGCAAATAAGTTTAGGGATAAAGGGGTTTAGCTTGGACGATAATAGAGCCCTGAAAGTCAGAAATTATGGAGATGAGCGCTTTCTGTCCGACAACAGCAATGATATCTTCTGTCTATTGCCCGGCCCTCTTTCTGAAGCGGCCTGTCGCTCCGTTTAAATGAGGTGTCTGGTGTTCTAAGGTTTCACAAGGGTTTCACCTGTCCGTCCTCTCCTTGGGGAGTTCGGGCTATCCTCCCTGTGACTGTCATTGTCACCTAGTGTGTGCGTCTGTGTGGGGAGTGGGACAGACGGAAGGCACGTTGCTGCACTCAGCATGGGTAGTGGCGCCTCGGTGAATGAGGTGCAAAGTCATACAAACATCAGCGAGCCTCCATCGATCAGAGACCGAGGAGGAGGAGGAGCGGGGGGGAGGCGAGAGCCAGAAGGAGAGGACTTTGACGACGTGTTGTCACAGCCTGGCGTGGCGCCTGCGAGAGCCAGCCCTGAAACGCAGGTGAGCAATGCTCGTTTTAGGGACCATAATGGATGTTGGTGGAAAGTGAAGGAAGTGTAGTTATTAAAAATAATACTGTACTTGCTGGTTTTAAATTGATTGAGTGTTGTATGCCTTTATACAGTATGTCTTGATTAATTGAATACATACTGTAGGACCACAATGGAAAAACAAGCCCTCAGGGCTTTGGTGTTATCCTCAGTACTTTTTGCAAGCTGTTAAGTATTCAATACATTTCATTGAATGTATTAACAATTTTAGCTTGGGGGAACCCCTTCAACGCCCCCCCCCCCCCCTCAAGGAAGTCTTAATGGAGCCTGAGGGTCCCTGCACCCCACTTTGAGAATGGTAAAAAAAGAAATCACTCCCGTGTGAAGTGAGGGGCGCTCTTATCATACATCATCTCATGAACAACTGAATTTGTGATTGGTTGGTTTCCTTTTTCATGTCATCATTTGGCAGACATTTGACCTAATTTCTCCTTTCATTGTCAATGGCAAATATGATACATGTGGGGACAAGATTTAGCGGACATTTGACGTAATTTCTCCTTTCATTGTCAATGGCAAATATTGAGATGTGCGAGGACAAAAGCTGTATAGGAAATGGGAGCTCTACAAGCTCACCACGATACGATGCATTGTGTCATGTTTAATGGTGTATAACCCATTCTGAACGGGCACCCATTTTGGTGTCAGCATCATGTTATGCTTTACCTATTGAAAAATATCAGATCTACAAGCTCATATCGCGCCACCGAGTGGCGCGATACGAGCTTGTAGGTCTGCTATTTTTGAAAAATCTAAGAGCGACTGACATTTTTAGAATCTGATCTCAGGTCAGAATGGGTTCATCAGACCAGTGTGTGTCCGGCGGAAACCTCGTATGAATCTGATCTCAGGTCAGAATGGGATAAGAAAGTGCCCGTTATCCATTTCATGCTCAATGTGTGTGAAGGTTACACCGTTCCAAGAGCCTGAGCTTGACACTGTGACGGCTGCCAGCCAATCGGCTGAGCCCAAGACTGAAACCTGCACAGCTTCCAGCAAATCAGCCGAGCCCAGGCCTGAAACCCCCACACCTGCCATCCAATCGACGGAGCCAAAACCCGACACCCATACGGTTGACATCCAATCAGTTGAAAGCAGCAGCAGCATCTCGGAGAAGGACGAGGCTCAAGAACTCCTAGAACTTCTCGACCCCACAGTGCTCGTGAGTACGTTTTAAAAATAATAATAATAATAACTTTACTTAAAAAAATCACGTGTGAAGTGAGGGCAGCCCACTGTATTTATTTTGGCCACATGACGTGACGTCTTACGTAGTAATTTAGTGCACTAAACAAACCCAACGTCCATAGACTTGGCTGGCAAATGATTTACGTCATAAGTGCTCTAAACAAACCCATAGACTTGGATGTCAGTCATATGACGCAATATTCTAGCGCCCCTCCCCATTGCAGTCAGAACTCTCGCCTCACAGCTAGAAGGTCCTGGGTTCGATTCCAGCTGTGGGTGCTGGGGCGTGTTCCCTCCTCCGCGTCATCAGTGCCTATACCCGAGGCGGGGGTTGGTGAAAGGGCCTTTCTGTGTGGAGTTTGCATGTTCTCCCCGTGTCCCCTAGGGTAGATACCCTCACAAAAACATTCAGTAATCCTGGTATCTAAACTACCTCCCCCTGGCCAGCCTGATGGAGGGGATAGGAACAGGTCGGAATAAAGTGTTCCTTCCACGTGCTACGTCCGGCCGGGGAAACTCCTCCCTGTCAGGTGAAAAGAAGCAGCTTGGACTCTTCATGCATAGAAGGAAGCATGAGGTCAGTCCACTGCCCCCCCAGGTTGGCAGAGGAAGTGTAGCGCCCAGGATTACATTAGATTATTGACACTGGGTGATAAAATGGGTTGCAAATTAAAATGAGTATCTTATATGGGTACACACACTGTGGGCATTTAATATTCTTGTAGCGTATACTAATCATAAAACTGTCTGTCTGTATGTCAGGAGCCCATTATCGAAAATGAAGAGGCACCCTTGGCTTTTGAGAGCTTCCTGCACAACACTGGGACCCTGTACAGTTGCTTTAGTCAGCATGGCAACAGAGTGTACGTGGATGACTCACAGGTATGATGGTATATTCCGGGCAGAAGCCTCTTATCTCCACATTCTAACTTTTTGTGTTTTTTAGTAAATTAACCTACCCTACTTGATCATAGTTGTACAGCGCCCCACAAAAGCGTCAAAAGTAGAAGATCCACAAGCTCGAAACGCAGCCGAAAGCGACACGTTTTGAGCTTGTCGATATGCTACTTCTGCTATTTTTTTACTTTGAATCCTGAAAAGTAAACAGTTCTGGAAATATGAGATTAACACCTTACAGAGACTAATCACGATATTTGTTTTATTTATTTAATATTATCTTTATTTATGACATTTATAAATGATATGTTATAACACAAATACCTGTTTAATTCTTCCTGTCTTACAAGAACCTGCAACAATTTCCAAACGAGTGGTATTCTCAGGGTCGATTCATCACCGGCACCAATGAGGTACAGTAATGTTGTTGATTTACCCTTTAACCTCTTTTTTCCAGAAGTTGTCACCTATAATGGGACCCAAAATAGTTGACACCAGTGTTAATGTCCTTAAGTTTCATTTCAAAAAGTGAGGAGACATAATGACCTTTATGCCTAAACTCTTGTGGCATTTGTACCAAAATACAGTATAGTTCAAATAGCCGATCTGCATCAACACGTTGTGAGCTTGCAGATCGGCTATTTGAACTTTATCGAGCGCTGTCCCACCCAGGTGTCCTTTCAGACGCAGGCCGCTGCCAGCAGCCATCAGGTGACCAGTGAGTCGGTGGTTAGCGAGGATGACCGGGCCAGCGGGGTCTACATCCAGGGCAAAGGGAATGTCATGACGTACATGTTTGAGGTGACAGTGGTCAAATGGCCAGGCAGTAGCCCAGTACAACCTCTATTTAACATGTTTGGGGTGACAGTGGTCAAATGGCCAGTAGCCCAGTACAACCTCTATTTAACATGTTTGAGGTGACAGTGGTCAAATGGCCAGGCAGTAGCCCAGTACAACCTCTATTTAACATGTTTGAGGTGACAGTGGTCATATGGCCAGTAGCCCAGTACAACCTCTATTTAACATGTTTTAGGTGACAGTGGTCATATGGCCAGTAGCCCAGTACAACCTCTATTTAACATGTTTGAGGTGACAGTGGTCATATGGCCAGTAGCCCAGTACAACCTCTATTTAACATGTTTTAGGTGACAGTGGTCATATGGCCAGTAGCCCAGTACAACCTCTATTTAACATGTTTGAGGTGACAGTGGTCAAATGGCCAGTAGCCCAGTACAACCTCTATTTAACATGTTTGAGGTGACAGTGGTCAAATGGCCAGTAGCCCAGTACAACCTATATTTAACATGTTTGGGGTGACAGTGGTCATATGGCCAGTAGCCCAGTACAACCTCTATTTAACATGTTTGAGGTGACAGTGGTCATATGGCCAGTAGCCCAGTACAACCTCTATTTAACATGTTTGAGGTGACAGTGGTCAAATGGCCAGTAGCCCAGTACAACCTCTATTTAACATGTTTGAGGTGACAGTGGTCAAAATGGCCAGTAGCCCAGTACAACCTCTATTTAACATGTTTGAGGTGACAGTGGTCAAATGGCCAGTAGCCCAGTACAACCTGTATTTAACATGTTTGAGGTGACAGTGGTCATATGGCCAGTAGCCCAGTACAACCTCTATTTAACATGTTTGAGGTGACAGTGGTCATATGGCCAGTAGCCCAGTACAACCTGTATTTAACATGTTTGAGGTGACAGTGGTCATATGGCCAGTAGCCCAGTACAACCTCTATTTAACATGTTTGAGGTGACAGTGGTCAAATGGCCAGTATGACCGCGGTTGAAAAATGATGATGAGAACGTCTAACACGGCAAACTCATGTCTGTCATGATCACATCAAAGTTGACGATTAATTGTCATACAAATGATTACCATTGTGTTTTTGGCATTGAAAATTGGAACATATGAATACAAATTAAAATTCTGTTTGCACATTTGTATATTTACTAAATATACAAATAATTTAATTTCAATATTTTCAATATTGTAAAATGTATTAAAATGGTCTCTAATATCTCAAATTATCACGGCATATGTTTCGCACAGGAATGGAGTTTGCGTGTTCTTGCATGTTCTCCCCGGGTTGGCAGAGGGAGAATGGCGCCCAGGATTACAGTTGTTTAGGCATTGGTACCGGGTGAAACAAATGGGTTACACAATCATGGGAATGTTGTTTTGCTGTCATTCAGGAGAAAGCCAACATCTGCAGGTACTTTGACGCCCAGACGGGCCTGTGGCTGCTGCTGCCACTGCAGTGGGAGATGAACATGGAGTTCGTCAAAGCCAGGGTCAAACAGGTCACGGTAAACAAACACTGCTTTTCAAATATTTTCTAAAATGTTGGATTTTGTTTTATAAATAATATCGGATACTGACAAATACTAAAACAAGGACCTTTTCTGTATGATTTTAGTTTGTTCTGTAAACGCATACAATACAGTTGAATCTTTATTTAAATTTAATCTAATACAACATGCCTGCTTACTCGGGGGATAAATGTAATATTGACCATCAGGTCAAAATTCTAGGTGAGACCTTTGACATGATCTAAATGTCTCAATAGAAGAGCAGGGAGACAAAATACAACCCCCCCCCCCCCGATTGTACAAGTTATATTGTATTAACACACTCTACGAACATACTGTAACAGATTGTATAAGTCATATTGTATTAACACACTCTACGAACATACTGTAACAGATTGTATAAGTCATATTGTATTAACACACTCTACGAACATACTGTAACAGATTGTATAAGTCATATTGTATTAACACACTCTACGAACATACTGTAACAGATTGTATAAGTCATATTGTATTAACACACTCTACGAACATACTGTAACAGATTGTATAAGTCATATTGTATTAACACACTCTACGAACATACTGTAACAGATTGTATAAGTCATATTGTATTAACACACTCTACGAACATACTGTAACAGATTGTATAAGTCATATTGTATTAACACACTCTACGAACATACTGTAACAGATTGTATAAGTCATATTGTATTAACACACTCTACGAACATACTGTAACAGATTGTATAAGTCATATTGTATTAACACACTCTACGAACATACTGTAACAGATTGTATAAGTCATATTGTATTAACACACTCTACGAACATACTGTAACAGATTGTATAAGTCATATTGTATTAACACACTCTACGAACATACTGTAACAGATTGTATAAGTCATATTGTATTAACACACTCTACGAACATACTGTAACAGATTGTATAAGTCATATTGTATTAACACACTCTACGAACATACTGTAACAGATTGTATAAGTCATATTGTATTAACACACTCTACGAACATACTGTAACAGATTGTATAAGTCATATTGTATTAACACACTCTACGAACATACTGTAACAGATTGTATAAGTCATATTGTATTAACACACTCTACGAACATACTGTAACAGATTGTATAAGTCATATTGTATTAACACACTCTACGAACATACTGTACCATACAGTAACGGATTGTATAAGTCAAATTGTATTAACACACTCTACGAACATACTGTAACAGATTGTATAAGTCATATTGTATTAACACACTCTACGAACATACTGTAACAGATTGTATAAGTCATATTGTATTAACACACTCTACGAACATACTGTAACAGATTGTATAAGTCATGTTGTATTAACACACTCTACGAACATACTGTACCATACAGTAATGGATTTTATAAGTCAAATTGTATTAACACACTCTACGAACATGCTGTACCCTTAGAGTATATATGAATAGAGAAGGCACCCAGTCCCAGAGGAAACCCTGAGGCGAAATGGACATAGTGGCCGAATTTGGTATTGCAGCTCGAGCCAGCGCTGCTCCGTTGACTATCATTGCGCACGTTCATGTGTTTGGGGCCATGACACGTGAACGAATGTTTCATACGTGAACGCGCACAAACGGCACAATGATAGTCAACGGCAGCGCGTTCATGTGTTTGAGGCAAATCCATCCCAGAATGCACTCTGTTCCTACCAGGAAGGAGGAGTGAAATCGCCTCATGCGCTTTTGAGCAACTTAATGCAAGTGGATGGGAGGAGAACTCTGGTGTCTTCTCTATTCATATATACTCTATGGCTGTACCATACAGAATAACATGTTATTCATTAAAGGAAAGTTACACGGTGCCGCTTTAACTAAAATGGGTTATTTATAATATGGAGATACAAGGTTTTCCTGCTGTAGGAGTCTCTCCCTGGCCTGGTGGATCAGAAGGAGATCACAGCGGCACTCAGACAGTGTAACTACGACCCTGACGAGGTCATCTCCGTCTACCTGACCATATTTGGAGACATCCTGCTCCAGAGGTCCTCCTCCCCTGGAGTTCACGGCTACAAAGATCTCAACTCCTTCAGGTTTGGAATAGATGGTTGTTTTTTTTGTGTGTGCGTGTGTGTGTGTGTGTGTGTGTGTGTGACACTCTTTGGTGGTGACTTAACAATAAAAATAAATACATATAGACAATTAGGCCTGTCACAATTACAGTGTGCCTTATCGTAATTATATGAGATAATCAGAGTTATTTCTTTGTACAATAATTAAGTTATTTGTCATATATGTGCCCCATCGTGCGATCTTAGGCTAGAAATGTGATTTATACGTTCTGTAGTATAGGCAGTGTTGGAAAGTAACTATAGGCCTACATTTAATTTAGTACATTAAGCTCATAGCACATGGCACAGAGTGCCGCGCTACAATCTTTTTTGAAATCGTGAAAATGTGGTGGAAATCTTTGAATGTATATTCTTTCAGAGCGTTTTTAACTCAAATCTTTGCTACTGGGAGGGTCCCTGGAAATACATATTTTCAGATGGCCAAATATAGATAATTCTATGGGGGTCCTTGACATGAAAAAGGTTGAGCACCACTGACATAGAAACATAGGTTTTTAGAAGCAATTCTTTTTTAATCGGCCTCTCAGGTCTACATGGGTTAAGGACATGTTTTTAAACAATCTGCCTCCATGCAGGGGCCCACCTGGAGAAGGACCGGGTGATAGAGGAGCTGAGGCAGAGTCTGTTTTAAATAATCTGCCTCCATGCAGGGCCCACCTGGAGAAGGACCGGGTGATAGAGGAAGCTGAGGCAGAGTCTGTTTTAAATAATCTGCCTCCATGCAGGGCCCACCTGGAGAAGGACCGGGTGATAGAGGAGCTGAGGCAGAGTCTGGGCGTCAAGGAGAAGGAGGCGGAGAACCTGTTCCAGAGGAACGGCTACCTGGCGCGCGAGGCCCACTACATGTCCGACGTCATCCAGCACCTCAACCACCGCGTGGCCGAGCTGGAGGCCGACCAGGAGGAGGCCAAGGAGAAGATCCGAGCGCTGCTGAGCCGCCGCGCCGTTCCCCCCGTACCGCCTCCTCGCAGGCCCTCTGCCGAGCCCGCCGCCCACCCTCATGGCCCCAGCCCGGACAAGCTGCGGCAGATCAGCCAGCTGACCCGCGGCCTCAACGTGTGCACCAAGCAGCTGCGATCCACGGTGAGACGAGGCATGATTCATCGCCATGTTGGCGTGTGGTGGACACGTTCCAATTGTGCCACGGACATACAAAATGAGTGGACACTGAGGAATATTACCAGAAACACATAAATAGATAATAGACCAGGTCCATAACAGGTCTGTAACTCTGAGTGCGTACATATGGAACCAAATGGACCCTTATGGGTCCTTTTGGTTCCATGTGTACACTCTCAGAGTTAAAGGGATCTGTGCAAATAAATCTGAGATTTATTTAATTTGAGAACCACTAGTACTAGTTGGACTCCTTATGTGCCATATAATCCTAGTAAATAGTCATACATATTCTGAAGAAAACCTGGAGACTTAATATTCAGTAACCCGGGGGTTACTGAATCATCTGATTATTTTTTTGCCAAGATTGTTGTTGATCAAATGTTTCAAAACTTATTTTTCACATTTTCTCAAAAATAAAAAGCAGATCTACAAGCTGTGACCTTGTAGAATCGTTTTCAGAATTGTTTGCATTCATCCGTCACTTTTCAATTTTATTTTTTTTTTGTAAATAGCCTAAATAGCAGCTCACAACACATCATGATGTGAATTGTGAAGCATACAATTTGTATACAATTGTTAAATATACAATAGGCTATAATACACAACATTGGAACTGGAATTGAAGCTGATTTAGTGGGTTGTTTCTCCTGACTCCTGATTGGATGAAGTTGGCAACCCAATAAAGAGCCGGGGAGACACCTGACTCAGAATATAGAGCTTGAACTTTTTAACAATAAACATTTTGGTTTAACCAAGAAATTATCACTTACTGTACAGTACCTTTTTTTTTTTTTAAGTGTCAACTAACTTGTCATGACGGTGACAACCAAACCCCATGCATGTAGGTGACAACCAAACCCCATGCATGTAGGTGACAACCAAACCCCATGCATGTAGGTGACAACCAAACCCCATGCATGTAGGTGACAACCAAACCCCATGCATGTAGGTGACAACCAAACCCCATGCATGTAGGTGACAACCAAACCCCATGCATGTAGGTGACAACCAAACCCCATGCATGTAGGTGACAACCAAACCCCGTGCATGTAGGTGACAACCAAACCCCATGCATGTAGGTGACAACCAAACCCCATGCATGTAGGTGACAACCAAACCCCATGCATGTAGGTGCGACAGACAATCAAAGACATGCAGAACCATCTGGAGCAGCTGAAGGCGGCGCTGGCAGAGGTGGGCCGCATGGAAGAGAAGGCGACGGGCGCGGCGGAAGAACTGCGCTCTCTCTACAGGAAGGAGGCGCTAGAGAGGAAGAGCCTGTATAACAAGCTGCTGGAACTGCAGGTAGGGCTGTCGATTATTTGTCACCCAAATAATTAGCCCTTCGCCAGATCCCACCCCCAAAAAGCGATTGTCCAATGCCGCTCCAAATAGTTTAGCAACTGTTGCTATGCAGGTCAAGCTTTCGCCACCTCAGGGCTGCCGTCAGTGTTATTCTGCATGGCTGTGTTGTTGAACATATATATACGCAGCTTAATGTTGAGAAAGTTACACGACTGACCCGCCCAGGTGATGACAATAATACTAATCACTGTAGTCTTATCGTGCAACATGAAAACTCCTGTTCGGGTAGTCTGATTTCTCACTCTGTCATTTCCTCGTAATTCTAGTTTATTGAAATAATGTCAGGCACATTTGTCCAGTGCATAGCCTACTGCAGGCCTGGTTGACTAGATTCATTCTGTCCAGTGCATAGCCTACTGCAGGCCTGGTTGACTATAGATTTAAATGTTCCAGTTCATAGCCTACTGCAGGCCTGGTTGAGTATAGATTTAAATGTTCCAGTGCATAGCCTACTGCAGGCCTCGTTGACTATAGATTTAGAAGACATGTGTCCAGTGCATAGCCTACTGCAGGCCTGGTTGACTATAGATTTTGAAGATTTATTTTGATGCTCTTGCTACTGAAATTATTATTTATATACAGTAGGCCTATAGTATAAGTAATCCCGTCATTGAACGTGCATCTCTATGGGGGAGAAGGACAGCTTGCCCTGTCTCCTCGCTGCTAACGTGCCTATTGGACAATGACGGGTTGGGGAGGGACTTGGCGAAAGGCTAATTGCTTTTAACGATTTCATTTAACAATGGAACTTTGCAATGTTGTATTTCTGTTTGCCTTTTAGGCTTCGTAATGACAAATTGCGCAGTGCAGATGACAAATAACTTAAATATGGAATATAATATAAGGAATCACTGACATATGTAATCATTTTTAATATATTTAATTTCTTTTTTACAATATAGCGTAAATAGTTGATCTACAAGCTTACAACACGTCACAAAGTTACGTGTTGTAAGCTTGTTGATTGGATATTTCTGCTATTTTTTAAAGATGTTTGAAAATGAATGGACATGGAAACGATTGACGATTATGCAATCATAATTGCAGGGCAACATCCGTGTGTTCTGTCGCTGTCGTGGCGGGAAGACCCCCGCCAGCGGGTGTCTGGAGACCACCTCAGAACAGGAGATGGCGGTCGTCCACAAAGGCGGAAAGAAAAAGTTTGAGTTCGACAAGGTTTATCCCCCCAGCGCCTCACAGGTAAGATGTGGTTTAGATTCATGTAGTCAGAAGGGATGCAAAATCGGGGAAATAAATATTTTAAACTAGAACTGTCGAGTGCATACTTGCTTGTTGCACACTAGTAGGCCATGAATGGCCAACTAGTGCGCAAGCAGAGCGCGCAAGTACTTTCGACGGCTATAAACTGTCAAATCTCAGTATCTCTGTGAAGGAACGTTTGAAATTTCAAATTATTAGGTGTAAAAAACATATTGTCATTACGTCACCATCGAAAACCAATTACACTCTGGCATTGGGTCCTTTAATCCACCTATTTCTTACGTCATCATTGAGAGCTAGTTATACATATACTATGTATATGTATATGTAATTTGTAAATTGACGGACGGTGCATACGAGTCCCGGGCGAAGCTATTAACAATAACAATAACAATATTCCTAAAAAAGATTATGCAGCTGGGAACTTTTCCTTTTTGTCCACCCATTCCTGGGACATGTGAGAATGGTCCAGTGAAAGAAAGAAAAAGGCCCATTGTGTGTGTATATGGGATTTCTTTCTATCACTAAACAAGGGTGAAATTCACCCAAACAGGGAAAAAAACAGGGATGTGGGCAGGGAAACAAACATACCTCTATGATGACATTGAGCATCATGATGAAGGTACTGAAAGACCCACCCACCTCAGACGGCAGCAAAATGAAAATAACAAAAATATAATTGTCTGGGGAAAATCACTGGTGTTTAGTGTTCTAGGGTTAAAGTACTTTTTCCACCACTGGTTTCTCTCCTGTGCAGGAAGAGGTGTTTGAAGGGACCCTGCCGATAATCACCTCCTGTGTGGATGGATATAACGTCTGCATACTGGCGTACGGTCAGACGGGCTCTGGAAAGACTTACACCATGATGGGTACCAGCGACGACAACCCCGGAGTCAACATCAGGTTAGAACCTGATTGCAGTGTTGATTTTGGCAGCAAATTTTGATTTTAGTTTTGAATTTGAACTTTTGAATACATTTCTATTTAGTTTTAGTCATATTTTAGTCATCTGAAATGCTTTAGTGTTTGTCTAGTTTTAGTCGACTAAATGTCATGTGATTTTAGTCGACTAAATCTACAGTTGGTTCTCGTTGACAAAAAGGGCCTTGATGCCGTCGTAATGGATGATTTTACGCTTGCTGAAAATTGCTCACAAGTTAGGACCCCAAATCACACCTTAGAAAGCATGAGTGTCTATTTCAAACAAAATGTTTTTTCACTGGGGGGGGGGGGGATGTCATATTTTGACAGCAGAGAGGACGTACAGGGAGGGCGAATAGGGCCTTAGTGCTACTCCTCCTCCCAGCCAACACTCCCCACTGACAGGTAGTTACCCCCCCCCCCCCCCCCCTTTTGATTCACATCAAAAGGGCATGTGAGCTCAAACCCACAATTCAACATTTTGGTTTTAACAACTTTTAAGATGTTGATATTCATTTTGTATTCATCCTTAGGACCCCAAATCACACTGTGGAAAGCATGAGTGTCTATTTCAAGTGTTTTTTGACTGGGGGGGGTCATATTTTGCCTGGAATTGCCTGTCATAATTTAACCCCCCAGTATTAGGATGTATTACGATGTTGATATTCATTCATCAGCCAACACTCCCCACTGACACCCAGAGAGGACGTATAGGGCCTTATAGGCCTAACAACTAATGTTATATAGACACTATTTTTGTTACGCCTACAAATCAACCGTGCAGATTTTGACACTGAGAGATGGGGTTGTCTGTCACCGCTGTACTTACGCAACCAACCATTCATTAGCAGGGTCCAGACTCCACACAAATGAATGGAAATACAATTTCAACGGGGAGTGGTTAACCAGGCTACAACAATCTTGATGAGTATAGAGGGTATATGCGCATGCATAACGTGAGTGGAAAAGTGAGTTTAACATGGTTTAACGTTGTTTAATGCAATCAGATAGGACTATTGTAGTAGCTCCCTACTACTATACTTGGTAATACATGGATAATGTATTGAGCCACATGTCTTCCTATTGGTTGACCCACATGACGTCGCAGACCACCAGGAATAAGGATGCTCGCTACTCGAGCCCACAACTAGAAAATACTGTTCCTGAAGCAACAGTGTGGGCTTGAGTAGCTCGCTAAGTACAGCATGATGATGACGTACTGACCCACATGACCTCACAGGGAACCGTATTGACCCACATGACCTCACAGGGAGCCTGATGATGATGTATTGACCCACATGACCTCACAGGGAGCCTGATTTGGCATATGGCACGAGTGCATGCCACAACAACTGTGGGACAAGTAGTCTGGCAAACTTTTGGAGGTTACTCTATAAATAATAAAGTCAGGCAATTACTATAGTCTGGTTGCCCTGTTAGGACATGAACCGTGAACAGACAGACCAATAAATGACCCATGAGAAGTTGAGAACCCGTAAGAATAGTTGAAGGGCAACAGTTATCAAGTACGGGATAAGCGACATGCACTAATTGTAGCAGATTATCGGTTGTGCTTTCTGGCGACAGGAGGCATCAATATGTTATCAGTGGCAGTGTGAAGGAGGGACGGACTCGGCTTACATGGAGACAGAGGCAAGCTAAGGTTTCATTTCTTAGGCTTGTGAAAAGGCCATGATCTCACTGCATGCTTCGTCGTGTACCGGTGCCTTGATCTAGAAGCCCACAACACCATGCATCTGTTCCGCGTCGTGGGCTTGTAGGTCTGCTACACACAGTACTGTATGTTCAACTTGGGCTCCTCCAGAAGCAGATATGCAACATGAGCCTGTTTATGTCGTTTAAGGTTACGTGTGTGTGTGTGTGTGTGTGTGTGTGTGTGTGTGTGTGTGTGTGTGCGCCCGTGTGTGTGTGTGCGCGCGCGTGTGTGTGTGCGTGTGCATGCGCACGCGGCTTCCTCAGGTCTGTGCGAGAACTTGTGCGCATTTGTGCAGAAAAAGAGAAGATCACGTATACTCTGAAGGTATTCTCTCACATGAACAACACCATTGGAAAGTGATTTGTACCATCAGTCCATTTGAACCACCATGACCTTATTTTGTTATGAAAAAGTTGACGTTAAATGTCAGTCCATTGCTTTCCCCAGGTTGGCAGAGGGAGTACATTAGAATAGATAAGACACATGGGCCAAAGAAATTGTTTGCAAAAATCAAAACAAACAAACAAAAAAATCTTCTGGTTGGTATACCAATGTAACCCCTTTTTTAATCTTGTTTATCCTATATGAGTTCTGTTTTGTGATTGGATGAAATCGGTATCCTAAAACTGTAAAATTCAATTTACTAAAGAGCTGGGGATAGATGGAGCGCACAAACACTGAACAAACACTCTGTAGCAATGATTGCTATCACAATATAGTTATTTATACACAAACTAAATGCAAACAATTGTGTATCACATAACACACCCTTTAAACTCTATCTTCAAACAGCTTGTAGATCTGCTATTAATGCTAATAACAATAATAATAATTATAATAATAATTATATATATATTTTTTTTAACCCATTCAGGCTGGGAACCCCTTTTGTAGCCTTGGTTCCAGCCTGCTTTGCTGCGTTCCGCGGGTCTGAAATGTCACTTCGCAGTGACATTTCAGATTAGTGCAGCGAATCAGGCTGGAACCCAGGCTACCCCTTCTGGGTTCTGTACAGTACCCATGTACAAAAAAAATCTACATTTTTGAAGTTTCTCAGAAAACTTAGGTCAGGATTTAGGTGTTTTTAGAATCGGCCTCAGTCCAAATTGTTCCCTACAGAATATAAATGTATTATTCGTGGAGTAAAAGTACATTTGTCTCTGAAATGTAGTGTAAAGTAGAAGTAAAAGTATTGAAAATTGGAAATACTCTAGTAAAGTAAAAGTACCTCAAAATTGTCCTTTGTACAGTGCTTGAGTAAATGTTAATTTCCGCCACTGGTTGAAAGCAGTTAATTGTAGCACTCTCAAATGTACAACACCTTTCTATTTTCTTTTTCAGATCTCCATGTTGGAGATCTATAACGACAGCCTGAACGACCTCCTGACCAAAACGGCCGGTGGTGCGCTGGACATCCGTGCTCAGGGCAAATCCATCTCTGTCCCCGGCCTGACGCAGGTGGAAGTCAACGCGGAGGCGGACATACTGAACGTAATGGAGACGGGACAGAAGAACAGGAAGATCGCATCGACCAAGATGAATATAGAGAGGTGAGGATGGAATGATTGCTTGGATTATTAATTTCTAATTTGTTGGGCGCAAGGGAGCAAGATACCTCACCGGTTGGACTAGTTCCATTTAGGACTATGTGTGTAGTTAGTTACTAAGATTACTGTTCTTATTGATGAAAAACATAATTGTTAGAAATCATGTACAGTGTCATCTCAAATAAAATAGCTAGGAAATACATGCATACATTTTCTCTACAAGTTTCTGCAGTCTGTTTTGGTGCACAACTATCCTACAAGAATATCTTTTGATCTTCATGTGGCTTTGTTTCAGGACTACACAAGGCCAATTTACAGTTGGATACCAAGGTCCAAACCTCTGGACTGAAATAACCTGATTTTGTTTAACATAAATGACTAAAAAGCATTGTAAAATCTGTCTTTTATTGTTACTGTTGTTATTTCTTAGCTTAATTATTTTTTACAGGTTAAACTGATTAGATGTATTTTCTCTCTTTCTAGGGGAGGTCTATGTATAAGCACAATAGGCTTTTATACATACTAGGGGTGCAGGATTATGAAATGATGACCGATCTGTTTATTTGCAGGGTCATCTGCCGATACCGATCGATTCCGATATTATACAGAGGATCACAATGGAAACAAGTCTAGGCCCTAGGTGCTTGGCCCAAAGCCTGTCAATCAATCAATCAATCAATCAATCAATCAATCAATCAATCAATCAATCAATCAATCAATGTACTATTTTTCCAAGTGTCTGTTTTCACTACTGAATGAGATGAGTACACAAATTAAAAGTAAAAAAAGGTAAAGTTTATTTCTCCTAAAGATTTTACATCGTATTCTAGACTAGAGGTACTAGACACTTTTGAGAAATGCCTATGCTGCCTTCAAACAGTAGAACTACACAAAACAAATAAGAAAACAGAGACAGGCAGACTGGCTGCTCTGTGAGTACAAAGCCATTGATGGTCACATTATTATTGTCAATATCTGTGAAAGTAATCTGGATTATTTTGATACCGATTCCGATACTGATGGCATTTTTATTGCCGATATAGCAGATTTCTATACGTTACCGATTATATCGTGCATCACTACATCATACCTCTCCTGCACATTTCAAATACTGTTGTAATTTTTTGTCCTTGTGTGTGCAAATAATAAGCAAACCACCCAACCCAAACCTCTATCACTATAGTGACTAGTGTCACTGTGCTTGACAAACGTCTTTCTTAATGTTCCTCCTCAGTTCCCGCTCTCACCTGGTGGTGACGCTGACGGTGGAGGGGCTGGACAGCGTGTCAGGGGTGACGTCACGTGGCACCCTGACGCTGTGTGACCTGGCGGGCTCTGAACGCATCTCCAAGACCGAGGCCAAGGGCCAGAGACTGGTGGAGGCTGCCGCTATCAACAAATCCCTCACAGCACTGGGACAGGTACCGTAGCCCCAGCCATGTCTGGGTCACGTATGGGTCCCTCTTTTGTTTCCTACATTTAGTTTATTTCAAAACATTCCCCAAAAAAGCTAATGTTTTTGTGAGTTTCCTCCAGTAATGTCATGAAAAAAAAAGTTAAATCTTCCATTAATTAGAAAACAAATGTTTAAGAAGTAGTGAAAATAGCCGATCTGCTATTTTCTCTAGTTTGGGTCCCGGGCTAAAATGTTTGGAAACCACTGCTGTAGCCCTTTTACGAGATTTGATTCTTATAAACAAGAAATCCAACCATAATCAGAAAGAGACAATGTTGCCCTGTTATGACATACCCAGAAAAGTGAGGTTAGGGTTGATGATGCAGGTTCACATGTGTCTTTCTTCCCCTGCAGGTGTTCAGTGTTAAGGTCATTACACACTGGCGAATTAGCGACGCGATATATTCGTGCGAATAATTCGCATTTAAAAAAAAACAATTGAAGTCCATGCAAGCTTCCACATCAGTGGCGAATGTGCGAATGTGCGAAAATGCGACCGTTTTCGCTTTTATTTGTTCGCTCTGGTGTCGTATTTTGCAGAGATTCGCAGGCGAACTGCAACATGCAATATTTCGCATTTTCAGATCGCTTATTCGCATCGCGTTGCTAATTCGCCAGTGTGTAATGACCTTCAGGGTTGATGATGTGGTTCACATGTGTCTTTCTTCCCCTGCAGGTGTTCAGTGAAAAGTGAGGTTAGGGTTGATGATGTGGTTCACATGTGTCTTTCTTCCCCTGCAGGTGTTCAGTGACGTTAGGGTTGATGATGTGGTTCACATGTGTCTTTCTTCCCCTGCAGGTGTTCAGTGTTAGGGTTGATGATGTGGTTCACATGTGTCTTTCTTCCCCTGCAGGTGTTCAGTGTTAGGGTTGATGATGTGGTTCACATGTGTCTTTCTTCCCCTGCAGGTGTTCAGTGCTCTGAGGTGTAATGCCCTCCACGTTCCCTTCAGGAACTCCAAACTCACACACCTGCTGCAGCCCTGCCTCAGCGGAGACGCAAAGGTACGGCAGTACCACTCAAACATTGCCATTAATCGGCTCCGGGCAGGACTGTAGTCTCAGGTTTTCAAAATATAAAAGGTGGCATTCCCGTTAACTGTGCCGCTTCATATTCCCATAGCTTCGTTTCATTGGCTCAGCAGCACGGCACCTTCCCAATGCGTTTAGTTCAAATCTGCTGCTGAGCCAATAGAGCATCGCAGTCGTGCCCCCTTTCATGACGACGAGCGGCCCGGGAAGAGAATTTCCCATAGATGTTTTAGAAAGTATTTATTTAAAGACTTTAAGTCTCGGACAAAGCCAACTCATGACAATAAACAAAACATTTTGGGCTGAACAAATAATTAGAAAAAATAATAACAACAAAGTGTTTTTTTCTTCTAATTATTTGTTCGGTTTGTTGTCATGATCCGAGGCGTAAAGGTCTTTAAATAAATACTTTCTGAAACGAAAAATGTATTGGAAATTGTCTTCCAGGCCGCTCGTCGGGGCGGAACTGCAACGCTCTATAAGACTAAGTGATTTAGTAAATTATAAAACAAAATACTACTGTTGATATATAAGAAATGTTAAATCATTTTAAAAAACCTTCTTTGATTATTTATTAACCAACATGAGTTCTAAATATAGGTTTCAATATGATTTCAGTTAGTTGCCCAGCAGTGAGCACTGACGTATGATGTGGTTTTGTCTCTGCAGTGCTGTGTGTTTGTGAACGTCAGTCCAGACGAGAACAACGTGGGGGAGACTCTGAGCACGCTGCAGTTTGGCTCCACCATCAGACAGGTGGCCCTGGGGAAGACCTCCCAAAACCTCACCCCAGCCAAGAGCACCAAACCTGACACTGTGACCCCAGCCAAGAGCACCAAACCAGAAGACATGGCCCCAGCAAAGAGCACAAAGACAGACAATGTGACCCCAGCAAAGAGCACCAAACCTGACACTGTGACCCCAGCCAAGAGCTCCAAACCAGACAGTACAAAACCTGACTGTGTGACGCCAGCAAAGAGCACAAAGATTGAGAAATAGCCAGGGAACATAAAAAATGTATGAATCTGGGACATGAGTTCATGTGTACCGTACCAACGACTACAGTAGGACATTAACTGATATGATCAACATTTATTAAAATATATATTTGACAATGTTCTGCATATGTCACATTTCATGATGTTTTTTTTTTTAAGATATTTTTTTTTTGCGGCTTACGCCTTTTTTTTTATTGATTTTTTTTTTTTAAGGGACAGATAGTAGGCTGACAGGAAACGGGAGAGAGATGGGGGGATGACATGCGGTAAAGGCCGTGTCGGGTTCGGGAGTCGAACCCGCGGCACACCGCGACTGGATCACCAGTCCGGTGCCCAGACCGTTACGCTACGGCCTGGGCTTTCATGATGTTTTGATACAATTAGTTCATACGTTGCAATTAATTTTTTTATTCAGGCCAGTTGTGCGACAGACTGACAGGCATGTGTTTTGTAAATTCATGATTTGGATAGGCCTAGTCTGTTTGAAGTAGTCTCTTGAAGTAGACTTTTGAAAGCATGTTGCACAAAATCATAACGTAAGCTATTTTTCCCGAAAGCTTTCAAAAAATCGTGAAAACAGCAGGCCTTTGTTCTTCAGGAGATGGTTCAGAATAGGCCTGACCTCGATTAGTCCAATAGTCGACTACTGGTCAATGTTTTTTTTGCATGATTCGACTTAGAGTTGACCTAATTATATTAGTCGAGAGAATAATATTCTGAATTTGTGTTAGACCCCAAGGCCGGGAGCGCTCTCCGTGGTTTTGATCTGATGGATATACTAAGCTCTTCATTTCTGACTTCTCAGCTGCCTCTCGTTCAAAATAATAACGCAATGGAATATTTAGCGATAATATTAAAACGAGAGAAAAGCAAGCAAGCTAAACATCTGTTTTTTTCAGAGTAAAAGCGGCCATATCTTCCCGGCACCCCAGAGCTCCTATTTTTAAGGAATCCCGGGGCTAATTGTGCTAAGCAGATAATGTAGTCAGACTGATTCGACTGCCAATTTCTCAGTCAAATCATGCAAAAAACCCCCCAAAAACTAGTCTAGACTGGTCTAAATGGGCCTCTGTTCTTCAGGAGTTGGTTCTAGTTGTACGGGCCTCTGTTCTTCAGGAGTTGGTTCTAGTTGTACGGGCCTCTGTTCTTCAGGAGTTGGTTGAGGACGCTGGTCTGCTTTAGGACCCTCAGGTTGGTCATGTCCTCTGCAAAGACGGGCACGTCTCCAGCCCTGCGGGGCGCTGTGCCCTCACTGTCACTGTCGCTGTCCGACAGGCCACAGAGCAGAGCGTCGTTCTCATAGGTGGGGAAGAAGTACCTGCGGAGAGCCAGAGGAGCTTACACATTGTATCGTCTGTCGGGTGGAAACCTCATACATCCAGTATGCTCAGGATTCAAGTGCAAAAGTAGCAGATCTACAAGCTAAAAATGTCACTTTGTGCCATATTTCAAGCCTGTAGATGCTTTTGTGTGATGCTGTAGTCTACTGAATTATTGCTCAGGAATGCAACCAAAGCAAATCTCCATTAATTCAAGGCTTCGTATAGAGTCTATTAGACTTTGGTTGATGCAGCAGTGAAACAGTAGTAATGGCTGGGACACTGAAGGCCTATTCATAGTCTGGATTTTCGGTGGTAAGGTGACCACCGCTCCGGTGGTGAGCTGACCACCGGAGCTGAAATAACATTGAGAGGTGGTGAGTAAAAACAGAGAGAAGGGCTGGAGCGGTGGCGGTGGTTTGCTCTTCACCGCGGCTCGTGACGTCATGTTGTAGTTCGGTGGTCACCCCACCACCGTAAAACCAGACTATGTATGAGCCTTTATTTCAGCTCCGGTGGTCAGCTCACCACCGGAGCGGTGGTCACCTTACCACCGAAAATCCAGACTATGAATAGGCCTTAAGCCTACAGGAGTGCACTTAAGAGTGTGGTGCGTAGGCCAGAGAAAAGCTGTGTCATCTTGCTGTGTCATGCTCTAGAATCTCCACCTGTGCATGGCCAGAGTACATCGATTCAAACTTGAAATCAATTTAATAACTAGAAACAAAATTTCAAGAAATTTTACTGGGTGCCTGAAGCTCGCCAAGTCTGTGCAGCATTTGAGCCACGGACCACCATTTGATGACATTTAGCCTCTCAGAAGGGTCCATTTGGTTACATGTGAGCCAGGTCTCCCCATTGACTTTCAATGGGGTATTTTGTCTTAGTTTATTGCGCATTACGTTGCCACCAACATTCTAATGCTAACATGCTAACATGCTAACATGCTAATTCTAACATGCTAATGTTAACATGCTAATGCTATCATGCTAACATGCTAACATGCTAATGCTAACATGCTAATGCTAACATGCTAACATGCTAATGCTATCATGCTAACATGCTAATGCTAACATGCTAATGCTATCATGCTAACATGCTAACATGCTAATGCTAACATGATATCATGCTAACGCTAACATGCTAATGCTATCATGCTAACATGCTAAGGCTAACATGCTAATGATATCATGCCAACATGCTAATGCTAACATGCTAACATGCTAATGCTATCATGCTAACATGCTAACATGCTAATGCTAACATGCTAATGCTAACATGCTAACATGCTAATAACATGCTAATGCTAATATGCTAACATGCTAATGCTAAGATGTCTGAGCTGTAAGGGTCCATTTGGTTTCGTTCAGGGGGGTGGCCCGGTTCCGGCGAGCCGCCCTGCTTCTGAAACGGTCGAGAAATGACAGAGTTACGTGTTTCCCCGATTTTCTCCATTGACTTTCAATGTGTGTGTGTGCGTGCACATGTGTGCATGTGCGTTCGTGTGTGCGCCTGTGTGAGAGGTGGTCAACTTGGTCTAAGTGCATGGAAAGTTTCAAGACTGTAGCATGTTGCAAACAAAAGTTATAGCTGTGTAAAGGCCAGCCAATAGGAATACAGAGGGGCGGGGCTTAAGCAATTAAGCCATTACAGCTTGTTCCTCTTGATGGTCTACGTCCATGTACCAAAATTTGAGGCTGTAGCATGTTGTAAACAATAGTTGGAGCTGTGTAAAGGCCAGCCAATAGGAAGACAGGATTTGTGTGTTTATGTGTGTGCGTGTGCGTGCGTGTGTGCGTGTGTGTGCGCTCAGGGGGGCGGCCCGGTTCTGGCGAGCCACCCCGCGTCTGAAACGGTTGAGAAATGACAGAGTTACGCGTTTCCCCAATTGTCTCCATTGACTTTCAATGTGTGTGTGTGCGTGCACATGTGTGCATGTGCGTGCGTGTGCATGCGTGGGCGTGCGTGCGTGCGTGTGTGAGAGGTGGTCAACTTCACCTTGAATCATTAACAATGTATCATTTTCAGCTGGGCTACGCTATGCAAATGCACCCACTATTGAAAGTAAAAAACACACTGACTCAATGAGAGAATTTGTTCAGACATACGGTCCGAACAAATTGCTCTAGCGCAAAAAGTAAAAGTCGAATGCAATTTTTGTTTTCGCCGTGAGTGACCCGAGACATTAAGGTATGCCGTGTGCGATCGTGGTATTGGTACGATAAAAAACGTGGTTATAAGAGCGAGTTAAGAAATTGTGTTTGTGATGAAAAAATTGCTGACTCATTCAAGCAGTTAACATGAAGTTCTATGACACATTATGATGGTACACCTGTCGCTTTCAGGGCTGTAGTTCACGTACCGTATGAATCTGGGCTGTGGTTGTGACATTGGGTGAAAGAGGACGAGTGTGGCTACAAAATTACCGAAACCCATGCGTGTAAAGTGAATATTCTGGCCGTGAGGACGATTTGTTCGGAGAATTTCGCTACAGTTTTCACATTGGCTTCTCCCTCTGACCCGCTCTCTCTCTGGCCGTGCGACACTGTGAGTCGAGATTTTTGCTCAGACCACACACAATTTGAACTGCGATAGCGGGCAAACCGTGCAACGTATTCGAATTCCGTCTGAACCACAACAAAGTCGATGGCCTCGTGTGCTGTTCGAGGTTTAAATCGTGTTTCTACGTAACAGTATGCCAGAGCAATGTGGCTCCAAAGTAACGTGTCGTTTTCTGTTTTTACCCGCGTTTCCCCATTGACTTTGCATGGGGCATTTTTCGCGTCGTTTATTGCGAATTACGTCGGCACGGTAACCCGAAACGAAAAGAAAAGCACAAGCACACCATTCCCGGCCGAGCCGCACGTTTCGATGTATATATTGTGGGGCTTTGGTAAACCGTGCGGCCGGCCATAGACGTCAAAGTTTCGTGTCTTGATTATTATTGCGATTAAGTATGTGTTGCGGATTTCAACCTGTGTTTCTGCCATTGCATGGCAGGCACCCAGAATAAATGTAATTTCATGTACTAGTGTACTGCAAATAGAATAAGAGAAAACAGTATTGTAAAACAAATATTACATACATATTGGATTTGTATAAGAAGGGAAAAAATGATTCTTGGAAAGTAATTGTGTTTAAAATAAATTGTATCGTGATTTGAAACGTATGGTGAGTTGAGTGAATCGTTACATGCCACTAGACAGTGATGATTCATGTTCATGGAAGATGCTTCTAAGTTCTGAAGAGTTTAACCACTTATACTCTTTGATATTCTTAATTAAAATAACTAATAACCATCTACTTGTAAATCGGCTATTTTCGGTGTGCAACATGCTTCCATAGAAGACACCACATGCTGGCTTCTATGGAATCCAAATGACTGAAACCAGTCGTGGCAAGTGAGAACTTGAAGCCATGAATAATAATAATGCTCACCAGTCTCTTCTGTTGGAGCTGCTCTCTCAGGCCTCTGTCTTCAGGCAGGACATCACAGAGCAGGAAGTAATGTTCCTGTATGTCTGCGAAGACAACCAATCACTGGTTGATATTGGTACAACTCACAGCCATTAAAATGACTGACTATCATTGCCGCTACGGATCAACCATACGGATCCGTACTACACTCTCAGAGTTATAGGGGTTCCTTGAAATTCCTGGACAGTAGGACTTGCTGGGGTGCCTGAAAATACATGGAATGCTGCCCTCTAGTGGAAATGCATTTCAGTAAATGTAACAAAATGCTAAAGTCACTGGCACTGTCTTCTGGTTGTTTTAATACTGTGGAAGTAATAGTAGTAATGATAATACAACTATTAGGAATATGAGTAGTTTTGCTGTTTTCCATAATGCATGCTGATCATTGCTGATGAATATGTTTTCAGCATCGCGGTGTGGAACGTGGAGACCAAAGAGGCTATCTGTGGGAGCCCCGCTTCGCCTCGCGTCGCCGGTCACTGCCTCACCACAAGTACTCCAACACTAACGACAGCGTCTTTGTCACTGCTGGAGAGTGAGTAAGAATGTACCTAAAAATAAATAAAATGTACAAGCTCAGCTTGTAGACCTGCTATTTTAGCTATTGTATTTTGCACATTGGAAATTGCTTAAGGTTATTCTGTTTCTTTGTGTTGCAGTGGCACAGTGCGAGTGTGGAAGCTGGATGTGAACAACAGAAAGGCCAGTTGGGCCTGCTGAAAAGGATCGTCAAATGTATAGAGGTGAGAGATTGGTGTTCAATCCACGGCATTTTGTTCCCCATCTTATTCACTGCATGGCTACTCTGAAGGGCTCCTGCAACTTTGGCTGTAGATAGTTAGCTAAAGTTACCATATATATTATATTAAGAAACAATATAGCAAATTGGAGATATGCAGTGCCCCTGCATAGTGCATACATACAAAGCATGTCATGGTTACTACAGTAATGCTGCATTGGTGGGTTATCCTCTTCCCACTGAATCTGACACTGCAACGTGCACGTTTTATGTTGAAATTTATCATAATGACCTACACAGTATAGTACTGCAACCGCACCCTCAATGATGTGACAGAATAAGTGTATTGCTTGAGCTGAATACTCAGTCAATCTGTCTTTGTCGCCTGTCTTTGTCCAGATCTCTGAGGACAATCCGTTCTTCTACTGCGGTACGACCAGCGGAGATATCATGAAATTCAACCTGGAGACCAGCCGTCTTAACGGCTGCTGGCCCGTTAAACACAAGTACAGCCAGGTAGGACACAGACCTTATTTGATTGAAGTCAATGTGCACTGGACCACCTGCAGCCTTTCTGGATTCTGTCTTTTAAACCGTATGCTTGTGTTTCTCATTGTGTAGGGTGTGAATGTCCTCACATTACTGCGGTCTGGGAACATTCTAGTGGGCTCTGGAGCCGGTCTCCTTTCTCTGTGCTCTGGAGCTAACTTCAAAACACTCAAGTGAGTCCTGCAACCTTTCCCCTCATATAATACTATGTACTGTATATTATATAACCACCTGCCAACTGCTGCTGGAGTTTGACTTTGACTTGTAAGCTAGATATTAAGGCATTTAGACCTGAGTATGATTACGTTTTTCATGTTGCTATATATATAGCAACAGCTAATGTTACAAAAAGGGGTTCTCAGATTGAAAGGTATAACAATTAAACACACAAAGGGGTTCCCATTTTCCGGTCTTAGTGCGTTAAGGCAGGTGGAATCAAAATATTTTCCTTCCCTGTTTGCAATACGTTACTAATCCACCTTTCCTTTTCTCATCACCCTGTGGCAGACAAGTCCAGCTGGAGGGAGCAGTGACCTCCATCGCTGTGAGAGGAGAGGGGCAGCAGTTGTTTATTGGCACAGAGTCTGCTCAGGTCTACCGTGTCACATACGATGACTTCAAGGCTGAACTCATCTTGTCCAGCCACAGAAGTGCTGTCAGGGACGTGGACATACTTTTGTAAGTGGCAGACTGAACCGTAGAGCAGTGTTTCTCAACCATTTCAGGACCCCCCCCAAACACACACATACACACGCACACAAGTAATCAAATTAGAACTGGGACCACCATGTGGGAGGTTGCGGGGACATGACCTGACAGTTGAGAAGAGAACTACATTAGTCCAGTATTCAACTTTCTTCACTAGGGGGCAGTGTACTCATGTTCTTGTCAATCCAGGTTTCAAATTGAGCTTGTCTTCCAGTGGAACGTCAGAGATGTTTGCCACTTGTTCCCACGAAGACATCCGGGTGTGGCACACAAGCAGTTACAAGGAGCTGCTACGCATCACCGTGCCCAACATGACATGTAATGCCCTGCACAGCATGAGGGACGGAACCAGCATAGTCAGTGGTGAGACAGTCCCCTTCCAAATTCTCTGTCACTCATCTCCTCTCAAGGAGGTTCGCCCCTGTCCATTTTTCTGTGATAGAAGGTTTGGTTGTCCTGGCCCACAGAAGAACGTATTAACCTTTCATGCCAATTGGCCAAAATTGGACAGACCGTCACCTGTCACAAAAATGCATATCACTTCAGAACAGATTATTATAACACCACAATACTTTTTTAAAGTATTGGTCACACTGTTTTGATGTTGACCTCCACTGCCAGTGTTGGTACCTCATTTGCAGAATAATGTGTTCAGATGTTCTATTGTCCCCAGAAGCACCAGAACATCCTATAGACAGAGAAGTCTATTCTCTTCTTTAGTTTATCTATTCACATAGTTTAGATCATGTATTTTTGTATTTGTCGATAACCATTGACCGAGATACAAAACCCTATAATGCCAAACGCCAATATACCTTTTCATAAATCGCAATGGTGCTGAGTGCCTTGAGGAACAAAAGCATAGTTGACAAAGCAACACAAAATCTCCAATCCATAACGAGGGACCTGACTGTCTCTGTGTACGCCCCCTAGCGTGGAACGACGGTTCTTGTCAAACCCTCGGCCTAACCTCCCCAAAATAAATCTGTCCCATTCTGACCAGAGGTTTTTTTTTTTTCATTGTTTAACAACACCCACCGTTTGTAGAGTGAAAGAGTGAAACTACTTTCTAACGATAGAAAGGAAAAACTGTGCCAGAGACAGCACTCCACCTGCATACATGTGCTTTTATTTAAATTTTTCTAAAGATATTGTTTTGGATTTTTCTGCCTTTATTGATAGGATGAAAGTAGTCTGACGGGAAATGGGGAGAGAGATCGGGGGAAGACACGCGGCAAAGGCTGTCGGGATCCGCCTGGGGCCTAGATGTCTTATTTTGATGATGTAATGCCCTATTCTGTCCACATGGAGGCAGTATGATACACCAAAAATACTGTGACTTGATGTTTCTGTCAGGACTGTTAAGTAGCAGTCAACATTACAACATTAGCCAAAGTAGGCCTAAATAAGAGATTTGGAGGTTAGACCATTTTATAAGCAAGGTGCAACTTTGGACTTTCGAATGTATTAAAACATTTATATATTGTATTAAATTCCGTACACACAACTGTCAAAACAGCAGCTCAAATTGACACCATCACAGAGAACGGTTGTTCATGCGCACAAAACTGAAATGTTAACAATTGCAGTAATACTATACAAATATCGTTTGATGTTGACAATGAAAGAAAGGCTAACATTTTGAAATGTACCGCCTTGAGCTGTTATACCAGTTGAATAGAACGTGACCTACTGTATGAACAATGCTGCCTATGTGTGACTTGTACTGTAAAACATTATATAGCGTTATATTTTATACTTTGGCTATGAACTCATTTAAATAAATCGTGAACATTATCTTCTAGAGGTCCCCGCAACACAATCTTTTTGAGATGGGGGTCTGCAACCAAATAGGCCTACATATAATTGTGGGAGTCCTTGACATGAAAATGTTTGAGAATCACTGGCTGTAGAAGGCTAATTCCTGGACGGTGTTTAAGCTCACACATGCTGTCTGCATGACCCTCTGCTTTGCTTTGCGGTTGAGGGCAGTACAGTTATGGGGCCTCTGTAGAAGACCTGTAGGGCCTCATATCAAACTTCTTCAGTCACCTACGGTGAAAGGAGGAGACAGTTATGCACACAACCATGCACATGTAAGAAAGGATAGGTTCTCACACTCGCACGCACACACAGGGGGGCCATTTATCTCTTCCTCAAACTCCGTCAGTTTGAATTAATTCATTTCATCGTGCATAGTCCATGAAAAAACTATACTAAATATAAATATCCATAAAATACTTTAAACAGTGTAACAATGTACTTGCAAAAAATATTCTGTATTGTACATCACTCACAAGAGGGTAGCAATACTTATTGTTACCATCTTGTGAGAGATCTACAATCCTTTTATGAATATTGTATTGTAGGCTACTTGCAAAATCTCACAGCCGGCTTCAAGTAAGGCACTAACCACACTTGACTAAAATTAGGCAATTAGCCCATGCTATGCCTCTAAAAATGCACAGAGCTACATATCCTGTTCACACCAGCATTAGTAGTCTTGGTGGTCTGTCAAACAGTCAAAGGCAGTGGTATGGCCAACCACAAACTACGTAATTCTGAGAGCTGCTGCTATGTGGCTTTCTTGTTTCCTGCAAAGCATTGACATGGAAACTATACCACATATTGTAGCTCTCACACAAGAAGACAAAAGAACACGCAGGCCAACTAACATAGGGAAGTAACATGTTTAGCAAATGATATCCTGTAGTGCAATGTCTTGTTTTGCATTAGTTTTTCGATGCACACCTCAAAAGGTTGGTGACAGGTGCGTAGAACAAAAGTGTATAATAAATGTGTATCTTTGAAAAACAAAGAAAAGGACCCATGCACACACTGTCGGAAACTTTTGTTTAGAAAAATCTTGCTCTTTTTTTAGGCAATTGTTGTTTGTACAGCACATTTCAACAAGGCAATTCAAAGTGCTTTACATAAAGTGTAAGACAAAGTGCAAAAGGAACAATTAAATGCAATTAAAACAGTTTTTAAGATAGATATAATAGTTCTTGCTATTTAATTCCCTGTAATATCTATTTGGCATATTATTTATTATACATATTTTCATGCATACAGGCAATTAATGAATTGAGACAGCACCTTGATGCCAAAATATACATTATATAAACAATATACATAGATATTTATACTCAATAAATATCTTTGTTTCAATCCAAGCGTTGCCTGGAGCTTGAACTTGGCTATTTAATAATGACACCAGGACATTATTATTATTTCATTGTTTTTATTGGTTTTTCTACACACAACAAGACATACCAACATACACCACTAGACTACACATAAGCATACAATACATTAAGAACGCCTTGAGAAAAATAAGTAAATTAAAAAAGACTGAAATACAGGACCAAAACAGACACAATAAAATGAAGTAAAATAAAAATATAAAGGTAATAAGGTTATATCATATTGCATCACATTACAATGTTCTCAAACAGATCGTCACTTGCTATACAAGAATAAATAAACTATTAGACAGCTGTCCTACACCTGAACATCCTCAGCCGGAATTCTTTGTTTAAAATAGTCCAAAAATGGCTGCTAAACCTTATAGAATTTCTGAGCGGAGCCCCTGGTGGAATATTTGAGCTTCTCGAGTTTTAGGTGTGCCATCACATCGCCGACCCAGCGTCGATGTGATGGGGGAATAGCTGATTTCCAATTGAACTGAATAAGGCGTTGGGCCAATAGGGAGGAGAAACCAGGACATGAGCATAAAAATACACACAGAGGTGTTGTTGTTGTAAAGTCATGTAATCTAATCTAGACTACTGGTAATGTTAGGTGTGATATCTGACCATTTTGAAGTGCTTCACTGCCAGTCTAATCTCACACCAGAGTATATACACTCAGAGTTCAATTCTCCCTTCTTAATTTTTTTCTTTCCTTTAGCTTTCCTCGCAGGAAAGTCCAATGCTGCATAGTGCACTTCTTTAACAGCATCATCACCATCCTGGGGGAATAAAAAATGTATACCAGAGAACAAAATCACTTTAGTCGTGTCAGAGTCGTGATTAAATCATTCCATTTGAATGAATAAAGACAGATACAATGGTATTGATTCTTGACTGACCATAATCCTGGCCTACACGATGCCTGAGTAGTGAGTACTCGCAGTCAGGGAGAAGAACATATAATAAACAACAACTATGAAACCTTTGACTGCGTCGGTATCATTGTAGGCGAGGTTTCTGAACTACTGGGTGGGCTGTCGTAAGACAACCATCCCGCCAGTGCATTGATGAAACCAATTATGAGACCTGACAAAGATTACTGTAAGTGTAAATGTATCGATAAAAAACCGGATTGGTAAGCAGGCAGTCGGTGTTTTATATAGGTTAGGTTATATATAGTGTGAGTGTGTTTAGTTCATGTAGGAAACCAGTTCATGTGGGAGAAGTGGAATGAGGAGTGCGTGTTTTTGGCCGTGCGTCAACCCCCAGCTGGGGTTACAGTGCCGAACGGCAAGAGACGAGACCGGGTGGGAAGACAGGCTAGTCGTATTTTACCCCAGCCCCGATCACGCCGCATTCCATTTTGCACACAAATTATGTATATATATATATATATATATATATATATATATATATATATATATATATACATACACATACACACACATACACAGTATATGTATGGGAAAGGGGAACGAGGTGGAGCTATTTTTTAATCTGGCGGCAATCTTGAAAATGTTGGAATTCTGCGTGGCCCCAGGTTGATTATCAATTTTCAGTAGGGTGTTATGAAGGTCATCTGTGCCAAATTTCATGCTTGGATCACCAACTGAACTATCATGTCAATTTCCTGCCTGACTATTGCCAAACAGTATTTACTCCTATACTGGATTTGGTTGCTTTTTTTGATGAATTGAACAATGTGGACCCTGTTGTAAACAAGTGTAATGCTTAATTGGGTCGTCCACTCACAGTTGACAGTCTTTGTATTGAGTTTGTGCTTAAAATGTACTGTTAATTCTACAAACTGTTAATAAATATTTCAATCAATCAATCAATGCTTGAAAAATCATTAGGCCTACCTGTTCACTTGACTGATGGACAGCTGTCTGGTCATGACCAAGATGAGACAAAGGGTTCAGTGTTCCTACAAGTAAGAAAAAAGCAGAAACCTTTATAATTCAGTGTTTCTGAAGTTGGGACCCAAAAGTCTGTTGCGACTTACTTTTGGTTAATATCTATATATAGCCTATTTGGTGAAATATACTTTAGGAATAATGTGTTGGTTGGAGATTACCCGTTATGACATTACAAATAATGGATACAAAAAAAGAAGCAATATATATACATAATGGTTTATAATGAATAATAGGAATGAAAGGAATCTATTTTACCGTGGCAATGTTCACAATCTTTTTTTGGAGTTCTGGTGTAAATAAGAACAACAATAAGAACAACAATCGCGATCACAGAGCATGCCAGTAGTAACACCAGTACGACCAGGACAATGACATGAGGATCCAACTTCTGACCTGGAATCAGAGAGAAAACAATCTATCAAAACGGTTAAATATATATCTTTACACAACAACTACATAACATGAATATGTATAATACCATATCATAATAGATTCTCTTATGAAACAAATTAACAATACAATATTAATTCAATTACTGTCTTTTTAAATTGCGTTTAACTTTCAAGCCTGGAACTACAAATTTAAATCTCTTCTTATGGTGAATTATTTAAATGCAGAACCTATACCGTAATGTCAGTGTTTGTATCATGTTTTTGAATTCCCTTCAGCTGAATACATGTTTCTCCTTTTGTTGCACTTTGATATTGTTTATTTATAGATGTGCCTTTTGCTTTTATATATAAAAAAAGATCAGGTAGAGACATAAAATTTGAATATTACAATTTGTATATATATATATATATATATATATTTCCCCCCCCCCCTTCATTTTAGTTATAGTTTAGTTTAATAGCCTTTAGCCTGAAAACAAATGCATATCCTACTTATTTCCAGCTTCACTCCTTTGCCAAAGAGTATCTCTCCACATGCAGCCACAGCACAGTAGTACATCCCAGCATCAGAGGAGAGGACACTGTCTGTGGAGAGACTGTAGACACATCTCTGTGGAACTGAACCAGCCTTGGGTTCACATCCTCTACTCCTGTTCCAGTGAGATGAAACCGTGCCAGCATGGGACTCATTTCGGAACCAGAACACATTGTGTCCTCCAGTACACTGGGCATCATCCCCTCTACTCCCAGAGACAACCCAGCACTGGAGGGTCACCCGGCCTCCGAGCGGGACTGACCCAGACACCGGTAGCAAAGTCTGGGTGATGGACCTCTCATGGTCTGACTCTGTTAATAGAATAGAATGGAATACAATACATTAGAGCTTTTACATTAATGGACAAGATTCAATAGACCTATGTACACTACAGTTCATTTATGTAACCACAGCAATGAATATGTTCATATGTCAACAGTACAATTCAGATAAGTGTAAAGGTGTCAGAAGAATACATAGAGACTGAATGTGAGATTATGCGACATACTGTACCGTTTACAACCAAATATGATCCGTTGCCATATTTAATAGCAAGTTGAGATCCTACGCCACAGAAGTATGTAGCTTCATCGTCTTTGTTGATGTTTTTGATGGTTAGATTGGAATCGGCCATGCTTGTTGTCACAATGAAACGTGAGTTGTTAAACTGTGCCCGTAGTTCTGTTATTTCAAAGATTGTCATAGAAATCTGTTGGAACGTATGCCCCAGCCTTTGCTTATACCAGTAAAGAAAACCCCCATCGTCATTTCGTGGACATCGAAAAGTAATGGTTTCATGGATTTTGACAATTCTCAATGGGATTTGCTGGGGAACCTGAATCAAGGCTGAAGAAGAGAGAACAATGGTAGTCCCCAGACACAGCAAATACAAAAAAAAAAAGGTGAGAAATCAAATAGCATAGAAGAGAAAAATCTCTTCATATGGTGAATTATTTAAATGCAGAACCTATACCGTAATGTCAGTGTTTGTATCATGTTTTTGAATTCCCTTCAGCTGAATACATGTTTCTCCTTTTGTTGCACTTTGATATTGTTTATTTATAGATGTGCCTTTTGCTTTTATATATAAAAAAGATCAGGTAGAGACATAAAATACAATTTGTATATATATATATATATATATATATATATATATCTTTCCCCCCCCCCCCTTCATTTTAGTTATAGTTTAGTTTAATAGCCTTTAGCCTGAAAACAAATGCATATCCTACCTATTTCCTTCACTCCTTTGCCAAAGAGTATCTCTCCACATGCAGCCACAGCACAGTAGTACATCCCAGCATCAGAGGAGAGGACACTGTCCTTGTAGAGGCTGTAGACACATCTCTGTGGAGCAGAACCAGCCTGGGTTCCACATCCTCTACTCCTGTCCCAGTGAGATGAAACCATGCCAGGATGGGACTCATTTCGGAACCAGAACACATTGTGTCCTGATTGTCCTCCAATACACTGGGCACCGTCTTCTCTACTCCCAGACATAATCCAGCACTTGAGGGTCACCCTGTCTCCGAGTGGGACCAAGGTCTGGTGGATCGACCTCTCGTGGTGAGACTCTGTGAATGCAATAGAATAATATACAATAACTTTGACTGACAAGACACAATAGGCCTATGTAATCATTGTTCATTATGTCAACAGTACAATTTAAGGCAGATAAGTGGTAAAAGAAGAAGAAGACCGATAGGCCTATAGAGACTGAAGGTGACATACTGTACCATTTACAACCAAATATGTGCCGTTGTCAAATTCCATAGAAAAAGATACTTTTCCACAGAAGTATGTTGCTTCGTCATCTTTATTGACATTTCTGATTGTTAGATTGTTTTGAGCATTGCTGTCGTTCACAATGAAGCGTGCGTTGTCAAACTGTCCATGAATGTCTGTTTTGCCATATGTTGAAACAGAAATTTGTTGGGGCATATGTCCCAGACATTGCTTATACCAGAAAATAACACGAGTTCCTCCATCCATTCTCAGGCATTGTAAGGTGATGGTTTCACTGATTTTGACAATTCTCAAAGAGATCTGCTGGGGAATCTGTGTCGTGACTGAAGATCATGGTAGCAGAACAATGGTTGTCCCGAGACACAGCAAATACAAAATAGAGGGGAAAAAAGAGAATTATCGGTTTAAAAATACATGCAAAAAATAAAGTTGAGTAATAAATCAATGAAATGAAAATCTAAAAACATAATGAGCCTTTGAATAATACATAAAATGCAGTTCAGTTAAGTTTAATATTTTGATCTAAAGTAAATACGGGTCTTACAGTAGCCTATAGAGCAAAATAGAAGATATACTTACACACTGTTCTAAGAAGAAGCAGAACAAACAATTTGTCAGTCATTGTGTTTTGACGGAAAGCTGCCTCAAATGAAAGGTTTAGTCTGATGATCAAGGTTTACTAAGTGGAAAATGTACGCCCGCATATACTGTATATACGCGATGGGTGTGGTTTCCTACGTCACCCCTAGAGCCTAGGACAGCAAAATTCTAGAATTTTCTGTCCTTCATGGGAGCACATCAAATAATATTCTGCAGCTAGGTTTAGAAGGAAACCTACACATAAACTAAAGGTATTTTGTGAAATCTCTATTTAATACAACAACTTCTACAGAGATTTACATGGAAACCACCTATGCAGAACAGTTGTCTCGTCTGTGTTTTGTATGGGAGGATCAGGGCCGAATTAACCCCTATAGTGGTGCCCCGGGCTATGACCCGGTTCGGTGTCCCCGGGACCCTTTTGTCAGTGGAGGGTTGTGAGTTGTAGTCTACTTGCCAGCCCATAGAGCCCAATGTGAACACGGGCATTTTGAGTACCCTAACGTTTTATGCTAGAAATGTTGAGTATGGGTCCCCAGTATTTAGAAACTGCCGGAATGTTACAGTTGCAGTGCCTGTTGGGCACCGGCCATACTCGTTAATGATGCAAATTGGAAATGCATGGCCCGCCCAGTTATGCAATTTGTATAACTCAGCTGCTCCTGCACGCTGTTGTGCATTTCAAGCACAAACTCAATACAAAGACTGTTGCTGGCCGTCTCCGTAAATGAAGATCTAGGTGATGATCCAGTCTTCTCCATGTATGGCTATCCATGTGTTGTACCAACTTGGTTCATTTGAGGGTTTGATGAGGTCAGATCAACATAATTATGGAATGTCAGCACAGGTCAGCTCCAGGAAACCATTTTGGTGCTGTTACTGTAATCGTTTGGCACACAATGGTGGAGGTACCAACACATTCTTTGAGACTCTTTTTTTTCTTTTTCTTTTATATTTGTATGGAGGGATAGACAGTAGGCTGGGAGAGAGATGGGGAGGTGACATGCAGCAAAGGCCACCGGGAACGGGAGTCGATCCCACAGCACACTGCCAGACTGGATCACCAGCCAAGGTGCCTGGACCGCCAAGCCACAGCCCAGGCCAAGACCCCTTACCCCTTATCCCTTATCCCTAAACCTGTTTGCCATTTTTACTATTTAGAAAAATCTTTTAAAATTGTTCAAATAGCCGATCTACAAGCTCACAGCGTGTCGATGTAGATTGGCTAGTTGAACTATTTTAAAAGATTTTTCTAAATATCACCGTGTGAAGTGAGGGGCGCTCTTATCATTATACATCATCATACATAATCTCATGAACAACTGAATTTATGTGATTGGTTAGCCGATTTGCTCGTCTACATATGACGTACATTTTCCCTTCATTGTCAATGGCATTTAATGTTCGTGTTGCCACAAATTTACGTCATATTTGGCAGACGTTTGACCTCATTTCTCCTTCCATTGTCAATGGCAAATATTGAGACATGTGAGGACAAAAGCTGTACATAGGAGGGGCTAAAAATTTAATTTGATGTCTATGGGTATTTGGAGGCGTGGCCATATATGGAGTTATTAGTCAGGCATGCCCGCAACTATGGAGTATATGCAGATGTCATAACATAATTATGATGTCAGAACAGGCCCTGTCCAGAGCCCGGGCAGAGGCTTTTATGCTGGTTCTGGACAACCAGCGATCCGACAGACGTACGTATACATGTACACACAGAGACGTTAACGGTTCTTTAGTTATGTGGATTACAGACGTACGTATACATGTACACACAGAGACGTTAACGGTTCTTTAGTTATGTGGATTACAGACGTACGTATACATGTACACACAGAGACGTTAACGGTTCTTTAGTTATGTGGATTACAGACGTACGTATACATGTACACACAGAGACGTTAACGGTTCTTTAGTTATGTGGATTACAGACGTATGTATACATGTACACACAGAGACGTTAACGGTTCTTTAGTTATGTGGATTACAGACGTACGTATACATGTACACACAGAGACGTGCTGCTTTTATATTAGGATATTGTGCAGCCCTACTGTACATACTGTATACAGTCACACACCCACACCACGCACGCACACACATGCACGCACGCACACCACACGCACGCACACACACTATCATGGTGAACGTGCATAGTCATGTGACATGTGAGATTGGTCCAGTGAATAAAAAAACATTAACAAAATTAAAGAAGTACATTATCAAGTACACTATCACTAAACATGGGTGAAATTCACCCGAACACCTGCCTGTAGAAAAAAATAGGGATGTGGGCAGGGAAACAAACCTACCTCTATATGTCACTGAGCATCATGAAGGTACTGAAAGACCCACCCACCTCAGACATCAGAAAATTGCAAAAATATAATCGCCCGGGTGAAAATCTCCCGTGTTTAGTGTTCTAGGGTTTAAATGTTTTTTTTGTGAAACAAATAATATTTATAATAATTGGATTTCAATAGTGCTTCACACTAGTCCAAAGCTCGGGCCCTTATCATTTCTTTCTTTTTCTTTCTTTCTTTTTTCTTCAGGAAAGGCATATACATTTTAGTTGACCCTATACTCCTGTATGTAATACTGTGTGTTCTTTCGTCTTCTTGCAGTACAATATGTGGTATTGTTTCCATATCAATGTCTTGACAAGGAAGAAAAGCCACATAGCAGCTCACAGATGTATAGGTAGCTTTGACAGACCACCAAGGTTGTTTATGCTGAATGTTGGTATCAACAGGATGTGAAAGGACAGCTCGCATGCATTTTGAGAGGCCTAAAATGGACTAATTTTAGTCAGTGTAGTTGACATGTTTTATTTTGGTTTCCAGGGCAGGACAGGAAAAGACCCCATCTTCAGTTTTGAACAGTTTCAACTTAACAGTTAGCGCCTTACTTGAAGTGAGCTGTGGGAATTTGCTAAAAATGTACAGTTTCATAAAAGTATTGTGTATACCTATCTACAGTAGACCTACATCACTAACAAGAGAATAAAAATATATACAAAGTGTAACTACTATTTTTGCTTCACTCAGTTTAAAGTATTTCATGGATATTTATAGTGCATTTTTCATTAGCTACTACTACTATGCACAATGAAATAAAATAAAATAAATGAAAACTACTCTACTCTGCCTCTCACTGCTAACAAAGCCAGTGCTTGAGAAAGAATCTGAGAAAATCACCCCCGTAAATTCACACCTTTTATCTCAGCTTCCCCTGTATCGTGTGGTTTGCTGGTGTGTATGTGTGTGTGTGTGTGTGTGTGTGTATGTGTGTGTGTGTGTGTGTGTGTGTGTGTGTGTGTGTGTGTGTGTGTGTGTGTGTGTGTGTGTGTGTGTGTGTGTGTGTGTGTGTGTGTGTGTGTGTGTGTGTGTGTGTGTGTGTGTGTGTGTGCGTGTGCGTGCCAGGCCAACCAAACAAACTGTGATGAACTTCAGACAATAAACAGGTTGTCAGTTAAAACGGTTTATTGAATCAAACTATTTATAAAGTAAATGAAAAAGAAAATTTAACAAAAACAACATAAATCAGTGATTAGGCTATAGTAGCTTTGAGCCGAAACAAAAATAAAAGCCTGGGTACCGAGGTCACCAATGTAGCTACAACATCTGAACGGAAGGAAAATCTATCTCTTACGTAGGCAGTAGGCTACCTGCCTGTACAAAATACCTGCCTTTGTAGCCTGGCTAATAAGCCAGACCGAATCAGCCATTGGCAAAAAAAATGATAGGCCTACTCTAAGCAAATACCACACGACAGTGTGCCTTTGTACCTGCCTGTACAATAAAGACTACAATAAAGACTACCCTGAAACCTAGTATCCAGGGAGTGCATGTGAATGGAAAATAAAGACCAGTTATTTTTTCACCTAAACATCATTGATGTTCATTGTTTAGTCTTACAATGCCATTGGTCATGATATTTGCATATAAATATACCCCCACAGAGGCAGAAATTCACACATCTTCTAAATCTCTGGACAATTTTTAACCTTTAAGGTTTAACCCTGACAAAAGCCTGTAATATATATTTTTGTGATCATTAGAATGTCTAGAACATGTACATTTATTATTGTGAAAGATATCCCCCAAATGTAAATTATTAATTTATTATTATTTTAATAATTATTATAAATGTGCATAAAATGTGCAAAATGTTTAAACATATTTTCCTCTGCAAAGTACTAGGAGTACAAAGTAGTAGTAAGGTTGAAATCTCCTTTTTGCAACTAGAAATATATCCGGGTCTTGCAGGGTTAAGGGTAAATCAAACAAAGCCAGGAGCACACCTGGGGGCAGAGACAGAAACAGAAACAGACTAATTAGTCTCTCCAGAGTAGCCAACCAGGTGAAGCTCCTCCCACTAACGGCCTCCACGCTGCTGTCTCTTTCTGAAAGGAGATGAGAGCATGTAGTGAGTAACAGTAGGAGCCAAATAGAACCAATCAATGAAGAGGTAATTATGAGTTCATACGTATGAGGTTGTACTGCAGATTGTGCCAGGACATCATATGTATCCTGACCCATAGTGGCTATTTGTAGACTCTGATAGGTGGAGTCTGGACCTGTGGTGTGTGCACCTCCAAGCTGCCGTCTCTTCCTAGAAGGAGATGAGAGCACAAGCAGTAGGACAGTAGGTGCAGAAAGAGAGGCATAATTTAACCAACACAACAATCAATAAAATGGTGATCATGAGGTCATACTTATGAGGCTGTACTCTAGATGTTTGGGTCATGACGTCATCCATAGTAGTGGCTGGTTGGAGATTCTGATAGGTGGAGTCTGGATCTGTGGTCTGACAAATGTAGAGGAGGGAATACATTTGCACACGCACACAATTTGTCATCTCCATCCTAACTGTCAGCATGGGGAAGATAGCCAGGAACAATGTCCTCTTGGTTCAGTGTTTTTTAAGGACAGCATTCAGGGGTCGTACCAGAGTTACTGAAGCACACTGACTGACGAGCTAGACTTTGTGTGTGTGTGTGTGTGTGTGTGTGTGTGTGTGTGTGTGTGTGTGTGTGTGTGTGTGTGTGTGTGTGTGTGTGTGTGTGTGTGTGTGTGTGTGTGTGTGTGTGTGTGTGTGTGTGTGTGTGTGTGTACACACATGCCAAACAGTATTAGGCCTACCTGTTCACTTGACTGATGGACAGCTGTCTGGTCATGACCAAGATGAGACAAAGGGTTCAGTGTTCCTACAAGTAAGAAAAAAGCAGAAACCTTTATAATTCAGTGTTTCTGAAGTTGGGACCCAAAAGTCTGTTGTGACTTACTTTTGGTTAATATCATGAAATGTACTTTAGGAATAATGTGTTGGAGATTAGTAGATTACCCATTGTGACTTTACAAATAATGGATAAAAAAAAAGAAGCAATATATATACATAATGGATTATAATGAATAATAGGAATGAAAGGAATCTATTTTACCATGGCAATGTTCACAATTCTTTTTTTGAGTTCTGGTGTAAATAAGAACAACAATAAGAACAACAATCGCGATCACAGAGCATGCCAGTAGTAACACCAGTACGACCAGGACAATGACATGAGGATCCAACTTCTGACCTGGAATCAGAGAGAAAACAATCTATCAAAACGGTTAAATATATATCTTTACACAACAACTACATAACATGAATATGTATAATACCATATCATAATAGATTCTCTTATGAAACAAATTAACAATACAATATTAATTCAATTACTGTCTTTTTAAATTGCGTTTAACTTTCAAGCCTGGAACTACAAATTTAAATCTCTTCTTATGGTGAATTATTTAAATGCAGAACCTATACCGTAATGTCAGTGTTTGTATCATGTTTTTGAATTCCCTTCAGCTGAATACATGTTTCTCCTTTTGTTGCACTTTGATATTGTTTTTTTTATAGATGTGCCTTTTGCTTTTATATATATATATAAAAAAGATCAGGTAGAGACATAAAATACAATTTGTATATATATATATATATATATCTCCCCCCCCCCCCCCTTCATTTTAGTTATAGTTTAGTTTAATAGCCTTTAGCCTGAAAACAAATGCATATCCTACTTATTTCCAGCTTAACTCCTTTGCCAAAGAGTATCTCTCCACATGCAGCCACAGCACAGTAGTACATCCCAGCATCAGAGGAGAGGACACTGTCCTTGTAGAGGCTGTAGACACATCTCTGTGGAGCAGAACCAGCCTGGGTTTCACATCCTCTACTCCTGTCCCAGTGAGATGAAACCATGCCAGGATGGGACTCATTTCGGAACCAGAACACATTGTGTCCTGATTGTCCTCCAATACACTGGGCACCGTCTTCTCTACTCCCAGACATAATCCAGCACTTGAGGGTCACCCTGTCTCCGAGTGGGACCAAGGTCTGGTGGATCGACCTCTCGTGGTGAGACTCTGTGAATGCAATAGAATAATATACAATAACTTTGACTGACAAGACACAATAGGCCTATGTAATCATTGTTCATTATGTCAACAGTACAATTTAAGGCAGATAAGTGGTAAAATAAGAAGAAGAAGACCGATAGGCCTATAGAGACTGAAGGTGACATACTGTACCATTTACAACCAAATATGTGCCATTGTCAAATTCCATAGAAAAAGATGATCCTTTTCCACAGAAGTATGTTGCTTCATCATCTTTATTGACATGTCTGATTGTTAGAGTGTTTTGAGCATTGCTTTCGTTCACAATGAAGCGTGCGTTGTCAAACTGTCCATGAAAGTCTGTTTTGCCATGTCTTGATAAAGACATTTGTTGGGGCATATGTCCCAGAGATTGCTTATACCAGTAAAGAGATGCATATACTGTAACATTCATTGGGCATTGTAAGGTGATGGTTTCACTGATTTTGACAATTCTCAAAGAGATCTGCTGGGGAATCTGCAGTGTCGTGACTGAAGATCATGGCAGCAGAACAATGGTTGTCCCGAGACACAGCAAATACAAAATAGAGGGGGAAAAAAAGAGAATTATCGGTTTAAAAATAAATGCAAAAAATAAAGTTGAAAAATAAATCAATGAAATGAAAATCTAGTAAAAACATAATGAGCCTTTGAATAATACATAAAATGCAGTTCAGTTAAGTTTAATATTTTGATCTAAATATGGGTCTTACAGTATCGAGCAAAATAGAAGATATACTTACACACTGTTCTAAGAAGAAGCAGAACAAACAATTTGACAGTCATTGTGTTTTGACGGAAAGCTGGCTCAAATGAAAGGTTTAGTCTGATGATCAAGGTTTACTAAAATGCATCATGTGACTGGGAGGAACATGGACGGTACACTTTCATGGCCCGACCCACCTCTGCTGCCATTGGGGTTAGTCCACTTAGACTGCTTTTATTTAGTTATTTTGTTCATTAGAAGAGAAATAGAGAATGGACAAAAGACAGGTCAAACTACAGAATTATCGATCAAGAACAGTTAAGGGTGATGATTTAGAATAGATGATTTATACAAATGCGTATACATTTTCTACTGAAATGTACCTGGAAACCATCCATGCAGTTTGTCAGTGTTTCGTATGGAGAGTATCAGGGCCGGATTAACCCTTAATGATGCCCATTTCGGTTCCCCCTGGACCGTTTATGTCAGCGGGGGTTGTGTGTTGCTACGAAAGCTGGGTGAAAGGCGCTTCTGACCACTTTACTGCTACTTCAGCGGCCTCAGGACACTATTTTGCTGCTGTTACTGTCATGTTTGGCCTGCCGTTGGGTTCCCCCTAGACTAGAGCGTGGTGCTCATAGTCCAGTAATAATTTAATTTGATTGGGGTAAATTGGGCTAAATTTGGCCATAGCAACTTGATGTCAGCACATTTTTGCACAAGTTGCTATGGCCAAATTTAGCCCAATGAGAGTTTTTGTGCAAAACTAATGCTTGGAGTGGCATCATGAAAACCCCCTAGTTTGATATGTTACATGCTACTTAAAGCATAAAGAAATTTAGAAAATATTGCCTTATAATAGGATGTCAATGATGACCATACTGTACATGCCATTTTCAACACTTCCCCCTCAGACAATTCCAGGCAACTTGTTTTCTGTTATTCAGGATATATTGAAGATGCAAAATCAGCTGAGTTTGTTTTTTTTTGCAATTAGATTGAGGTTGACCCTGTATTTTCCATAGATTTCCTGTACTATCAGGGCTGCAGCCCCTAAAGCCTGTGCAATAAGCCGGTGGTGGAGGAACGGAGAAAGAAATGGAGGAACCAACACATTATTTGAGACAATTTCGGTATTTGGGGGCATGGCCAGGTCCACCCATGTTTTGTAGGTGCATCTAAAAATGGAGAGGATTTTGTTATGGAGATGATCAGGGCCCTTAGTGGTGCCTGGGCCTATGACCTGGTTTGGTGCCCCCGGGGCACGGAAGTTGGATGACCTTGAAGGTGAGGCAGCTTGATGTACAAGTACACCCTCTGGACTTGACCCTATAGTATGTCACTAGGCATTGGGTCCCAATTTTCAGAGTCTTTGGTATGATCCAGATGAGGATCAAACCTTGAGCCCTTCAGTGGGGGGCGGGCCCCACTGAATCGCTTACTCACAAAATAGATCAACGCCATAGCCACAACACATTGCCCTACCACTCCTGGTGAAGTTCTATATGTGAAGACTGTAGGCTACTGTACACTAGGGCTGCATTATTATGAAAACATGCCATTATGCAATTATGTGAATTGTGAATATTGCAATGACAATATGACTGAGTAAAACATTTAAAATGGCTTTGTGTCTTAGGTTTGAGTCCATGCTAGAACCCAGACAATGAAGGATACTGTATGCACACACACTGAAAAAAAGAAGAAAGAAATGTGTATTATATTTCCATTCCAACTATGGCTACAGCTGCTATTGACAATGACTATGTATATTATATACCACCAACTTAGCAGTACAGTCTCTCACTATTCCGCTTAAAACATTTCCTTCAAATCTTATCAAAGTCATCCTTTGTAACTCGAAAACTAGTTAAATAATATTTTTTTGTAAAAGCATTTTGCATATCATGTTGACATAGTGATGACGATACATTTTCAATATGTATGTTATTGTGCAGCCGTACTGTACTGTATAGGCTACCGCACGCACGCACGCGCACACACATACACACACACACACACACACACACACACACACACACACACACACACACACACACACACACACACACACACACACACACACACACACACACACACACACACACACACACACACACACACACACACACACACACACACAAACTCACTTAGGCTAAAGCATGGACCAGAACGCCAGAAAATACACTAAAATGCCACAATAAATTCAACATATACTGTAGCTCCAAGAGTCTGGTTATGTGAGTATCTAAGGGCCATCAAATATGTAATTTTAGTCCAAAGCTCGGGCCCTTATACATTACAGCATATAGGCCCTCAAATATTCTAAACTTTTTTACTTTGTTAACCCTACTTCTGTATATATGTGTGTTCTTTTGTCTTCTTGCTGCAGAGCTATACCGTATTGGTTCCATATAACCATCTCTTGACATGGAAAAACTAAAGCCACACAGCCGCTCACAGATGTAGGTGGTGGTATGCCATATCCTTTGATAGACCACCGAGGCTGTTCGTGCTGAATGTTGGTATCAACAGGATGTGTAGCTCGCATGCATTTTGAGAGGCCTAGAATGGACTAATTTTAGTCAGCGGTGCAGTTGACATCTTTTTTTTTTATTTGGTTTCCAGGACAGGAAACACACACACAGACACACGCACATGTGCACGCGCACACACACACACACACACACACACACACACACACACACACACACACACACACACACACACACACACACACACACACACACACACACACACACATATATTAACTTTATGGTACTGTAGTTTTGGGTGTGATGGTACAGTGACAGTACAGTACAGTAGACAGGGACCCCCTGGGGACCCCACATAGTAACTCTGTCATTTCTCAACCTTTTCAGACGCGGGGCGGCTCGCTGGAACCTGGCTGGTCCCCTGGGTGCGTTCCTGGGGGTCTGGATGTTCTGGGAACCCCCACACGGTAACTGTCACTTCTTCTCGACCGCTTCGGACGCGGGCCGGAACCGTTCCTGTGGGTCCGGAGCTTCCGTGGACCCCCACATGGAGTTGCACCACTCACTTCACACGGGTGTGATTATTTTTGTTTGTTTTTGTGGCTTTCGCCTTTATTTCATATTCTTTTATAGAGGGACAGACAGTAGGCTGACAGGAAATGGGGGAGAGAGATGGGGGAGTGACATGCAGTAAAGGCCGTCGGGATCGGGAGTCGAACCCGCCGCACACTGCCAGACTCGGGCTACCGTCCAAGGTGCCTGGACCGCTGAGCCACGGCCCAGGCCACGGGGGTGATTCTTTTGCTATCAATAAGTTACTGTGTGTGCAGTTTGGGAATGAATGTCCCGACGACGACGTCCGTCGAAAAAAGATCTCGCTGTCTCTAAATTAATCTACACAAATCACAATGTATAGTGTTCACTGCTTGTTGCATATATGCTAGTGTAGCAACTTGATTGATAGATCAATCAGATCAGAGGGTATGCGCGTGACATCATCATCATACCCGTAAATTATGCGGGAAGTTCACAGGCAGGACAAATGCAGCTACTTTGGAGTTCGCCTATGGCAGGTTGCTAGTAAATGATTTAAACATTTTAGACATTAAATAATATGCCATTTAGTTGCACACCCTTGATAGACTTCACATATAAAGCTGCTTTTGAAAACATTTGATATGAAATTGTGTGACTTCTATAGCCTACAGCAGACAAACAGTATATGTACACATTCCCCTTTTTATTCATGATTTAACTGATTTCACACAAACTGAATGGTCGGTATAGGCAGAGATTATATACTGGTATTTACATCCCAAAACAAACTAGTCAGGCTTCTACTTGGCCCAGAACCCACCTCACCCCCGCTCATTTTGATAGGTTGGATTGTTGACGACTGCAGAGTACAGAAACTTGCAATGTGCCTGCATGGTCTACAAGATTCGCTACACCTTATACCCATGTACCTGTCAAAATACTTCCTTTATGTCAACAAGTTCATGATCACAACACCAGAGGGAGTTCCATAAACCACATGCAATCCAGATTCGGCTCCAACAAGGGCTGTTGTTGTGGAACGCCCTACCAACAGCCGTTAAAAAATGTGAATCCCTAGACTCCTTCAAAACTGCTCAAATAGCACTTACGTGCATTTTCGAAACTGGCCCCTGTCAAAAAAGTTAAAGTCCCCCCCCCCCGCCCTCTTTCCCACTACTGTACACGTTTTTTAACTGTATATATGATGATTTCTTTCTTTTTGCATATAGAAGCGTATTTGTACGTCTTTAAATGTTCCAGGCCAAAAACGTTTATTTTTAAAGGGGCTTAAATTGTAAACATTATATTATAATCATGACTTAAGACAAATCTTACAACTCTCTTTCTAAAAAAATAGAACAAATCTATGGTGGCCTGTGATAGTGATAGACAGTGGATGAGTTAAAACGCAGTAGTCGAGGTAATTCAAAAGGAGCATACAGTAGGTGCATAAGGATCAGGTTATTATCAGTCATGCAGAGTCTTGATGTACATGCTCTTCTCCAATAGCAGATCTACAAGCTCACAACGCGTTGCATCCATGTCACAAGCTTGTAGATCTGCTATTTTCACTTTTCCTTAAACTTATTTTTATTTTATTCATATTTTTTAATGGAAATAATTTGCTTTTTTGTGTTATTTATGAAGTAGCCTACTTTCCAAAAACTGTTTTTAATTGATGAAAAGTTGTAATTATTTTTTGTTTTAAACTTTTTGCTAATCTGTCGATAAAGGCTAATATATAGGCTTACTGCATATATTTTTTTATGTAGGAAACGAAAAAAGGGGATATTTACAAAAACGTTTCGATACATACGGGTCTTCGTCAGGTATTGCCATACCTGACGAAGACCCGTAAGGGTCGAAACGTTGTTGATTTAATAAAGTTTCCTGCAGGAGCAACTACACAGTGTGTGGACAACCCCCCTCTTAACTGTACATATTCCCATAGCTTCGTTTCATTGGCTCTGCAGCACGGCACCTTCCCAATGCGTTTAGTTCAAATCTGCTGCTGAGCCAATAGAGCATCGCAGTCGTGCCCCCTTTCATGACGACGAGCGGCCCGGGAAGAGAATTTCCCATAGATGTTTTAGAAAGTATTTATTTAAAGACTTTAAGTCTCGGACAAAGCCAACTCATGACAATAAACAAAACATTTTGGGCTGAACAAATAATTAGAAAAAATAATAACAACAAAGTGTTCTTTTCTTCTAATTATTTGTTCGGTTTGTTGTCATGATCCGAGGCGTAAAGGTCTTTAAATAAATACTTTCTGAAACGAAAAATTAATTGGAAATTGTCTTCCAGGCCGCTCGAGGCGGAACTGCAACGCTCTATAAGACTAAGTGATTTAGTCAATTATAAAACAAAATACTGTTGATATATAAGAAATGTTAAATCATTTAAAAAAACCTTCTTTGATTATTTATTAACCAACATGAGTTCTGAATATAGGTTTCAATATGGTTTCGGTTAGTTGCCCAGCAGTGAGCACTGACGTATGATGTGGTTTTGTCTCTGCAGTGCTGTGTGTTTGTGAACGTCAGTCCAGACGAGAACAACGTGGGGGAGACTCTGAGCACGCTGCAGTTTGGCTCCACCATCAGACAGGTGGCCCTGGGGAAGACCTCCCAAAACCTCACCCCAGCCAAGAGCACCAAACCTGACACTGTGACCCCAGCCAAGAGCACCAAACCAGAAGACATGGCCCCAGCAAAGAGCACAAAGACAGACAATGTGACCCCAGCAAAGAGCACCAAACCTGACACTGTGACCCCAGCCAAGAGCACCAAACCAGAAGACATGGCCCAGCAAAGAGCACAAAGACAGACAATGTGACCCCAGCAAAGGGCACCAAACCTGACACTGTGACCCCAGCCAAGAGCACCAAACCAGACAGTACAAAACCTGACTGTGTGACGCCAGCAAAGAGCACAAAGATTGAGAAATAGCCAGGGAACATAAAAATGTATGAATCTGGGACATGAGTTCATGTGTACCGTACCAACGACTACAGTAGGACATTAACCCTTTTACTGCTGCCATTTATTGAGAAATTAGGACCTAATTCATGCCAGCATTTTTTTAATTTGAGCTCTTATTTTGAAAAGCCACATTTTGCCTCAACCGGAAGTGAGCTTATCCCTGCCAGCTTTACGTTGCCAAGACAACCTTTGTTTACATAATCGAATCAATGCCGGTACATATAGCACTGCACAACGTCGGCTCTGTGCCGTCAAAGAAACGCTGGTTTGACCAAAAATGCCATCTGGGACAAGGAATAGGAGATACAGGCGATTGAAAGAAACGGATAGAATGGATTCTTATGGCGACCGCGATCTAATCTGAACGATCCAGTGCAGTGCTAACAACATTGCTAGCTAACCGGCTAACGTGAGTAGCATTATGGCTCGATCGATCATATGCACTATAAAAGTATAATTGCCGAAGGGCTACGGCAATGGCAGCAAGGTGTATTATCAAATTGAGGCTTTGATTGCCGAAGGGCTTCGGCAATGGCAGGAAGACGGTTAACTGATATGATCAACATTTATTAAAATATATATTTGACAATGTTCTGCATATGTCACATTTCATGATGTTTTGATACAATTAGTTCATACGTTGCAATTAATTTTTTTATTCAGGCCAGTTGTGCGACAGACTGACAGGCATGTGTTTTGTAAATTCATGATTTGGATAGGCCTAGTCTGTTTGAAGTGGTCTCTTGAAGTAGACTTTTGAAAGCATGTTGCACAAAATCATAACGTAAGCTATTTTTCCCGAAAGCTTTCAAAGAATCGTGAAAACAGCAGGCCTTTGTTCTTCAGGAGATGGTTCAGAATAGGCCTGACCTCGATTAGTCCAATAGCCGACTACTGGTCAATGTTTTTTTTGCATGATTCGACTTAGAGTTGACCTAATTATTACAAAGTTTGAAAAAAATAGGATAGGCCTATATCATGATTTATTGGGAGAAACCAAGCAAGTATAAGTTCTATTTTAGACATTAAGCACCCCCCACAGCCAAAGGGAATTATACTCTATTGTGTGTTTTAGGTTAACAGTTTCCGTCCACACGTCCTAGCGCATCTTCAAATGATATTAGTCGAGAGAATAATATTCTGAATTTGTGTTAGACCCCAAGGCCGGGAGCGCTCTCCGTGGTTTTGATCTGATAGATATACTAAGCTCTTCATTTCTGACTTCTCAGCTGCCTCTCGTTCAAAATAAGAACGCAATGGAATATTTAGCGATAATATTAAAACGAGAGAAAAGTAAGCAAGCTAAACATCTGTTTTTTTCAGAGTAAAAGCGGCCATATCTTCCCGGCACCCCAGAGCTCCTATTTTTAAGGAATCCCGGGGCTAATTGTGTTAAGCAGATAATGTAGTCAGACTGATTCGACTGCAAATTTCTCAGTCAAATCATGCAAAAAGAAATAAAAAAAATAGTCTAGACTGGTCTAAATGGGCCTCTGTTCTTCAGGAGTTGGTTCTAGTTGTACGGGCCTCTGTTCTTCAGGAGTTGGTTCTAGTTGTGCGGGCCTCTGTTCTTCAGGAGTTGGTTCTAGTTGTGCGGGCCTCTGTTCTTCAGGAGTTGGTTCTAGTTGTGCGGGCCTCTGTTCTTCAGGAGTTGGTTCTAGTTGTACGGGCCTCTGTTCTTCAGGAGTTGGTTCTAGTTGTACGGGCCTCTGTTCTTCAGGAGTTGGTTCTAGTTGTGCGGGCCTCTGTTCTTCAGGAGTTGGTTCTAGTTGTGCGGGCCTCTGTTCTTCAGGAGTTGGTTCTAGTTGTGCGGGCCTCTGTTCTTCAGGAGTTGGTTGAGGACGCTGGTCTGCTTTAGGACCCTCAGGTTGGTCATGTCCTCTGCAAAGACGGGCACGTCTCCAGCCCTGCGGGGCGCTGTGCCCTCACTGTCACTGTCGCTGTCCGACAGGCCACAGAGCAGAGCGTCGTTCTCATAGGTGGGGAAGAAGTACCTGCGGAGAGCGAGAGGAGCTTACACATTGTATCGTCTGTCGGGTGGAAACCTCATACATCCAGTATGCTCAGGATTCAAATGCAAAAGTAGCAGATCTACAAGCTAAAAATGTCACTTTGTGCCATATTTCAAGCCTGTAGATGCTTTTGTGTGATGCTGTAGTATGCTCAAGTACTCTCCTACTGAATTATTGCTCAGGAATGCAACCAAAGCAAATCTCCATTAATTCAAGGCTTCGTATAGAGTCTATTAGAAATTAGACTTTGGTTGATGCAGCAGTGAAACGGTAGTAATGGCTGGGACACTGAGCCTACAGGAGTGCACTTAAGAGTTTGGTGCGTAGGCCAGAGAAAAGCTCAACAATCAATACCGGAGCACTACTAAATACAGCAGCGTGTAAAGAATAACAGCACACATTTCAGTAGTCGTTTATCCCATTCTGAACGGGCACCCATTTTGGTGTCAGCATCATGTTATGCTTTAGCTATTGAAAAATAGCAGATCTACAAGCTCATATCGCGCCACCGAGTGGCGCGATACGAGCTTGTAGGTCTGCTATTTTTTGAAAAATCGAAGAACGACTGACATTTTTAGAATCTGATCTCAGGTCAGAATGGGTTCATCAGACCAGTGTGTGTCCGGCGGAAACCTCGTATGAATCTGATCTCAGGTCAGAATGGGTTATAGAAGGGACAGGGCTCTAAGGGCGGCTCTGTCGCTCCACCACTGTGGTCAAACAACATAATGGTCTCTGTCCGGTGGAAACAGCATACTTTTCAGGATTCAAATTCAAAAACGGCAAAAGTAGCAGATCCACAAGCTCAAAACGTGTCGATTTCGTCAACTAAATGAAAACTAAGCTATGATGACTAAGACGATTGTCAATGTCAACAAATAAAAACTAGACTAAAATGTTAGGAAGTGGACTAGTGGACAAGAGATCCACTAAGTCATTTTACACTTGGTTGCATCTGCTATTTTCAGCAAGTGTAAAGTCAGTTATTATGACGGCATCAAGGCCCGCTAAAATACATTTTAGTCGACTAAATCAACTGTATATTTTGTCGAATAAGAATCTTATGATATTTAGTAGACTAAAACATTCCAGGTGACTAAAATTAAAAAAACTATTCAAGAGACTAAGACTAAAATTTGGTATCAAAATCAACACTGGTGACACTACTACTTTTCCCAAATGTACTGAACTCACTGAGGTTGGTCCCACGCAGATATCTGCGGCAGCTTCATGACGTGGCCAGAGTCCATGATGTGACGCAGGGCTTCGGCTTTGGAGACGAACCTCACCTGGCAGCCGTAGCAGCGACACTGGTGGATCTCTCGTCGGATGTAGTTCACCAGCTTGACTTGCTGGTAGAACTTGAGATCTGGGGGTTGTTGAACACAGGAAAGTAATCACCACATATTATTCTAGAAGAGCATGTATAGTGCTGCTGTTGGGTATAACTTTTTTTCCTATTTTTTGCTACTTAAACTTTTTCTCTACTTAATCATACTACAGCGTCACACACAAGTGACCAGTATCAAAAGAGTGCAGCACTATGCATTTTGATCGTGTAGACCTACTTCTGATGTTTTTGAATTTGAATCCTGAAAACGGTTTTGGCATAAAATGAGGTTTCCACCCGACAGAGATGATATCTGCTATACTTTTTTCTTTTTTAATGTTCTGAAAGCTTTTCATATAAAATGCCCCAGAATAGAGATGTAATTAGATTAACGATTGATAACCCTAACCCATTTGATTAACTGTTGCACCCCTATAAAGAAGTGAATCAGTTCCCCCTGTTCATAGACATTAAACGGCACAATAAAGGATAGCCGGCTGTGTTTTCTGAAAATTGACAGCATACTGTAAGTTACAACAATGTCAGATCAACCCAGAACATGTCCAACTACCAATTTAACATAGTGGAGTATTTACTCACTGAGCTCAGTTCTCAACCCTTGGAGGTCAAAACCATGAACGTTCTAAAAAGACAAGGAAGCAGAAAAAGATCATATTCACAATTTCACACAGCGGCCATTTTGCTCTTAAAGCACACTATACATACTGTACTTCAAGCATACATTACAGTCGTGTATTGTGTGTATACTAGAGCTGGGACTCAATTAAAAAAATTAATCTAATTAATCAGAGGCTTTGCGATTAATTAATCTAGATTAATCGCATTTTAATCGCATAATATTCAACCCGAGAACAGCGAGAAACCTTTTTTTTTTTAATGTTTTTTTGTATCCCAGTGAATCAATGAATAGTGACTACAGGATACCACTCATCATTAATCATTAATATACCTGTTGTGGAAATAATAATAAAAAGTCACCCCATTCTGTGTTGCCTAGAACTGGAGGTCTGAAAGAAAATTAGTAACAGTAACAAGTACATCTCAGTGACATCACAAAGCTGTACTTACTTCATATTGTTACTGTTTTTTGTCAGACCTCCAGTTCTAGGCAACACAAAATGGGGTGACTTTTTATTATTTCCAGTTTTCAGTACTATAGAAAAGCGCCAAGTGAGAAACGTTCCGCGGTGAAAAAAAAGGTGCGATTAATTTATCTGTAGTTAATCGCGATTAATTTTTCTGTAGTTAATTAATCTAAATTAATCGCAATTAGTCCCGGCCCTAGTGTATACTGTACCTGCATGTGTGTGTAGATCTTGTCCATGGTTTCAGACTGGTGTTCGCAGAACAGACACACTGCACACACCGGATGAGCCTGCCAGTCTGACCAATCACTGAGGAGATCGAAGACATCAATGAGCTCCGACCGTACTACACAGCGCCGGCTTTGTCGCCAAATGTCTTATTTGATCGCTCGACAATGCTTTCATAATGTCGGAGATGTCTCCACAAGCTCAGCGCGCTAGAGAAGGACCGCCTCTACCAGTGGTTAACCCATTCTGACCGGGCACCCATTTTGGTGTCGGCATCATGTCGTGCTTTAGCTATTGAAAAATAGCAGATCTACAAGCTCATATCGCGCCACCGAGTGGCGCGATACGAGCTTGTAGGTCTGCTATTTTTGAAAAATTGAAGAGCGACTGACATTTTTAGAATCTGATCTCAGGTCAGAATGGGTTCATCAGACCAGTGTGTGTCCGGCGGAAACCTCGTATGAATCTGATCTCAGGTCAGAATGGGTTAAGAGTTGTAGAACTTACTCGTCTTCGTCATCAACCATCTCGCGGTCATCCTCAGACTGGACTTCCTCCCAGGTCTTTCCAAGCTCCTGAATGATGGGGAGCCCATTAGATTTGTTGTAGGGCAGGTGATTCGTTTGTCACAAAAAAACAGCTCCTCTATTATGATAGTAATCATTGCTACAGTAATCTAGTGTTTGTTCAGTGACTCTCCCTGGCAACACTTTACAGGACGGGATACCCAATTTTATCCAATCAGGAGAGAGAATGCAGCATAAAGAAGTGCAATTGAAGTGATGACACCAAGAAGTGAGCAGATAAATGTAGTGAGCAGTTGATAAATGGGTGCTCAAAATGCGGCGCTCCACATAAATCCAGCTATTTTTACACGGATGAATGGAAACGATTCTGATGATTGAAAAGTTATTGCGATTACCTGCCAATAATGGGCTGTAATAATGCTGCCAGGCCTACCAGGTAGTTGATGACATAGAAGCGGTCGTACTGGGGGTTGTTGGCGTTGATGCGGCGGTGTGCTTTCTTCCTCATGTGATCCTTCAGCGTGGTTTTATCTCTGAATGTCTTCTCACAGTACAGACACTGTAGACTGACACAAGCACACACACGTCAAGGACCACCAAATGAATATGTATGTGCCAGGACCCCCATCTGAAAATACATTGTGCTAAGATGGAACCACCATACAAGGTTTGCCTTTTATTGCAAAACTCCTGCTGATTCTTACCTAGCTTACTCTGTAGCGTGTCCAGGAACTCATTCTTAGAACAATGTGGGGGCTCGCAACTCACTTAAGAATACTAAAAAAAAAAAAAAACGACAAATACAACATTTGGACTGTGTGGTCTTGGTTAATTACTCATAGTTACCTGTCCAGATACAACGTTTGGACTGTGTGGTCTTGGTTAATTACTCATAGTTACCTGTCCAGATACAACGTTTGGACTGTGTGGTCTTGGTTAATTACTCATAGTTACCTGTCCAGATACAACGTTTGGACTGTGTGGTCTTGGTTAATTACTTATAGTTACCTGTCCAGATACAACGTTTGGACTGTGTGGTCTTGGTTAATTACTCATAGTTACCTGTCCAGATACAACGTTTGGACTGTGTGGTCTTGGTTAATTACTCATAGTTACCTGTCCAAATACAACGTTTCGACTGTTGGTTAATTACTCATAGTTACCTGTCCAGATACAACGTTTGGACTGTGTGGTCTTGGTTAATTACTCATAGTTACCTGTCCAGATACAACGTTTGGACTGTGTGGTCTTGGTTCATTACTCATAGTTACCTGTCCAGATACAACGTTTGGACTGTGTGGTCTTGGTTAATGACTCATAGTTACCTGTCCAGATACAACGTTTGGACTGTGTGGTCTTGGTTCATTACTCATAGTTACCTGTCCAGACTGTGTGGTCTTGGTTAATTACTCATAGTTACCTGTCCAGCTTGCTCTGTAGCGTGTCCAGAAACTCTATGCAGTACACAATGTTGTCTGGCAGGCCGATGCTGAAGGAGTGCTCCCTGGCCATGTGGTTGAGCAACGTGGATCTGCAATGAGTCAAAGACCAATTTAGGCATTTAGCACAGTGGTTCTCAACCAGTGGAGGTTCCAGGTGGTCCCAGCTAAATTATGAGTGTAAAATGAAACCAAAGGACTGTAAGGGAACATTTGGTTTCATTTTACGCTCTCAAGTTACATTTTTGTTAAACATCTGCATTTTAAGTTTACACAATTAGATAATGTAGAAGAATTGTTAATTTAATCAACGTTTGCCTGTTACTGCATCTCTCCTAACAAAATCTACTACGTTTTGGTCTGAGAGGTTAAATGTCATCACATGGTGGTCAGTGGCTCAAATTCCAAATGAATAATGGACCTTGAAATGAAAAAGGTTGAATATCCACTGACTTAGCAGATACTCTTAACCAGAGCGACTTACAATAAGCAAGGTAAACACATACCCGGTACATCAAATGCAGAGAGACAGTGTAGTGCGTCAGTAAAATGAGTAAATAAATATAGCCCAAAATGTATTTGTATTTGGCCGCAGAGCCATCTTGAAAGGATTTTCTGCCAAGGACCCCCATAAGGAGAAATGACGCAAACCATTTATTTTAAATAGCAGACCTACAGGCTCACCAGACGTAGCATCAATGCTAGGTGTGGTGAGCTTGTCGATCCGCTTGCAGACCTGTTTCCACTGAAGTCCTCGCTGCAGAACATGCAGACGCGCTGAAACGCTGTGTCATCTCGCTCTCTCTGCTGCTGCTCTAGAATCTCCACCTGTGCATGGCCAGAGTACATCCATTCAAACTTTAAATCAATTTAATAATAAATGTCATTTCATGTACTAGTGTACTGCAAATAGAATAAGAGAAAACAGTATTGTAAAACAAATATATATTACATACATATTGGATTTGTATAAGAAGGGAAAAAATGATTCTTGGAAAGTAATTGTGTTTAAAATAAATTGTATCGTGATTTGAAACGTATGGTGAGTTGAGTGAATCGTTACATGCCCACTAGACTAGACAGTGATGATTCATGTTCATGATGGAAGATGCTTCTAAGTTCTGAAGAGTTTAACCACTTATACTCTTTGATATCCTTAAAGATGGAGTGCCACAATTTTTGTATTTTTCCAGCTTTTCATGTGTCTATGGGGTGACAGTACTTCATTAGACACCCTGGAGTCGTTTTTATGTCCAATGGTGTAATAACTGGCTGAACCCTTGACGGTCAAACGGGCCAATGAAGTAAACACGGATAGTGTGACGTAAAAATATTGCACGCACACACGCACCTCCCCCTAAATACGACAACCTCTGTGGGCGGAGCTGCCTGCCACATACACACGTGTGAACTGAACACAGCCAGTTTGCTTTTGCTGCTCTGTGTCTAACAGTCATTTCACACATTACCAGTTCACAGCAGAGCAGACTGTTTTTCGTTAGATTGGAAGCAAGTAAATGTTCACGTCGGGTCCTCAGGATTAATCAAGGAAAACCACAACAAACCAGTCTTATAGCCTACCTGCTCTGCTGTATAGTTGCTCATGCTCTTCTCAAGGAGTAGGTTGTTTCTTTTATAATCACAGTGGTCGGGCTTTGATACAGAGTGTAGTGTCACAGTGTGCATTCTTGTTGGCTGTTGTAGTCAATATGTATGTAGGTCCTAATACTTATACGAGGCTGTAAAGTCAAGAATTAGAAGTATGTTGTGTCGCGCTGGAAGTCATGTTGCCATGTCTGGCTATTACAAGCGACTTGGGCTTGTTTTCATATAAGTAACTTTCAGTGGAGATGTGGTTGACTTGACCAATGGTTCATGTGAAGGACCCTCAGATTAATATGTTGTTAAAAGGATTGGTGTTGTTGAAACGTTTTCATAAATATTCACAGCAATTTCTGTGACCTATTTTTGTGGACCTGGCCGCTTGTTTCTGTAAATCTGGCGACTTTTGCTGAAACTCAATGCAGTCAGATAAAGGACAGTTTTAATGCCAGGGTGCTTAGCTGGAGGAAATCAATAGCCTACAATATATTGTAGGCTAAATTATCTATCAAACTAATTGTTTCTGCTGTTAAACTATGATTGAATTGGATGATGAGCTGAGCTGATTGCGACAATAGGGTCAATATAATTGGAGGAAATAAATAAATGATTATAAAAAACCAGAAAAAACAGATCTGATATGGTATGGATGCGTGGTATTATTATGCCTATACATGGATGGTGGCAGTATAAGTGCACATTGGTGCCTATACGATATCTCAGAAATTTGGGAAGTGTTCACTTCTAACATTCACAAAAACATGAGTTTTTGTTACATTACAGACACCAATTTGCCATTTTGTAAACAAAAGGGCAGAGCCATGGGCTGTCCTTTTATAAGGAGGGGGAGGGACTAGGACAAGTGGGTGGTCTTAAAGGAGGAGGCGGAGGGACTGGATTAGGTGGGTGGTGCTATGGTTAAACTCACGCATACCTAATGAACTGGTGGGTGTGTCCACATAAAAGCATCATTTTAACAAATACTGTACACTTTTTTGAAAAAATTATACCTCATATACACTTAAATACACCTGATGATCATGTTTAAGTGTGGAAAGAAATCACGGCACTCCATCTTTAATTAAAATAACTAATAACCATCTACTTGTAAATCGGCTATTTTCGGTGTTCAACATGCTTCCATAGAAGACACCACATGCTGGCTTCTATGGAATCCAAATGACTGAAACCAGTCGTGGCAAGTGAGAACTTGAAGCCATGAATAATAATAATGCTCACCAGTCTCTTCTGTTGGAGCTGCTCTCTCAGGCCTCTGTCTTCAGGCAGGACATCACAGAGCAGGAAGTAATGTTCCTGTATGTCTGCGAAGACAACCAATCACTGGTTGGTATTGGTACAATCCACACACATACAGTACCAACCAATCACTGGTTGATATTGGTACAACTCACACACGTACTGTACTCTTGTCACAAGCCGCTCACAGCCATTAAAATGGCTCACAACACGAGTCGTGTGCTTGTAGATGGGCTTCTTTCAGTGCGCGACATGCTTCCTAATGACTGAAATTAGTCGTGGCGACTGAAGCCTTATTCATAGTCATAGATCTAAGGTGACCGCCGAAAACATGACGTCACGTTGCGGTGATAAGCGACTCACCCCAACACAACACCCCAACACAACACATCTCTAAGTAAAACCACCGTTTCAGTGGTCACCTTATGACCTAAAACTGGAGTATGAATAGGCCTTTAGAACTGTAATCCATGACCATTACTTACCAACAGGCCCTTCAGAGTTGGTCTTTATCACACTGCAGAAATCTGTCAGGGGTTGTTCTAAGAATCTGCCTTTCCAGTAAACCATGTACCTGATGGAGCAGAAAAAAGTGCACTAAAATATACAGAATATATGCCAATATCTGAACACTTCTATAAAATAACTCAAAGTGGGGTCCGGGATTCCAAAATTAGTTAAAAGATCAAATGTATGGAAATTGTTGTTTTGAGTGAGACGGAGAGGAAAGCCATGTTAGTGTGTGTGTTTTACTTTGGGAAGTCTGCTATGAGCTTGACGTCAGAGATGACCAGCTTGTGCTCCAGAACCAGATGTTTGAGGAGACGCTCCTTGTGGGACAACGGAGCAGATTCAGGGCAGAGGACACACAACACCACCACCTCCTCATCCAGACCGCTGCTGCTGGCTGCTTCTTCATCGGGGAAACACAGGGCCTCCAGAATGCTGTCCTGTCCACCTGTGGAGAGGCAGTCAATGCACTAGTTATCTACCACATGAACCCTAAATCAGAAATGACTACATTTACAGCAGTAGTTCTCTAACTTGTTTTGTCCCAAGGACCCCAAAATTGATGTCTATTTTAGCAAAATATTTTTTTCTCCGGTACCCGGCCCAGAATGAGAATATTTATGTAAAAATAAATAATCAAAATTACATTTTTTTTTTTAAACATTAAACTCAACATTGCTGTTGTACCATCTCTCTCGTTTGTTTCATATTGTTATGACTTACAACAGTATGAGTTAGTTTCCATGCAGGTTCAGTGTTGGCGCTCATTGGAAATCACCCAACGTACCACCTGGTCTGCTTTGAAATTGCACAGAGGCAGCAGGAGGTTGCGTTATTGAAAACGAGCGCTTCCAAACTCCAAACACAGCAGGTGAAAAATAATCAATAGCTCAATGAGCTATCTGTCAAGAAATTCCTTGCAGGTGATTATTTTTCCAGATTTGACTGAAATTCAGCTTTTCACCAGAGAAAAACTTTTTTCTTTTTTTTCCCAAAATGATAGCACAGGCAGACTGTTCACATACTAGAGGCTAGAGCATGTCTGAAATAAATGTCAGAGCTGAAATCGAAAATATATAAATATGAAATAAATGCCCAAACATGTAGCAGGTGTAATGTTAGAGTCCATAGAAGTGAACCTTTCAAGCCTGTTTTCTCAACTCGCTGTTTTCTGTAAGACGTACATTACTCTATAAGCCATATCTCCAAAACTGGTGGGTCAAACCGAACCACGAATATGTGAACCACTAATATTTGAATATGTCAATTTGATTCCCTGCTTTCATGACATGGAAAAACGAAAATTAAAAAAAAATCCAATGGCAGTCCCTCAGTCAAGTTTTGTCACATATTTTGTTATAGTTTTATGACACTAACACTTTGCAGATAAGAGGATCAAGCTTTCCGTACAGCTGCAATGTTGGTGAGTTTAATGTTTTATCAGATAGGACTTTTCTGTTTGGATGTAGGCCTATGGGCTGTCAATGGCTGGTACGTGTTGCAACTATAGGTGCAGCTAGCCCTGAAACATGACTGTCATGATGATGGTGCAGCAAGCTTTAGGATGAGCCCAAGTTAGAAGGCTGTGGATGAAAAAAAAACAAGAGTGGCCAGTGTGCAGAGGGCATGATAGGTCTGTGAGCTGGAGGAAATTCTTGTCAGACAGTGTGAAACCTTCAAATGAATATGAATCTTTAGCTGACCTCAAGTCACAGCAATTCATCATTGTGTGTTATATCTCGCCTAGTCCGACACAGGGCATAATGAGTGATCTTTGCTCAATGTTTGTGTATAATATATGGAATAATAATAAGATGAATTTCTTAGCATGGAGCTAACGGGGATGAATAGTCAGGCAGCTCAGGTTGACAACCATATTCTGTCTACCATTATATTCTAATATAAACAACAACCCTGGAAGCAACCGTGCAATGATAACACAAACGTGCAGTTTAGTAAATAAATACACTTTAATTATAGTAAACGACAACATGCCACATACCACTTTTACTAGCCATGCAGGCAGCCATTTGATGTCACGTGGTCAAAACAGCCGACGGCTGCCCTTCCTGACCAATCAGAGGGCTTCAGTTCAGAGTCCCCACATAAATGAACCTCACACATGTACAGGTAATGCCCACCAGATGGTGCTGTAACACTACACTATTATCTTCTTTAATTTTTTTTACATTCGTCAACATTTTGTAGAGATATTTGGAATATTTGTGCAGTGGTGGTGGTGGAAAGGTAAAGTGGTGTAGGTAAAGTATATTCACTCGTGTACTGTAGCCTACTGTACATATTCTGGTATTTCCACATTAGGCCTACTTGAGTATTTCCTTTATTTTTATTTAAACCTTTCTACTTTTGCTCAACCACATCTCAGAGACAACAATTACTGGAAAACATGTGTTTACTTTGCAGATTTAAATCAATAATGAATCTAATCTAGTATAATATAATATAATATAATATAATATAATATAATATAATATAATATAATATAATATAATATAATTAATATAATATAATATAATATAATATAATATAATATAATATAATATAATATAATATAATATAATATAATATAATATAATATAATCCATGCCACGTTGAAAAGTGGCAATATACCACTTTTGTGGAGTGGCATATCAAATGCCACTTTTGGAGGAGGAATCATGTCATTCAGTTGTGAGCTTAATCTGCTGTTTACGAATTATAAAATAGGGCTCCAATGGTTAATAATAAGTGGTCCAATAACTATATGATTTTGAAATGCACATTCTGCATGATGCTTTTACTATTGGACCCCACTTTGACAATCTCTGACCTAAATACCACAGGAACCTATAGCAAACCCTCTCTCCCAAGCCCCATCCATCCATCCATCACAGACCATCAGTCTCTCCTCCATTGCTTTTGCAGTTGGTCCACTGGTTGAAAACCACTGGTTTACACTGGTGAACTCTATGGCCCAATAAATAAATGCACTTTGGCTGTTCTGCCACGCTGTGCTGATATACAGTACAATATGTCATTGCTGCCATGTTGTTTTGAAACATGCTGGATGAATGCTATACTGTTTTTAATATGCTGTCGACTTTTAATTCACTGCACGTTTTTTTCCAGTTTTTTCTGATAGATGCATTTTATTGTACAATTTTTTCATGTGCAAGCCTACTACTGTGTAAATGACAAATAAATGACCTTGAAAAGTAAAAGTACTCATTGCAGAATTTCACCAAAGTTCAAAACCCATGCAGCAAAAGTAGCTAATGCACATATCAGTGACGTCACTGCTATTTTTGAAGATGTTTTCTTTTTTTGTAATGTAATCCTGGGCTCTACACTCCCTCTGCCAACCTGGGGAGAGCAACGGACTGACCTCATATGCTTCCTTCATGCATGAGGAGTCCAAGCCGCTTCTTTTCACCTGACGGGGGCAAGTTTCCCCGGCTGGAAGTAACACGTGTAAGGAACACGTTATTCCAACCAGTTATATTTTCCCCTGCAAAAATCGTCTGTTCCGGTGGTCCCTGGCACAAAACGGTCTGCGGCCAAATACAACTCAATTTGGGGGTCCTTGAGGGATAGGTTTGAGAAGCACGGTTGTAGAGAGTGCTGATCTATAATTGGTGCCATTCAGTGCTGGCATTTGGTTACTCAGCACATAGCATAATTATATAAGTCAGCTATGTAGCTGCAACTAGCTGCAGATAGACAGGCAGAGTTGAAATGGTGTCCTTAAGGGCTGTCGGCTTGTCGCCTGATAATGGCTTCTATATTCCAGTTTTAATTAAGCCCTGCAGGAGAATCCCACCTCTTTATCATCAATGGACCTGAGTGTGGTGCTGCACTCGCCTCCCTGTGGGTCTTTCATCTCTGCTGCACCATATAACTCATTTTTATTCAAAGACAAAAAATATATTTTTTAATGAATCTCTTTGATCGATTTCTCCTGTCAATCATCAGTTAATTCTCATTGTTCGTTTTAATGTAATGTGTAGGGGGGGGATGTGGATGTGTATAGTCCAACCCTCACCCATCCCTTTGTCTTTCCATCCAGAATGTAATCTATTTCGTAAAAAGAAAAACATTGCTGCAGCTTTCAAAACTGACACTGAATCTATTCAATTCACGTTGCGGGAAAAGTTAAAAAGAATCTATTAGTCGTGGGTTGGGTTGCGTCATCAGTCAGCCTGTCATCTCCCCCTTTCACTTTATGTCCCTTTCTTGAACCCCACACACACACACACACACACACACACACACACACACACACACACACACACACACACAGTATATATCTTGCTCCCCTTGCTTGTTACTGGGCGTATCTACAATGTGATGCAGTTCATTTGTAGTACTATAGTGTGCCTAATGCGAGAACTATTGGTGACACTAGCTTCAAACTAGCTGTACTGTAGTTGCCAGTCTGATATTTAGTCTGTGTAACACCCAGGATTCGAACCCGGGTCTCCCTCGTGGAAAGCCAACATCTTAACCACTAAGCCAAAGGAAATTCCCTATGACTCGGGGGGAGATATTAGACTTAAGTTCTAGGCCATCAGGCTGACGTCGTGAGCCACTATGCTACACTCATCCCCGTTATATAATGTTATATATGATTTCCACTGGAAAGTCCCCGCACTGCACCACATACCAAAGTATATTTTTGACCTCCTTTGCTCCTATGGTCCCTATAAGACTTTCCTATACTGCCCTTCAATATAGAACACTGGTTTTCAACCTTTTTCATATCAAGGCCCATTATTACTTGCGCAAGCAGAGCGCGCAAGTAAGAGATATGGTCATTTCGTCATCATTGGTCCAGCAATACGGGCACAGATTTGATGTTTTTCTGGGGGGGTCCTGGAATGGCGGAACGGTTTTTTTGCTGTCACGGTTTTTGGACCAGGCCGATCACAGAATACCGCTAATCAACTTACAACTACACACTTTATACAGTATAGAGTATAGAGTATATAGATATACGTATATAGTATATGCGTATATACGTATATAGATATTGTATAACTGCTCTCAGTAATGACGTATGTAATACAACATTATGATTCTGGAATGTATAAAAGTCACAACGTGTCAAAAATGTTACCATAATTAATAATATTAGTGTGGTTTGCAAAATTAAATATATATCTAAGTATATAATTATATATGCAATAACTAAGTTATAATATCGCAAGAAGCTCAGTCATTTAACACTCTCTGAGAAAGACGCAGACAGACTTGGCTATATCAACAATCAAGATCATTTGACACATCCACGGGGGAAGGCTAGAAAAGGTAGCTGGGGTGACTCTCAGCCAAAGACTCTCAGCTGCACAGTGAAAGAAGGAAGATATTGAAACCAGGACTCAGTTAGCTGGGGTGACTCTCAGCCAAAGACTCTCAGCTGCACAGTGAAAGAAGGAAGATATTGAAACCAGGACTCTCCGAGGAACTCTCAGCCAAAGACTCTCAGCTGCACAGTGAAAGAAGGAAGATATTGAAACCAGGACTCAGTTAGCTGGGGTGACTCTCAGCCAAAGACTCTCAGCTGCACAGTGAAAGAAGGAAGATATTGAAACCAGGACTCTCCGAGGAAGACGCAGACAGACTCGGGCATATCAACACTCCAGATCATTTGACAATTTCACACGGAAGCCTGTTGTAAACACAGATCTAGATCAATAGGACACCTCCACAACGAAACATACAGAAAAACAATGGAACTATCTACAGATATACCTTCAAATAAAAGGATGAAGAAGGACCCCGTAATTAAAATCTCAGCATTAAGTTCATTATCATTTGGAAGTCGTGAAAGATGGAAAATCTGTGGAAAGGTAGTTACTAAAAGTGAACAACGTAAATTTACTAACGGAATATACTTCTTCTTTCGGATTACAGACAGTACAGCAACAATTAAGGTAACAGGATTTACTCAAGAATGTGAGAAATATTTTAATTTGATTGAAGTAAACCAATGTTATTTCATCACTGACGGACAATTTAAAGAAATAAATCCAAAATATTCTACGGACCGCGAAAAATTTGAAATTATACTGAAATCAAGGACAGAAATTATTGTATTTGATAGAGATGTGGAAATTTTGAAACCTAAGTTTAATTTCACCAGGATACCTGACATACAGTTGTTAGAAGACAAATGTGTCATAGACGTATTGGGGATTTGCATTAATTTCTCAGAAGTAAAGACTATTTCTACAAATAATGGACCACGTAGAAAAAGGGAATTACAGTTATTGGATTCATCAAATACAAAAATTATATATACAGCTTGGGAAGAAGACACAACCATGGATACCGGCTCTCTTTACCCTATTTTAATTTTACAGGGAACCATCATAACTAGCTATAATGACAAAAAGAATCTGACTAGTAATACAGGTACTATATTATATAGGGAGCTTGATATACCAGAAGTTCAAGAATTAAGATTATGGTTTGAAAAAGAAGGAAAAAAAGTAATATTAAATGAGGAACCAACAGAAAAGTTTTCTTTTAATATGAACAACGTAAATGACTTAGAGACGGAAATATTATATAGTTATTTGGGGAGGATTATTGAGTTTAAATTGGAAGATTCGCCAACGATTTTATGTCGAACTTGTGATGAATCGGTCATTCGACTCGTGGATGAAGGTTACTTTTGTAATTCGTGTAATAAAACATCTGACAATTGTAAATCAGGATTAAAGATCATATTTAAAACGCAAGATATAGCAGTGTGTGATCAATACCTTTTGATAAGTTGTCAACATGATATTATTTCTGAAATGTTGGGTGAGTCAGAAGATTATTTGATTGAATTAAATGATAGTAATAAAAATAAGTTTAATGAACATTTAGATGCATTAAAATCAGAAATCGTTATGTTTAAAATCTGCCTGAAAATAGTAACAAATAACATAAAAAAGAATGTAACTATCACAGCGACAAATGTAAAGAAAATTGATAAAAAACAATGCAAATTTATTGATTCTTTATGTAAATAAATACGAGTATAATATATTTTTTTTAATATTTTTTTTTCAGCTTGAATCCATGATATTTTTGGAACAACCTATTTTTTAAATGTTATTTTTTCAACTGAAATACATGATATTTTTGGAAACCTAAACTCTATGAAGAAAAAGGTCCTTAAAATAAACAATCCTGAGTGGAGGTTCACTGCCAGGTTTCTCTCTTCAGTGACGGAGTGGCCAGGAATGCTGAGGCAGTGGTCGACCATGCGACCACTGAGGAGGTTCAGCTTCACGACGCAAACGGCCTCAAATCGCCAGCTGCCGCAGTGACAAGGGCCGAGACGGCAACTACCAGTAGACCATCGCCGGGAAGACATCCCACACGACGCCCAGGAGAAGCGATAACGCCCTGCTTGATGGAGAGCCGCTGCAGATCAATGAGACGAAACCGAACAAAGCCAGGCCGACTAGGCTAGGCCGGTTAGGTTTAGCCATTCTGGTAATCTTACTGACAACCGCAGCTGTTCACACTGTTGGACTGTTGGCTAGCTGGACACCCACACGACATTCAAACGCTTCATCCTTTAGGTCCTATGGTGTTTGCTCCATGTTCCCGCACCCTGCCTGCTCAAGGGCCGCGGGGAGTTGAAATAGGAACAGCCGGCCGGCAACAGTTCAACGAGGGCGCTGCACTCACCCGCCACCATCCACGTCTCTGTCAGACAGAGGAGATCCAAGGCGCGGGAGCTGAAGAAATCCCTCAGGATAAATGTTGTATTTGTCAGCGATCTAGCATTCACCAGGCCAATCCTGGCCAATCCTGACAGGGGCTGGAGCCTTTGATCCGGAGGAGTTAGGATCGCGGCGCAGCGACCGCTGATTGCAGAGATTCACCCCGCGTCTCCAGAGCTGAGGAGCGCAGGAACGACAGGGCTGGAATAGCACATCCAGGCTAGCAACAGGAGCGAGGCAGGTCACGCTGGGGACCTGGCATCGTTGCAGCAGGGCGGAGGGAGACGATAATCCAGGTTTCACGTGAGACAAAGACGAGTAGCATACACGGGCTTTCAGCTTCACCAGCTTGCCACTCCATTTGCCACGGCGGCGGAGACGTTTCCTCCTCGGTGCCGGAGATTGGCGATCATACACCAACAGAGACTTAATCTGAACAGTGCCAAGGCTTAGACACAGCAGAAACACAAACCAAAACGAGAGCAGGAGACGAGCAGCCAAACACACTGGCGCCATCACTTCCGCCTACCTGTTAGGGCTCTCTAAGCCATAACGGCCCAAGCATCGTTGTGCAGTTCACATCCAGCATTGATGCACCACCACCACCGAGTCTGGAAGACAAGCTCGAAGAACAGGTCAACACTCTGGCAGAGTCTGCAAGAGCACCCCAGAACACCTCATGGTAAAGTCCGAAGAGGCCAGAGCCCGAAGCAACGACGGCCGCCGATCAAGAAGAGATCCTTGGTCCACGGCTCCACATCGACCAGCTTCACTAAGGGCGAAGTGTTACGAAGCAACGGAGTGCCTCTCTGACATCACAACCAGGACGCCAGGAATGACATCACTCTCTACCATAAATACTGGTGCATACAACGTAATGAAGCCAGAAGAAGACAGATCACGTAGTAGACCTCAGATACCATATCAAGACCTCAATACTGACCGCCGGTTCGACCACTACACACACGTGAAACCTGGATTATCGTCTCCCTCCGCCCTGCTGCAACGACGCCAGGTCCCCAGCGTGACCTGCCTCGCTCCTGTTGCTAGCCTGGAAGTGCTAGCCATTCCAGCCCTACCATATCAAGACCTCAATACTGACCGCCAGTTCGACCACTACACACACGTGAAAACTGGATTATCTGACCGCCGGTTCGACCACTACACACACGTGAAACCTGGATTATCGTCTCCCTCCGCCCTGCTGCAACGACGCCAGGTCCCCAGCGTGACCTGCCTCGCTCCTGTTGCTAGCCTGGAAGTGCTAGCCATTCCAGCCCTACCATATCAAGACCTCAATACTGACCGCCGGTTCGACCACTACACACACCTGGATTATCGTCTCCCTCCGCCCTGCTGCAACGACGCCAGGTCCCCAGCGTGACCTGCCTCGCTCCTGTTGCTAGCCTGGAAGTGCTAGCCATTCCAGCCCTGCCGTTCCTACGCTCCTCAGCTCTGGAGACGCGGGGTGAATCTCTGCAATCTGCGGTCGTTGCACCGCGATCCTAACTCCTCCGGAGTTCCAGATCATTGGTTAGCCTCTCTATCCAGGGAGAAAAGACGGACGTACTGTAAAGAAGCCTGTTGAACCCAAAAATCTTTGGATACCTATTATATAGCATTCTGTACCAATCCATAGTTGAACTAGAAGAACTAAAGCCAGGAATTATTGTTATAAAATGAATAAAAAGATGAACCAGTACATTAAAGAGGAAGGAGATCTAAGGGTAGAAATACAAAACAAAATGAATGAACAAAAGATACGTATTTACATAAGAAATGATATCCTTGAAATACCCCTTTCAGTTCAAGAGCAAAGAAAGGAAAGAAAAAAACGTTTGGAAGAAAATAAGCAGAAGAAAGAAGAAAGAAGAAAACTTAACAAACTAAAGAATACACGTAAGAAAGAAAAAGCCAGACAAAAAACCCCAGACAAAATCAAGAGAAATCACAGGAAAACAACAAAAGAAAGGAAAAAACATGACGAGGAAAAACGAAGTGAAAAACGAATGGAACAATATAAAAACGAAACCTATCAAGAAAAAAGAAAACGACTTTCAAAAAGACATGTTTCATATATTAAAAAGGATCTGCGGGATAACAAGAAGATACAGAATGTTAAGGACAACAACAAACGAAGGACAAAACGTTGGGATATAATTAAAAAAGAAGTAAAGGATGTGCTAGAAAATCAAGCTGAACTGACAATTAAAGAAATGGAAGAAAAACGAAATGAAGAATTGAATATACATAAGACGAAAATCACGGAGAGGAGAAGGAGAAAACAAGAAGAGATCAACGGAAATAAATCACTGCGTTCTCAAAAAATGATTGAAAAATTCCAAAATGCAGTAAAAGAAGGACCTGTTTACGTCTGTACATGTTGCCACAGACTTCTATATCGACAGACTGTCTCAATATTTAATGAGATAAAATACTCTGATTATGTTAAAGAGAGGAACAACCTGACAAGATTGGTATTTGATCTAAAAAACAGAAAAAGAATACGGGGAAAGAATGAATGGATTTGTTCTACATGTAATAAAAATTTGAAAGCTGGTAAACTACCCAGTCAGGCAGTGGCCAATAATTTAATACTTGAAGATGTTCCAAATGAACTTCTTGGTTTAAACTCGATGGAAATTAGATTAATTGCTCAACGTATTCCATTTATGAAAATGGTTGTCTTACCAAAAGGAAAACAAAAGAAGATTGTTGGTCCTGCAATCAATATTCCTAGTGATCTCACTCCAATTTGTACTTTACTTCCAAGATTACCTTCTAATGCACAGATACTTTCTTTGAAGTTGAAAAGAAAATTGACCTATAAAGGACATTACATGTATCAATATATCAGACCAGAACGAATTATAAGTGCATTAACTTGGTTGAAAGATAATAATCGACTGTATGACAATGTTACATTCAAGGATGATTGGGAAAAGGAATGGAAGACGTCGGATTCGGATATGTGGGAAGCCTTTATAACTGACCCTCAAGAAGATAAACTTTACAAAACTAAACCTGGAGATGTAATCGAAACACCATTAGTAATATCAAAATCAGATAATCCTTTGGAAGATGATGATAAATATCCAGTTATTGATGAAGCACATGTCAATTATTATCGAAAAAGGGGTTTTAACGTTGTTAATGTTGAAGGTGATGGAGATTGTTTGTTTAGTGCGGTTTGTTATCAACTGAATTACCAAAATACAAAAAAGATGAATGGAAAAGAATTAAGAAAACTACTTATTGAATACTTCGAAAAAAATACCACAAAATATGGAATACTTTATGCTAATTTCTTAAATAATGAAAAGAAGGATGAAACTCAAGATTCGAACCAAGATGTCCTATGGAAACGTTATCTGGATGAACTGAGAAACAACGCCTGGGGTGATCATATAACAGTTCAAGGTTTAAGTGAAATGTTGAATTATAATATAGAAATATTTACAACATTATGGAAGAACCCGACAAAAATTGTTCCATCAACTAATACTGCAGATCAAAATATGTGTATTGGTCTCATCGGGCAATTACATTATGTAGCCTTGAGAAAGATACATGAAGAACAAGTGAAGGATGGAAATAAGTTTGACAATGACTACATAGATGACCATCAGGAGGAAAAATATCGTAGTTTACAATACGAATCATGTCTTCAACCAGAAAACTTGGAGACTGAAAAATACACTTTTTCCTTAGCACCCGGAGAAAATGGAAAACCTTTACACTTATTAGACGATGACAATTTTGAAGTAATGGCATTTCCTAATCATTACCCAACCGGAAAAGTTTCAGGAATCAGACCTGTTAAATTAACATTTCGACGATACTTCCAACAACGCCTTTTAAATGTTGACACAAGATTTGCCAAGGATGTTGAATACCTACTTGCCAGTCAGTATGGTGTGGAGTGCAAACAAGTATGTGACAGTGCATCGATCATGTTACGACAGACGAAAGGAAGAGAAATTAAATGTCTAACTATGAATGCAGGATTTTAAAAAAATAAATATAACGTTGAAGGATTATTGAGAAAAGATCATGCTTATAGATTTCTGAAAGATATAAGAGGATCTAATGTATATTGGCAAAAGACACTATATGATCTGCTGGGTTATCTACGTCAAAAAGATATACCCGCCGTTTTTTTGACGTTATCATCAGCTGATCTCCGATGGCCGGAAGTTATACAGATCATTGCTCAACAACATGAAATCAATCTCACCACTGAAGAAATAATGAATATGAGTTTTGAGGATAGGAGCAAATGGTTAAGAAGAAATCCTGTGACTGCTGCAAGACAATTTAATTATAGATTAGAAACCTTTATACGAGATTTTATAAAATCTAAATTAGGACCACTAGGAGAAGTTATCGACTTTGTTTTCAGAATCGAATTTCAAGCAAGAGGTTCACCTCATGCTCATAGTATTTTATGGATCAAAGATGCTCCGAAACTAGACGTAGATGACGAGGAAAAAGTGAAGAGATTTATAGATGAAATCATAAGCTGTAGTTTACCGGATGAAAATGAAAAACCAGAGTTAAGTAAATTAGTAGAAACATTACAAACACACGTTCATTCATGTGCATGTAAGAAGAAAGGAAATTGTAGATTTAATTTTCCAAAACCACCAAGTCCCTTAATTATAATTGCAAGGGAAACAGATTCGGATGAGGATTTAAACCGAGCACGTACTATATTAAAAAAAGTAATGACATTTATACATGAAGACCAACAACCAGAGCATATGCAGTTGAATGAAATGTTAACATTACTAGAACTTACAGAGGACGAATACAAAACAGCTCTAGCCGTTTCAAAGAGAGGAAATACGGTTATACTAAAAAGAAGACCAAGTGAAATATGGATCAATAACTACAATCCCGACATTCTTATGGCCTGGAAAGCTAACATGGATATACAATACATTACAGACCCATACGCTTGTGTAATGTATGTAGCCTCATACATGATGAAAACCGACAAGAACATGGGACAACTATTAAAAATTGTATCAAATGAAAGCAGAGACATGGAATTCAAAGATCAAATAAATAAAATAAAATCAGTATTCCTCAACCATAGAGAAGTTTCAGCACAAGAAGCAGCATACAGAATACTGTCAATACCTTTAAAGAAAATGAGCACTAAGGTAATATTTATAAACACAAACCCTAAGAATTCTCGGGTATCAATGATGAAGCCATTGAAAATTATTCAAGAGATGCAAGATGATGAACAGGATATCTTTTATTCTAATATTATCGAAAGGTACGCTGCAAGGCCAGATATATTAGAAGATATTTGTTTAGCAGAATTTGTTGCTAATTACAATAGACAAACGAATGACGATGACTCAATAGAAGACGTAGAAATTGAAAAAAAGGAAGAAAACCAAAGAAATAAGTTCATAGTTCTAAAACATGGACTCGGTATTATGTACAAAAGATGTAAAGAAGCTGTCATTCGATTTCATAAATACAATAAAGAAACGGAAAAGGAAAAACACTTCCGTGCTGAGTTAATGTTGTATTTACCCTGGCGAAATGAAGAGGATGATCTAATAAGTAAATACAATAATTATGAAAATCATTATAATGCCAAGATTGATGTCATTTTCAAAAATGAGAAGAAATACAGTATAAATCCAGAAGCAATAGATGCAGCTATAAGGAACCTTGAAACTAATGGTCCACCGGAACATGCTTGGGAAAATATCGCTCCTTGTACGGAACACGAAGAAATACTTATACGAAAAGAGGATGAAGAGACGGAACGAGAAATAAGTCAAGAGGACCTGGATGCTAACACAGAACTTGTATCTAGCAAACAAAGACACTACACAAGGGATCTTTTCAAACAAGAAGTTAGGAGAGATATATTATCTCATCAAGAATATTGTAAAATGATGAGATCATTGAACCAGAAACAAAAACAATTAATGGATTTCCATCGTCAATGGTGTAAAAATACAGTTATTGATTTAAAGGAAGGAAAGAAAACTGTCCCATATCACATCTTCCTTAGTGGATCAGGTGGGGTAGGAAAGAGTCATCTTATTAAACTGATCCATTACGACTGCATGAGATTATTCAAAACAGCCAACTTCATACAACCTGATGACACTATTTCTATGATTACGGCATCAACGGGAATAGCAGCTTTCAATATTAGAGGTGTGACACTCCATTCAGCTTTATCTTTAAAATCATCGAGATTTGGAAATTCTTTCTTACCACTGAATCAAGAAAAAGTAGCATTACTAGAAAATTCCTTACAAAATCTGCAATTATTAATTATAGATGAAATTTCTATGATTGGTGCAGACATTTTTCTCCAAGTACATAAACGATTGAGTCAAATTAAAGGCACAAATGTTATGGAAAATGGCTCAAAGGTACAAGAACAATTTGGCAATGTATCTATTTTAGCTGTTGGAGATCTATTCCAATTACCACCAGTAATGCAAAAATACATCTTTCAAGGTACAAGTAATGCAATTGCAAATATATGTGGTAATGGATGGGATTCATTTAAATTGTTGGAACTTAATGAAGTAATGCGCCAGAAAGATGATTTGAACTTTGCTGTAATGTTGAATCGAGTCAGAGAAGGAAAAATAACAGATGAGGATATCCAACAGTTACAATCAAGAGAAATAAATGCTAATGCTGATAATTACCCAGAAGATGCACTTCATGTGTTTGCAGAGAATAAATCTGTCGATGAACACAATAACTACAAACTTGAAAAATTGAATATTACTATTTATCATATAAAGGCAGAAGATAGTAGAAAAGATAAAGACACACGACTATTTGATCTGGATTGCACAAATAGGAAACTATCACAAACAGGAGGTTTACCAACTACACTCAGTATAGCAATTGGTGCACAAGTGATGTTGACTACTAATGTAATGGTATCTGATGGATTAGTCAACAGTATCAGAGGATTTGTTGAGTATATTGACTTTGGGAAAAACAGCACGTATGTTACAGTAATACTCGTTAAATTCCAAGACAAATATGTTGGTCTTAATGCGAAGGCTAATAGTACCTATAAAAAATATCCAGAAGCAGTTCCAATTTACAGACATGAAGCTATCATTTTCCATGGAGGCAGAAAAACAGGATCAACAAATAGATTTCAATTCCCGTTGACATTAGCTTGGGGATTAACTATTCATAAGGTCCAAGGTTTAACTATACAAGAGATTGTCGTATCTATGAAGGGCTCACATTTTAACCCGGGACAAGCCTATGTAGCATTCAGCAGAGTAAAAAGGATAAAAGATCTATATGTACTTGACTTTAATCCTACGAAGATCAAAGTAGATAAGAATGTAGAGAGAGAAATGATACGATTACGACAATCACCTCTTGAAAATCCTAATATACGTAAAATAACTCAATTACCATTAAAACATTCATTAAATATTGGATTATTGAACGTCAGAGGTTATCTACCACATTTAGAAGATATAAACTCAGATTCCCAACTCGAAATGTTGGATCTAATAGCTTTTACTGAAACACACTTAAAGAAAAATAATAACATTACTTTTAAATTAAAAACAACGAACACGAATTACAATACAATGAGGAATGACAGAGAAAAAGATATAGGTGGGGGAGTTATGTTTACTATAAAAGAAGATATTTCCATTGAAAGAATTCCAACTGAAAGCAGGATATTAGAGAAAGTAGAACATATATGTATACATGTAAAAGATAAAAATCTATATATCATTCTTATGTACAGATCACCTAAAACAGACCTTTCAAAATTAAACACATTTCTCGAATACATGATACAGTACATATCATCTCCGACTTCTGCAATTTTGATAATAGGAGATTTCAATGAAGACCATAATACTGAGATAGAAAGAAGTATAAAGACCTACATGTCAAAATTAGGCTTTAAACAATTAAATACAAATCCAACTACAGATTACGGAAATATTTTAGATCATGTATATTTTAACAAATGTGAAAGTATTATTATAGAAATTGAAGTTAGAGACACATATTACTCTGACCATGATTTAGTATTAATATCACTATAGTCTAACATGAAATAGATTTAAAATTAAAATTACATTTTTAATTCAGTTTATATACTTTTTTTTATAGGCGTTTACATACATAAATTAGATAGGTAGTAAATAGTTACACCTAATAATTACACATTTCAAATGTTCCTTCACAGAGATATTGAGATTCCACCGTTTACAGAAAAAGTATACTGTATAACATATTTTAATTCAGTTTATATACCTTTTTTTTTCCAACACATATAAATGATTTATTTGTCTCTGAAAAACAAAAAATGGATCCAGAATATATCTACAACAATAAAACAGTATTTCTTATATAGATAGAAACTAGAATCATACTTAATACTAAATGATTACATGTATAGTAGGTAGCAAATAATTACATCTAAACATTAATCATTTCAAACGTTCCTTCACAGAGATACTGAAATTTGGCAGTTTACAGCGGGCGAAAAGATTACATGCGCGCTCTGCTTGCGCACTAGTTGGCCATTTATGGCCTACTAGTGTGCAACAAGCAAGTATGCACTCGACAGAGTGCAGTTCTAGTTCATTCTGCATTTGAGCCACGGACCACCATTTGACGAGATTTTGGTTTCATGTTATGCTCTCATGAGTTAAAGATCTAATAAGGGTCCATTTTGTTTCATTTAACACTCTCAAGAGTTAAAGATCTAATAAGGGTCCATTTGGTTACCGACTCTCCACTGGTATCTGGTTGAAAACCACTGGTTGAAAACTACTGATCTAGAACATTACGAACCATGCTTGACTGATTTCTTACTTTACATGATACATACCGGTAAGTGGTCCATGGACTAGGGAACAGTTACCTGCTCCAGCTCCAGCCATTCATTTACACATTTATTTTTGGCACATGTCTCATTTAATGGTTTCATTATCACTTATTTGACAGGGGTCTCCCTGCCCTGGCTTTGAGGCTCCATTCTTCTTCTTAATGTTGGCAGCATCACAGTGAGAGTGCTGTGTGAGTCATACGTTGGCCCTTTGAGCAACTGAATGAGGAGATATAAATGGAAAATTGTGCATTTATAAAGCGCTTTACATCGATTGTGCATTACGTTCACCCATTACACACACATTCACACCGATGGCAGAGGAAACCATGCAATGCAGCAATTCAGAGAAATTCAGAACACTTCAACACGAACCTGCGATCGAACTGCTATTTTCAAATATCCAAAGTTAAAAAAGGGTGTAAGGTTTCTAATGGTCAAAACAAATGTTCACGCTATATTACCTCATCTTTCCTGACCCCCTGGAAACCTCCCAATTAGACCCCTGGGGGTATCCGAACCATACATTGACAACCTTAGGCACCATGGACAGCGACAGAAAAACTATTCACAGCCACTAAATTGCTGCTCTTTGGGACCCAGGGAGGCTGCTGTGTGTGCAGAGCAGTGTTGCCATGTCCGCTTATTATAAGCGGCTTTTTGCTTGTTTTTCTGTGAAGTTGCTTGTAAACAGTGCTGTAGCCTAGGCTATTTCAGACGGCCCACAATTATGAAGTAGGCCTAGTTTAGCAGACTGTATACATTTGTATCTATTGTTCCCTAAAACTTCGCCACGGCGTACTACGTATTGCGACTGTATAGGTTGCAGATTACTATATGAAAACCTGTACTGACTGTCTGTCAGTCCGTCACGCCACCATATATAATAATAATAATAATAAAACTTTATTTGTATAGCACCTTTCATGACATGAAATGCAGCTCAAAGTGCTTTACAGAACAATGGAGAATAAAAGAAAAGCAAGGCAACGACATTAAAAAACAAGCAGTAATGCAATACAGTGAGGACATGAATAACAAAAAATAAAAAATAAAAGATCAATTAAAAGCAATGTTGTAGAAGTGGGTCTTGAGCTGAGCTTTAAAAATGTCTACAGAGGCTGCCTGACGAAGGTACAGTGGGAGCTTGTTCCATGCCGACGGCCCGTAGAAGCAAAAAGCTGCTTCCCCGTATTTTTTAGTTGCCATTTATTTAGGCAAAGCGAGCAGGCCAGCAGTGGAAGACCTTAGGGGGGGCGGTTTGGGACATATTTAGGCAGGCAGTCATGTAGGTAGGAAGGTGCGAGACCATTGAGAGCTTTATAGACAAGTAGAATAATTTTAAAATCAACCCTAAAAACAACCGGAAGCCAGTGCAGTGATGCCAAAAGAGTAATATGTTCTCTCATCTTAGTTCTAGTGGCCGTCAATCCGTCACGCCTCGTGACACGTCACCATATACAGTATGGCCATCCAGGGGCGCTGGAAGGTATTTATACCAGGGGGAGCTGAAGGGTGGGAGGGATATCGCGGCCGAGTGCAGCGAGGCCGCGCGAAAACTTTCTGGTCTTATTCGGGTATAATTGGCCTAATAATGACTTATTTAGGACCTAGTTAATCATAATAACAGTATGTGACTCTTATTGTGTTGTTTGGGTTAGATTTCTTTAAACCTGGTGCAGGTGAAAGTAAAACTACAATAGGTTTTTGCTGTCTCGTCATGTTGTGTCTATCTGTCAACTCACTCGCTGTGCATTCTGAATTCAGCACGCTCTGATAGACATGTCAAAAAATTCTCCTCTCCACCAGCAGGGGGTGCTGGTGCACCCTCCGCACCCCCCTTCCAGCGCTGATGTGGCCATCAGTCCATCACGCCTTGACACGATCCCCCCCCACCCGTCCTACCTCTTCGATGTTTCCCTTTTGACTGATACCTGTCCATTCAAACTACTAGTTTGGGGCGGCCCCGCCCTAACATTATTAGTGCAGCCGCTCCCGGCAGCCGGCGAAAACTAGAGTTCTCAACAGGCCCAAAAATGAAGGCCCGGCCCTACCTGGGCCCTCATCAAACCCTGTACACTCAAGACACACTCCATATGGCCAGACCTCAACAAACCCTGTACACTCAAGACACTGCCCCCGCTGCCACCCTTGGATTTCCATATATGGAGCTGACCTGTTCTGACATTCCATATGTTGATCTGACCTCATCAATCTGGCCAGTACACAATTCATTCCATATGTTGATCTGACCCCCCATGCCTAAGCGCCAGCACTCGCCCAGCAGTCTGCCGTCACCCAGGCGGATGAGTGCACGCCCCGATCCCGATCCCCGATCTGAAAACATATCTGTGTTGTTAAAATGGTTCACGGAGGGGTGCCCAGCTGGGAACAGCCATTGCTGAGGTGTACCGTGTACCATTAAGCACAGCTTGGTACCGTGACCAATCACAGCATTGATTGCCTTTGCCTATGGGCTGGTCTACAGTGCACTGCTCCAGTGCTCCATGGATTCGTCACCATTTTGATGAGATTTAGTCTTGCAGACCCCAAGCTAAATAATATACACATTTTCAGAAAATGTCATGCTGTATTGATGTCGGCACCATAGGAGAGATAACAGTCAAACGTTGATCAAAATCTTCTACATTCTCTAATTGTGTAGACTTCTTGTAAATTAACTTAACTTACGTAATGCAGATGTTTAACAATTGAACTCTTGAGAGTGTAAAATGAAACCATTTGGTTAGCAACTCGCCATCATTTAGCTGGGGACCACCTGGAAACCCCTCAAGGAAGGACCACTGGTTGACAACCACTAAAGTGTGATGTGACCTTAGAGTATACTCTAAGGATGTGACTCATTCGCTTCTGTAATGTTTCCATGGACATGATTGCTTATTTCTCTCACGGCATCTGGCAACACTGACCGTGCAGACTAGTGACAGAGAGGAGCACCCGGCGAGGAAGAAGGAAGTCATATTGTGGTAGGTCAATACAAACTACAACTACACTTGACTACACACAGTCTTTGTATATGGTGGTTTAACGGCAGCGTACTCACTCATACACACGCTCACACACTGAGAATAAACGCTCTTATTGTTTTTAATACAGCCGTCTTGTGTGTGTGAGAGGTATTGACTGTGTGTTGTAACTGTTAAGTTAACTGCATGGCTGGGTTAGCCCCAGTGGCTAATGTTAGCTTGTGTGTGTTGTTGTTACTAACTTGTTACCATACTAGAGTTATGGTTGTTACCATATACAGTAACTCTATGGTTATGACATGTACTCTGTTGCCTTTAGTGGACATTAAGTGTTCTATTATATTAACGCAGGAGTGGTTCTCAAACTTTGTTTTAATTATTGCAGGAGTAAAGGACCCCTGTAGCTATAGGGATAGGCATTGCACCTTAGGCACGAGTGCCAACATTGCCACAGAAGAGGGTGATTTAAGGCACACTATGGCATGAGTGTGAGAGATGGGATTTTTCTTTTCAAATATATATTTAAAAAAAAGGTAGTCAATTAAATCAAGTCTCTGCAAATGACACCCTTCACATAATTCTACTTTCATTCAAACTCTGAACTCTGACTAGGGAATCTGATAGATAGGTGGGTTATTCATAGGCTCGCGATATCAGACTGTTACCTCTCGCAATTTTCAAATGCTTCCATCATACTACTTCGGAGATTGTGGAAGTTATGGGTTATTGAGTCTAATGGTCATTACTAGAGCCATAGGGGCCAAACGGTTTGCGGAGCGGTCTTGATATCGGAAGGTCGCTAGTTCGTATCCCCGGGCCGGCACGTTAAAATTACCACCGCTGAAGTGCCCTTGAGCAAGGCATTGAACCCCTACCATGAAATGTTCTATGAGCAGGGACTGGCTGTAAACAAGTTATTGAGCTTAGTCCAGTTACCCTGGGTAAATATAGTAACTTTGCTTTGCTTTGCTTTATAGAGTAAGACATTGAGGGGGCAGAAAACAGCCCCGTCGCGTAGTTCATGTAACTCGTTTGTCACTGTAATGCCTATAGAGTGTCGCAGTTCCGCCCCCTTTCATGACGCCCAGGACATTTTTCCCCATTCATTTTTCTCATAGACATTTCAAAAAAAGTATTTATTTATTTTGGGCCGAAAAAAGTATTACAAAGAATAAAAACAACAAGCAGTTTGCCTGTCGATTATCGTGCCCCCATACCATGTGGCCTCTCTGACTGACTTACTGGAGGAATGTGTAGGCCTGTCACAGTTATTACATAATTAATCGCAAAACTATTTGAGATAATCACAATGATTTTGTCATCATTGTTATTTCAAGAATTTGTTAAAAAAAGTTGAATTAGCTGATCTACTGTACAATAATTGATTTCATGTCAATTCTCCATGATTGACATGAAGCCTCCAATACCCCGTCACTCGTGCTAAGATGATGTCTAACTAAATCGTCTATAAAAGCTATTAAGCTACTGTTGAAAAATTCATCAAGAAGTTTAAGCCAGATTTAGCTCACAATGTTTTTTAAACCTTTTTTGAGTATAAAAAGAATGAATGTCAGTCATTGCTTTTTTCAGTTATTTGTCATATCGGTCCTGTGGATCTTTGATTGGCAGGCAAACAGACATGTGTTCTTCATTCATAACGTTCCAATGGTCAACACCACAAACACAATTAAATCGCTAGTCGCAATGATCACAATTAATGCCATTACCGCGTATAATATTATGCATCAATTACTCTGGGCCGGTCCGTGTGCCTGGAGTCTGCCGTGGTTGTCGCTTCACAGACATTGTCCCTCGGTTGTCCCAGGGTTATGCATCGCTTTTCAAAACTCCCAGGGGCGGGCGTCGCTTTTCAATACTCCCCGGGTAGGGGCGGGCAGTCCTCGGACCGCGGGACTGCAATGGCAGTCAATGTGAATCGTCAACTTACATTTTTAATCGTGACAGCAGGCCTATAGAGGAGATGAGGAAGCGAGGGTGGGCTGCCCTTTCAGAGTACATACTGTAGTGTAGTTCATGGTCCGCATTATGGCATACAGTATCTGACCTTTTGTGATTTCAGTGGATGACATGTAGATCTTGGCCTTTACTGTATGTCATCAATATTACAGCACTTAACTAGCATGTACTGTACCACCAAAATGTGAAATGTACAGTACAGTGGTGGAGGTGGACTATATATCTTCCACAAGCTGTATTGTTTCTGTCAGGCAGAAACCTCTTATCTCCAAATTCTAACTTTTTGTGTTACATTTTTGAGGGGCGCTAGCCCCTCCTATATACAAGTTTAACACTTATACCGCCATTGCCGTAGGCGTAGATCTATGTCAATTAAAGCGTATTAGTTCAATACTACGCTTAACGCCATTGCCGTAGATCAATAGCAATTGCGCTTTTATAGCGCTTTCGATCGATCAAGCCATAATGTTGTCACAAGACTGGGTTGCCCATCTTAGATCGTCGGCACCATAATAATCCATTCTATCTGTTTCTTTCAATCACCTGTATCTCCTATTCCATGTCCCAGATGGCATTTTTGGTCAAAAAAAACTACCTGTCAGTGGGGAGTGTTGGCTGGGAGGAGGAGTAGGACTAAGGCCCTATACGTCCTCTCTGGAGGGGGGTACTACCTGTGAGTGGGGAGTGTTGGTTGATGAATGAATGTCAACATCCTAATACAGCCGAATACTGGGGGGTCGAATTATGACAGGCAATTCCTGCTGTCAAAATATGTTGAAATAGACACTCATGCTTTCCAAGGTGTGATTTGGGGTCCTAAGGATGAATACAAAAAAAACATCTTAAAACCAAAATGTAGAATTGTAGGTTTGAGCTCACATGCCCTTACCTGTCAGTGGGGAGTGTTGGCTGGGAGGAGGAGTAATAATAATAATAATAATAAACAAAAATATAAAACAATAAAACACAAGTAGTTAAAATGATAGAACAATGGCAAAGAACAAAATTGAATATAAGAACATAAAATAAATAAAAACAAATAAAAACACCACATGCAGCAATCAGTCAGGGCAGGGTAGGAACGTGCATAGTAAAACTCAACTAAAAAGCAAGAGTGAAGAGGTGAGTCTTGAGTTGAGATTTAAAAATGTCTACAGAGGGTGCGTGTCTGAGCTCGAATGGAAGTTTATTCCAGGCTGTTGGGCCGTAGAAGCAAAAAGCTGCCTTACCATATTATTTTGTGCACATTCTTTTAGGCACTTCAAGTAGGCCAGCATTGGAGGACCTGAGGGGGCGGTTAGGGACATATCCAGGTAGGCAGTCACGGAGGTACGGAGGTGCGAGACCATTGAGAGCTTTATAGACAAGTAAAATAATTTTAAAATCAATCCTAAAAACAACCGGAAGCCAGTGCAGTGAGTAGGACTAAGGCCCTATAGTCCTCTCTGGGGGGGGCATACATACGTTACCTGTTACCCAACCAATATTGAAAGAAACATATCGTAATTACGTCACCATTGACAGCCAGTTATAACCAAACTTTAGAATTTCAATGTTTTAAAGAGGCTGAGATTTGAAAGTTCGCAGCGGTCGACAGTACTGTACTTGCGTGCTCTGCTTGCGCACTAAAGGCCATTTAGGCCTACTTGTGTGCAAAGCGCAAGTGCAGTTCTAGTTCTAGTTCTAGTTCTTGTTATTGTGGTCGGCTGGATCAAAAGTGGTATGTATGTATGTATGCATGGTATGGTGGTCCCTAATTGGCTGTTGATGGTGACATAATTAAGATATGTTTCAATGTTGGGTGGGTAAAAGGGTATGTATGTATGTCGGTAAGAATGGTGGTCCCTTATTGGCTGTTGATGGTGACGTAACTATGTTTTCAAGGTTGGTATAAGGTCAATGACGGGTCTAAAGGAGTTAGAACAGCAGTTGCAGTACTTGCGCGCTCTGCTTGCGCACAAGTAGGCCATGTATGGCCTACTTGTGTGCAAGGTGCAAGTTGGCACCTCGACAGAGTGCATTTCTAGTTTTCTTTAAAACACAAATCTTCTCTTCTGTGGGTCCCCCTGCCATAAAACATTTTCAGATGGGGGTCCGCGGCTAAATACACATCAATTTGGGGGTCCTTGACATGAAAAGGTTTGAGAGGCACTGATTTATACTCTCATGTCCCACACCCAAGTGTTCATTTAATCGTCAACGTCAACCGATCCCTATCCCCTAAAGTACCTTAGCCTGATCGACCCCTTCTGTGTCAAGACAAGAACTAAACAGAGCTGGAGGTCTTTCTCTCATCGTCCCTCGAAGAACAGCAGACTAAAGCACTAATTAGAGAATCCCTTTATTATCAATAGTAAAGAGTCTGTTTCCATTAGAGAGACACACACACACGCACGCACGCACACACACACACACACACACACACACACACACACACACACACACACACACACACACACACACACACACACACACACACACACACACACACACACACACACACACACACACACACACACAGAGAGCCTCCTGGCAGCGGATTGATTTCTCCTGACGAGAGCTTAATTAAAGTAGAGACTCCGTCTGTGTGATGCAGAGGATGGGGAAGTAGCAGCTGGCTGGCTCCAACAGCTCAGCGCAGGGTCCTTAATGGCCGCCTGCGTCTCTCTCACCTCCTTTTCTGCTCGGTCCTATAGCAAAGACTGTTAATGTATGTAGGGAGATAGTCCATCCCGATTGGAGCCACTAGAGGCGACCTGGTACACAAATACTACAAAATATATTGGTGCGTCAGAAAGAAAATCTCGCCAAGACGCCAACGTCCTGACTTCAGAAGTTCAGATCACTGTCGATTATTACTTTTTCATGTCAAGGACCCCCAAATTAAAATGTATTTGGTCGCAGACCCCTGGCCTTCTCTCAAAATTATTTGTGCAGGGAGGGACACCCAGAAGAGAAGATTTGTGTTAAAACATTTTTTATTAAATTATTCGAATTTTTTTTAAACATTTCAAAAGCACATGATCTGCAGGCTTGTAGGATTTGTTATCTTTGAATAGTCAAAGTACAAGATATGTATTTGGCCGCAGAGGCGCAGACCCCCATCTCTGAAGAGGTTTTGTGCCAGAGCCATGTACAAGCTTGCAGAGCGGCACAAAGTGACTGAGATTGTACGTTTTAGATTGTACTATTTTTGATGCTTGTGATGATGCTATGTTAACCCATTTCGACCTGAGGCCGATTCTAAATAAAATGGCTTCTAAATCGTGATTCTTTTTGAAAAACCTATACCGTATGTTTCTATGTCAAGGACCCCAAATATTATATGTATTTTGCCACCGACCCCCATCTGGAAATATGCTGTTCCAGGGCTCCCCCAGAAGCAAAGATTTGAAATAAAAACGTTCGCTCTGAAATAATATATATTCAAAGATTTGCACCACATTTGCACAACGCAGATCTACAAGCTCGTAGCGCAGCACTCCGTGCAGCACTACGAGCTTGTAGATCTGCGGTTTTTCAATAGCTAACATAATGCTTAAAACACCAAAAGGGGTTCCCGTCCTGAATGGATTGGGTTAACTAATTAACTTTTGCTGGGGAACCCCTGGAACCCCCGCAAGGACCTCTGGCGGTCCCTGGACCCCACTTTGAGAACCACTGCTGTAGAGTGTGAGTCACCTCAAAGCTACGCGCAGAACAGCCATATTTAGCCCGGTGGCGGTGTGACATTCTGCCATAACTTTTTGACACGAGGTTGTTACGTTATAAAATAAGCTGTACAGTGAGTAATCCCTTTACGCTAATCGCACAAAATGCATTCATTGACGGGAGAGCGGTGTGTGTGTGAGCTGTAAGCAATGCTCGCTCAGCCAAAACTAAGGTGATTATTGGAGGAGAGGTGTCCGTTCTTTTCGACAGTAAGCTCACATGATGCCAGTGGTGGAAAGTAACATTTACTTAACCCATTTTGGACTGAGGTCACCTCTTCCTTCGGAAAATGTTAGTTACTACTAGTTACTTTGAATTCCGGACTTTTACTTGTAACAGAGTATTTCCAATATTGCATTATTGATACTTTAACTTAAGTAAAACCTGTGAGTACTTTTTCCTCAAATGGGATTTGTGTCTCTGATGATGCAGAACAACACAGGCCTTCAAGTCACCGCATGCAGCTGGAACATTTTGATTACATTTTTTGTTATCTGTTATGTTTTAGGTGTTAGTCTTGTAGTTTTAGTTGACTAAATATCATAAGATACAGTTGATTTAGTCGACTAAAATGTATTTCGGCAGGCCTTGATGGTGTCGTAATGGCTGATGTACTTAAGAAAATGTACTTAGTTACTTTCCACCACTGCCTAGTATAGTGGACAACGGTCGGGCACAGTATGGTGACTTTTTGTTTAAAGTCACGGCTTGTTGCTTCCCCTTAAGGTGCAAATCACATTGTTCAGGCTGTTCTATCTAATGAGCTTCAGTGCTCTAAGAAACACTTGTGGCATTCTCTCTCTCTCCTCTGTCTCCACTCCACTCAGTCTTCTCTCTATCTCCCTCCACTCCACTCCTTTTTAAGCAGCTTAACTAAGGCGCTCCAATTGTCTGAGCCCACAAGGGGCACATCTTCTTTGTGGTGTTAAGTTGCAAAATGTTCGAGCGCCATTAGCGTAATGGGTTAATGGGCTCGAAGCCCAGACATGGTCGTTCCAAATCCCCAGAGCAGATGTTTGGAAAATTCACGGTGGTGGATTGGGGAAGGGGGAGGCCGGGGGAAGTGACTAGGATGTATACTTTCCCCCATCAACGAGTGCTGTTTAATTGCCCATGAATCACTGAAACCCTTTAACTGCTGCTCATCTGGTCATCTGTTTAAGGAATATCACCCAATTGTTAAGTGGGAGAGGCATCGCTTCGCCCCGTTAATTACCCTGAATGGCCGTTGTGCTGTAATTAAGAATCTGTTGTCGGTCAGCTTGCCTGCTTCAGTCATGGTCAAAATAAAGTATAAGTGCCATCGTCTGGACGAGGCTATATTACTACCGTCTCTGTCGGGTGGAAAGTTAAACCTCATATGTCCAAAACTGTTACTTTCCAAGATTCAAATTTTAAATGCATCAAAAGTAGCAGATCTACAAGCTCAAATCACGTCTCTGTGCGCCACGTTTCGAGTTTATCTTCTACCTTTGATGGTATTGTGTGACGAATCTGATGTAGGGCGATGTAAGGCCTTAATATCCGAAAAAAACCACAAGTTAGAATGTGGAGATAAGAGGTTTCTTTCTGACAGCAACGATACGCACCTGAGCCTTTGAGAAAAGGCAGCAGATGGTCTATTTCAACCTTATTAAATCAGAGACCAATCTTGAGTGTTTGCATCCCCAGTTTTCAACCCCTACAGTATTTCTTTTTTAGCCCGTATATCCACAAAAATGCCCTAAAAACACAAAAGATGCAAAGTATGCAGATTTATGAAAAATAACTCATTATGCTTTATTCATTATGAAAATAGCTGATCTCCAAGTTCACAACGTGTCATATCAGGCTTGAGCAGATGTTCTCCCTCGCGGTTGTCAGCCGTGACCTCATTATCGAAAAATGACCTTTTGTAGCGTTTTCTTTATGATCAAACATCTGACGGTGACGGAGGCCTTCCCCTATGATATTTGTCCTGGTCGATTTTAAAGGGTGTCATTTGTTGAAATCTGCACATTATGAGTTATTGTGACCTTTAGAAATGGCCGCTTTAGAAGTTCATATTCCACAAAGTGCAGCCCCACCCGAGACATCCATACCAATTGTGTCCAGATCACTGTTAACACATTCCCACCGATGACGGAGATCTCCGTCACGTGGTCTTTTCAGTGGTTTATGATAGATTGTGCTCTTTGCCAACGTGCTGTATGAATGGTTCTAGGTTGCCAAGCAACGGATACAACTGGAAATTAACTGGAAGTGAAAGGTTTGCATGGCGTCCGCACCACGTTATCAGATTTAACCCATTCTGACCGGGCACCCATTTTGGTGTTGGCATCATGTTATGCTTTAGCTATTTAAAAATAGCAGATCTACAAGCTCATATCGCGCCACCGAGTGGCGCGATATGAGCTTGTAGGTCTGCTATTTTTGAAAAATCGAAGAACGACTGACATTTTTTAGAATCTGATCTCAGGTCAGAATGGGTTGATCAGACCAGTGTGTGTCCAGTCGGAAACCTCGTATGAATCTGATCTCACGTCAGAATGGGTTAAAACAATGCTTTTATCTTCTTTCCCCAGATCTTGTCTTTGGTCCAAACAAGCGTTAGTCAACGGCCCATAGCTAAAGAACTGATGATCGTAATATTTGCAGTGTTGTAAAGTAACTAAGTACATTTACTCAAGTAATGCACTTAAGTACAATTTTGACTTTAATTGAGTAATTCCACTCCACTACATCTCAGATCGAAATATTGTCCATTTACTTTAGTTAGGCTACTAGTTACTTTGTAGAATTTGATTATTATTCAAAACGTACATGAACCACTTCAGCCCTACTGTATATACATTTCGCCCATTTGAAAATAGTAATTTAAGTACATTTATATCTCAATACGTTGGTTTGTACTTTTACTCATGCACATTTTGAGTTCCGGACCGTTTCTTGTAACAGAGTATTCCTATATTGCAATATTGATACTTTTACTTAAGTAAAGACAAAGAGAATCACATCTGGATTGATTTTCTATCTGTAATGGCTAAATTGAATCGTACTGTATATACAGGCTGCTAGATCATCAGTGAGGAGATCAGCCATAATAATCTGGCTGTTGCAGCTGCATTGTTCTAAAACATCCCCCAGGGCTTTCTGCTGTTAGGAAGCTGTTTACACTTCTTAAAGCTATGCTCGGCTTTGCTCGCAGAACAGGACTCGTGATACACATCGTCGCTGTCGGGCAGAAACTGTGCATCTCCGCATCAAAGCTATGCTCACAGAAATGGACTCATGATAAACATCGTAGCTGTCGGGCAAAAACTGTGCATCTCTATTATTAATTATGATAATGATAGCAGCTATTCCTGCTATTTTGGGAAATTGTTTGAAATTGTATGAACATCTAACATGGAAACGATTGTGACCATTATGCAAAAGATTAGGCGATTATGTAGTAATTGTGACAGGCCCTAGCTCACTCTTTGAGGTTTTGTATTGACCCTTATCTTATGGAACTCACTCCAAATGCATCCAACCATCCGTATTACCTTCTCTGTGACCTACACCACCACCAGCTGTATAAGTTTGACTTAGTATTATTATTTCATTTGTAATCACAAATATTCATAATGAAACTGTGGCATAATCGCAGTAATACACTCAAGGTCATGCTACATACTGTGACAGGCAAGTAAAGTCGTATTAAAATGCAAATAACAAGTACGCTGAACATTCAATCAGCATCATGTTGTGTGGGTCAGATACACAATGGCACCACTAACGGCCATTTTCTACTGTTTCAAAGGAGGATGATCTTCATTTTGACAAACACTTTCCATGTGCCGCTATTACATGATAATAGATAGTGTTGTACGCAGCAGAACCTGACATGAATTTGCTGGTGGAAGTACTACCATTTTCGCCAATGTTCTTGTTTTTTTGGTATTGTCTCACTAGGCGGGGGCGGGGCACAGGTACCTCAGACTGCAGTGTAATGTAATGTTCTGTCATACATACAGGTGGTGATGTCTCATCAGGTACCTCAGACTGCAGTCTAATGTAATGTTCTGTCATGCATACAGGTGGTGATGTCTCATCAGGTACCTCAGACTGCAGTGTAATGTAATGTTCTGTCATACATACAGGTGGTGATTAGTGATGCACCGAATATTCGGCCGCAGAAAATATTCGGCAGAAAATGGCTAAATATGCATTTTCGGCCTATTCGGTTTCGGCCCAAATAGGCAGAAAATATATCACCGAATAGTGTATGCAATTAATGCATTCAAAGAGCTGAATAAATGTTTTATGGACCCATAATAGTGATTATTATTTAAGTTAAGTTTTGCCATAACCATTTATTTTGCCATAAATCAGGGAGCTTTAAGGTACGGCTATGACAGCAATGGTAGGAAAAAAGATGTATAATATTAATCATATTCGGATATTCGGTATTCGGTTTTCGGCCAACTGTTTCCTATATTCGGTATTCGGTTTCGGCCAAGAATTTCAATTTCGGTGCATCCCTAGTGGTGATGTCTCATCAGGTACCTCAGACTGCAGTCTAATGTAATGTTCTGTCATACATACAGGTGGTGATGTCTCATCAGGTACCTCAGACTGCAGTGTAATGTAATGTTCTGTCATACATACAGGTGGTGATGTCTCATCAGGTACCTCAGACTGCAGTCTAATGTAATGTTCTAACTGTCATACAGGTGGTGATGTCTCATCAGGTACCTCAGACTGCAGTCTAATGTAATGTTCTAACTGTCATACAGGTGGTGATGTCTCATCAGGTACCTCAGACTGCAGTCTAATGTAATGTTCTAACTGTCATACAGGTGGTGATGTCTCATCAGGTACCTCAGACTGCAGTCTAATGTAATGTTCTAACTGTCATACATACAGGTGGTGATGTCTCATCAGGTACCTCAGACTGCAGTCTAATGTAATGTTCTGTCATACATACAGGTGGTGATGTCTCATCAGGTACCTCAGACTGCAGTCTAATGTAATGTTCTGTCATACATACAGGTGGTGATGTCTCATCAGGTACCTCAGACTGCAGTCTAATGTAATGTTCTGTCATGCATACAGGTGGTGATGTCTCATCAGGCGGGGGCGGGGAGCAGGTACCTCAGAGCCTTTGTGAGCGGCTTCTTTGTGGCCGTGCCCGTCACTGTCACCGTGCTGGACCGACTGGCCTACGTCGCACGAGTAGAGGGAGCCTCCATGCAGGTATATACCATAATACTCATCTACTAATTGGCCTGTCACAATTACTACTTCATTGTCTTAACCCATTCTGACCTGAGATCAGATTCATACGAGGTTTCCGCCGGACAAACACTGGGTCTGATTAAACCCATTCTGACCTGAGATCAGATTAAAAAAATGTCAGTCGTTCTTCGATTTTTCAAAAATAGCAGACCTACAAGCTCGTATCGCGCCACTCGGTGGCGCGATATGAGCTTGTAGATCTGCTATTTTTCAATAGCTAAAGCATAACATGATGCCGACACCAAAATGGGTGCCCGTTCAGAATGGGTTAATAATCACAATATATTTGTGCACAATCGTCATAATCGTTACGTTGTTGAAATGTTTCTAATATTAAAGAAAAGCAGAAATTGCTGATCTTCAAGCTTACAACGTGTCACTTTGTGACTTTTGCCTGCTTTTTATGTATAAAATGTATTATGTAAATTATTTATTTTTATATTTGTTATTATCTATTATGAGGCCTAAAAGGCAAACAAAAATTACATTATTGTTCAATGCCAAACACACAATTAAATCGTTACTTGAAATTATTTGACTGACAAATATTTTATCGTCAATTTAAATGTTGTAATCCTGACAGTACAGTACAGTACAGTGGGGACCCCCACACGGTAGCCTGAGCTAACGTGTTAGGTTTCTGGTCTAGAGGGGCGGGTCGCGGCTGAGATTTGCGCACGCCCTGATTGGATCTCATCGATCTGTCCGTCACCCCCGGCCCCTCCTCTCCCCCCTAGTGCAGCGCTACGTCACATCATTTGGAGCCACGCCCACCCGGAAGGGTTGACTCCCACTTTTAGACCAGAGCGGCCAATGCGTTCCTCCAGGCTTTCAATTATTTGCACCAACAAAAATGAAAGGCTGATACCGAGGCTACCCACACGGTAACTCTGTCATTCCTCAATCGTTTTGGACGCTGGGCGGCTCCCTGGGCACGTTCCTGTCATGGGTCTGGAAGTTCCGGGACCCCCCACACAGAGTTGCACCACTCGGTTCACACGGGCGTGATTCCTAAATAAACATTTAGAATACAGGATTTTACTCGTAACAGAATATTTCTCTACATTGTGACATTGCTGCTTAGGTAAGTTAGTCTTCCTCTTCCGCCACTTACACACATAGCCTGTTCAATAATATGAATTGACTTTCCAAAAGGCCTCAATTAGGCCTGTCTACCACTCAGCCCTGTGGTTTACAATCGGAGATGTTTTTCTTACCCATCACTCTAGACTTTCTGAAAAGGTCAGCAGGCCATCATTGGCTTAGATAGAGGATAGAACAGCACACAGCACTGAACTGCTTTTATCTACTGTACCGGCTGGCCTGCTTGAAGTGCCAAAGCCTGGAATAGACTTCCATTTCAACTTAAACAGAACATTACATTAGACTGCAGTCTGAGGTACCTGATGAGACACGCACCCTCTGTAGACATTTTTTAAGCTCAACTCAAGACTCACCTTTTTACTCTTGCTTTTAGTTGAGTTTTAGTTTTAGATTTAGCTGAGTTCTCTATTCTGACTGATTTGCTGTGTGCTTTGTTTTTTGTCCATTATGTTTTTATTTTGTATGCTCTTGTATGCAACTGCTTGCCTGTGTTTTATTGCTATTTTATGCTCTGCCCTGTGAAGCACTTTGAGTTGCGTTTATGTATGAAACAAATAAAGATTATTATTATTATTATTATTATTATTATTATTATTATTATTATTATTATTATTATTATTATTATTATTATTATTATTATTATTATTATTACAAGGCCTTCCTTAAGAAATTGCCTAATTATCTTAACAGCTTCATTAAAACTTCACCATCACCATACCAGCTCACAAAATTATTTGGTTTTAAACATAATTGGAGAACTTAAATTCACTTTCTCACTTTAAAAGGCCTGTGAAACATTCTCTGAGATCTGACTGTACTTCTTCTGAAAGGTCTATTTGTTTAATTTTATGCCATGTATGTTTACTGTAAATCAGGTCGAAAAATGAAAACATGCCTTGCACAGGCTATAGGGTGATCTAACCCATTCTGACCTGAGATCAGATTAAAAAAATGTCTATTACATCCTGACAGTTTCATTATTAACCCATTCTGACCTGAGATCAGATTCTAAAAGTGTCTTCGATTTTTCAAAAATAGCAGACCTACAAGCTCGTATCGCGCCACTCGGTGGCGCGATATGAGCTTGTAGATCTGCTATTTTTCAATAGCTAAAGCACAACATGATGCCAACACCAAAATGGGTGCCCGGTCAGAATGGGCTAAATGCCAAGTGGATGGAAACAGTGAAATCCCCAGAGTTATAACGTAATGCACAGTGTAACTGTCTAAGCATGCATTGTTTTCTCAGGGTTAATTGGTTTGCGTTGGATTGTAGTAGACAGTTGAACGAATGGCTTTCACACGAGGGAAGTGGTTTTGTTATTAATATAAAATGAAAATCAAACGCTTGGATAACAGCCAGGCACAATTCATGGCATTTACTTAACCCATTCTGACCTGAGATCAGATTCTAAACGAGGTTTCCACTGGACACACACTGGTCTGATGAACCCATTCTGACCTGAGATCAGATTCTAGAAATGTCAGTCGCTCTTCGAATTTTCAAAAATAGCAGACCTACAAGCTCGTATCGCGCCACTCGGTGGCGCGATATGAGCTTGTAGATCTGCTATTTTTCAATAGCTAAAGCATAACATGATGCTGACACCAAAATGGGTGCCCGTTCAGAATGGGTTAACTTGCAGCGGTTCTCAAAGACTCTCAAAGATAATAAGATAATAATAATAATCAAATACATAAAAGCCACCATATGACTGAGTCACTCTAGGCCCTGTCACACAATCGGTATTGCAAAAGCATAATTTGACAGGTGGCCCTATTTGAAATGTCTGCTCTAATGAGAGTCTAGCAAATGCACCATCACAGAGACGGTAAATGATATCGATGCGCGGCTGTCAGGCAGAAACCGCGTATATCCTTTATTTTTTTATTTTTTTATTAATGCCCGTACTTTGTGGCACAAGTCAAGAGTGTTGTGAGTCTGACAAGACACATCACATCACATTGTGTTTTGGACATACAAGCTTTCCACCTGATAGTGATAATAGAATTGCTGTCGGGCAAAAACCTCTTATCTCCATATTCTAACTTTTTGTCTCCACCAGCCAAAGGCATGGGGAGAGTATGTTTTGCACTCCGTCCGTCCGTGCGTGCGTGCGTGCGTGTGCGTCCGTCCGCAGCTAAACTTTGCAAACATGCTCCCTGGATGCCAACGATGAACCTCTGCCCCAAGTTTTCCAGGACGGCCTGTTATAGCGCCACCATGAGGCAGATTTTCACACACGAATCGTCACACAGTATCTCTATAGTCATGTGCTCAAGACGGATCCTAATTGGCTAACATTGGCTTTAAAAGTTTGCTGGATTGGAACAAAAAGCCTTAAATCATGAACACAGCGTGCAATTTACCGGACATTTTCACTCACTTTCCTACTAGGCTGAGGAATATATATCCCACCCTTTTCACATTGGCCTGTTATAGCGCCACCAGGAGGCCACAATAACCTGACCTGGCCTGGTGGAGACCTGTGCCCCCCGAGGGGCACTTTTTCTAGTTGTGTTTTGTTTTCCGTAATTTAACACCAGAATTGATCATACCGCGGCACCACACAAAGGTATCAAAGGAAGCAGATCCACAAGGCAAGTATTTACAATCACGTGCCGCTTCACACCACATTTCGAGCTTGTAGCTGAAAAAGCTATTTGCTGTTTTTTTAAATAGAATCCTGAGAAGTAACAGCTTTGGACATTAATAAGGTTTCCTCCCGACAGAGACGATACAGACCCACAGCGTAAAATGTTTCAAACGTTGTCTCTATTGATTGATTTGCTAAGTACCGGAGAATGAGAGCTCAATAGCTGTCTTCTCCTGGCACAACTCTTGCACTCTTGCTCACCAGTGCAACGAAATGCCGTGGAAATCACTTAAGCAGCTGTTTTTGTACATTGTAGTTCAATCGATATAAAGACATACAGTACAGTATACGGTATAGTACCTGCGTTGTGTTTTAGACATTTTGGTCCTTCACTTGTAGCCAGTAAGTAAGTAAGCCTTGCCGAGCCCTGTGGCCCATAGTCATACAGTAGTGCAAAAAGTACTACTGTACTTTTTACTTTAGTAAAAGTAAATGTCTGCTTTGTAGAAATTGACTTGAGTAAAAGTACCAAAGTATTGGTATCAAAATGTACTTAAAGTACCAAAAGTAGAAAGTATCATTATGCAGACTGTCACCATTTCACAAGTCTTCAAATGTATCACTTATCATCATTTTATCAAATAGCAGATCTACAAGTTGACAAACTTGTAGATCGTCTGAAGTGGTTACTGTGTGTTTTGTAATAATAATCAAAATCTACAAAGTAACTAGTAGCCTAACTAAAGCTTTCAAATAATTGAAGTGGAGTCAAAGGTACAATATTTGTCTCTGAGATGTAGTGGAGTAGAAGGTATGGAAAATTGGAAATACTTAAGTAAAGTACAAATACCTCAAAATTATACTTAATTACAGTACTTAAGTAAATGTACTTAGTTACTTTCCACCACTGCAAGTGCACCCCCTGGACATGACGCTAGTATGTCGCAGATCCGTAAGGCTCATTCATAGTCTGGATTTCCGGTGGTGAGGTGACCACCGCTCCGGTGGTGAGCTGACCACCGGAGCTGAAATAACGTTGAGCGGTGGTGAGTAAAAACAGAGAGATGGGCTGGGGCGGTGGCGGTGGTTTGCTCTTCACCGCGGCTCAGTGACGTCATGTTGTAGTTCGGTGGTCACCTCACCACCGAAAATCCAGACTATGAATAACGCTTTACCCCCCCAATCCAACCCTTGATGCTGAGTGCCACACAGGGAGGCATTGGGTCCCTATTTTTAGTATGGATTAGTTTTAACCCGCCACGGGAGCCACATGTGATTTTTTTAACGGCAGCGCGGGTGATTTTTAACCCGCAGCACGGCTTTGTCTGACTGACTGTAGGACTGTATCCAACGTATGCATCCCCTGGCGGACACTAACCAACCATAGTTGGTGATTTAACCCATTCTGACCTGAGATCAGATTCATACGAGGTTTCCGCCGGACACACACTGGTCTGATGAACCCATTCTGACCTGAGATCAGATTCTAAAAATGTCAGTCGCTCTTCGATTTTTCTAAAATAGCAGACCTACAAGCTCGTATCGCGCCACTCGGTGGCGCGATATGAGCTTGTAGATCTGCTATTTTTAAATAGCTAAAGCATAACATGATGCTGACACCAAAATGGGTGCCCGTTCAGAATGGGTTAAAATTTGATTATTATTTAATAACATATACATTAAACAACTGAAACCACTATTTTATACTGTACTTTGGCTATTGTAAAAAAATAAATCAAATCTACAAGCTCAGTCAGTACATACTCTGGAACAATAGAGCGTGTTAATATGCCGAAAAGTGAAAATGATGAAGTATATCCCCAGCTATAACTGATCTATTCGTTTGTCTGGCAGCGCTCTATATGGAGGATATTTATTTCCAGCAGACAGATAAAAGATATGGTGTCAATTATTCTGACAAGCGTGAAATGGCATCCATTCTGCTGCTGTCCTCCTGTGTCACACAATACATATTCCATGAAGTGACACAAACTAAGTTATAATCAATAATAATGCAGGGTTGGAGGAGGATTTCATAGTGGATGAGGGGTTCTCAAACTTTTTTTAAAGGAAAGAAAAGTCAAATGAAAGGTTAAGTTTGTCTGTTTAAAAAATAAATAAATTTTTTTTGTACACACAGCATTGCATGTGTGCAAATATAGTGGAGAAAACCCACCAATATATATATTTTTCCATTTCCATAAAATGTACAATTTTAAATGTGCAAGGTTTCCACCAAACTGCAACGATACAGACCATCATCCTGACGGAGGAAATGGTTGTTTAATCTTTGTTATGATGATGTGCAAGTGTGCTGCGCTAGCTTCACACCCATATCAATCTGTCACGAGAAAACAGCAAAATCTGTAGGGTTTTTATATGGGGTGCTTGGCGAAACAGCAGCGTTCAATTTATTTTGAGGGGGATATTGCGGTTTGATTAATGTAGTACCTCTGTTACCATGCAGGAGGAAATCATCTCTGTCGGGTGGAAACCTCATATGTGTGTCCAAAATTATTTTTCAGGATTCAAATTAAAAAAACCACAAGATTGTGGATCTGCTGCTTGTGATACTTTAGTATGACGCTGTAATATGATCAAGTTAAGTAGGGCGTTAATTTACGAGAAAAAACTGAATGCGTAAAAGCATCGAGCCGGAAACGTCTCCTCAATCGTTGAGGGTTATCATTTATTTCCAAGCCCAAATATCCCTGATTTCCCTGTAGTGTAGTGTGAGCCCAGCTTTAGGTATGGATCTGCTTAGAGTCAGTTTTGTTTGTTCTATCCCTCCATTTTTACATCCATGGCAAAAATGGAGACCTTCTTAACATCTGGCAAAAGCTGCTGGTACAACACGTCACAAAGTAGGGATGCTCCAAAAAAAGTTCAGCATTATTGGCTGAATGATTGTACTGTATGTAAGTCAGTGCAATGCTCTCCAAAGGTTAACAAAACCTGTGTGTGTGTGTGTGTGTGTGTGTGTGTGTGTGTGTGTGTGTGTGTGTGTGTGTGTGTGTGTGTGTGTGTGTGTGTGTGTGTGTGTGTGTGTGTGTGTGTGTGTGTGTGTGTGTGTGTGTGTGTGTGTGTGTGCGTGTGTGTGCTACAGCCTTCCCTGAACCCAGAGGGTGTGCATGCATCAGATGTGGTGCTTCTAAACCGATGGAGTGTGAGGAATTACGAGGTGCAGCGAGGAGACATCGTGTCTGTCATGTAAGTACAAAAAAAGCATTTTCTTTTTACGCGATATCTTGCGGGTTGCTTTTGTTTGGGCTTGTTTCTGAATTGCAAATAGCTGATGTAATTGACGATATTCAGACGCGGGCATCTTGCCAGCAAGGTGCTAACTAGGTGCAACTTCCCATTGGCAGCCCATTCATCCAAACAGAAAAGTCTTATATCTAATTGTATTAAAGTTAACAACGTCGAACTCACCAACATTGCAGCTGTACGGAAAGCTTGAATTATCCTCCTTCAATCTGTCAAGTTTTTGTTTCTTAAAAATCCACCGTATACACGTTATGATCTACTTCCTGTCAAGATATTCTGTGCAGGTAATTTTTTCCTAAGTGTCAGAGTTTGGGAGTGCTCATCGGTGCTCGTGGGATTTCACTCAACAAACCTGCGTACCACCTGTTTTGAATTTGCACATAATGCAGGAGGCAGCAGGAGGTTGCTTTACTAAAAACGAGTGCTTCCAATACTTAGAAAAAACATCACCTGCAGGAATTTCTTGACAGGAAATACAAGTGGATGTTTATGAAACAAACACTTTGCAGATAGAAAGAGGATAATTCAAGCTTTTTGCACAGCTGCAATGCTGGTGGGTTTGACGTTGTTTAAAGGTGCAGTGAAATGAAAAAGACGTTTTTCACACTTTTATATGGGCATACCTAACAATGGAGGCCAATTATTTTTGAAAATTCTCATTTCTGTGTGTTTTTATATCAAAGGTCCATAAAAACAATTGTATTATTTATTTATTAAAACAAAAACGTGCTGCATGATGACGTGTAGAGATACACATCGATAAAAGCCAATAACAATGAAGCTCACCCATTTAATTTCCCATATTTGCGCATCCATCCAGCACAGCTGCTACTGATTACAGAAATCCTCCGTTTTTATTACCATTCAATATAACATCCAGACAGTGTATTACTCGGTTTCAACTTAATCATCACGCCAAAATATGTATCCGAAAACATTATAGGGTAGAAATAAGCCACATAACAGTAAACTGGTGTAGCTGGCCGACAATCTGATTGGTAAACAAACAGACACCATGCGTGTTGCGTATAGCATAGCTAACGTCCCTAGCTACCGTCCCATCGCCTGAAGGGATGCGACGCTCTGATTGGTTCAGAAACGTCAGACCGGTGTTTCATGTGGAAACACCATTTTCATGTTGTTCACCATTTCCGTTTCACTGCGCCTTTAATACAATCAGATAGGACTTTTCTGTTCAGGTGAATAAGCTGTCAATGGGAAGTTGCACCTAGTTAGCGCCTTGCTGGCAAAAGATGGCTGCGGTCTGAATATGGTCAATAGGGCTGGTGAAACTGTTCGCTTCCTTTGCGCCTGTTTTCTTGGTCTTGGTCATTTGTTTCACTCACAGAACCTGGCAACACCGGAGTCTTGCACCAAAACAAAACAACACACATAGCATTTTTGCGCTAGCATTGCTTTGGAGTTGATAGATTGGTATAGCAATTGAGAGTTGAGATGTCTCTGGCTTATTTAGGCCTGCTGATCTACACCAGTAAGTTAGCCCTGAAACATGACGAGCAGACTAGAGATTCACTCTACAGTGGAGTATTTACCCCCCGCATCACTACCACACGGATATCGATGGCTACCGAGGTCGGCAACGACCAAACATGCTCAGTTCTTCTTCTGCGATATATATTGACGGCAGCTTTTCTGGCTGGTACAACGTCGCGTCATGAATGAATAGAGTTATAATAATATAATAATGTACTGTATGAATGTCACCAAAGCCCTGGTTTGTTGCCACCTATTGCTTGTACTGTAGTATAACTACCTCTGCTTCTATATCTTCTGCTCTGCCTCCAACCCTCACAACATACTATTCACACTGGAGGCAACCTTGGATGCAATTTGCATCATCCAAGATGGCCACTGAACGCCATGGTGAAAATGTAACTTTTGACCCGCTTGTCCTATAATTATGTGTAACTACAGACCGGTGCCCGGCTGTAGAGCACCGAGTCTGTAACGATGGAAGTTGGAGATCCATGCCTATCCCATTCTGACCTGAGATCAGATTCATACGAGGTTTCCACTGGACACACACTGGTCTGATTAACCCATTCTGACCTGAGATCAGATTCTAAAAATGTCAGTCGTTCTTCGATTATTCAAAAATAGCAGACCTACAAGCTCGTATCGCGCCACTCGGTGGCGCGATATGAGCTTGTAGATCTGCTATTTTTCAATAGCTAAAGCATAACATGATGCCAACACCAAAATGGGTGCCCGGTCAGAATGGGCTATGCAATACCCGTTGCAATACCTGTTGTACCCGTGTCAGAGTATCTGTCTGTGTACCTTTTTTTGCCCATATCTGGAGATTTCTGTATCTGTCTCTCTGTGTCCCTTTATTCCTATGGAGTTGTGTGTCAGCGGCATGCCCAAATATGAAGTGTTGTGATGTCAGAACGGGTCAACTCCATATATGGAGATATAGGGGTGATCAGGTCCAGAGCCTGGGTAGAGGCTTTTGTGCTGGTTCTGGACACCGGGCACTGCACTCCCTGTGGTGGGTGGTGTGGAATTTGAAGTCGGTGGGGCAAACGGTTCTCGATTACAGACGTACACACGTACGTACAGAGACTTGCCGCATTTATAGTTGGATATCTCTTTTTTTGCAGGTTTTCACGTGTGTAGAATTAGTTTCTGATTTTAAATAGCAGGTCAATCTATCACCTCTCAATCTCACCTAAGCAGGTGAATTACTGGTAGTCCATTTGACGTCCATTTGACGTCTGTTCAATAATAACTTCTATATTGGTGGGCATTGATGGTGTCGTAATGGCTGATTTTAGACTTGGTTGCATGTTGAAAATAGCCGATCTGCTATTTTCAGAGCGCAACCACACATATAATGACTTGTCTTTTAGTTCTACTGGATCTCTGCTCCACTACTAGTCCCTCCATAACATTTCACTCAAATTTGTATTTGTCGTTTATATAGCCTACTATTTAGTCTTAGTTTTAGTCATCATAACTTCGTTTTTAACTTTTTATTTAAGTCTACGAAGTCAACACAGTTTGAGATGGTGTGAAAAGTTCAGCCAATAGTCTGTATTGTCCATATTATGTCATAGATTCAGTGTGAACACACTTCTGACAGGTTGACAGCCAGGTTCAACAGTCATACTGTGTGTATATATAGGCAGACCTGGTGGCGCAGAGATGATTCTCGCTGTGGTTTGAATGGGTTCAGATGAAGGCCAGGTCAAGTCTAGTCACATTTTTATTATTATTATTATTATAGCCCAATATCACAAAACATGTCCTAACGGGCTGTATACATAAAAATAAAAACGAAACAAGCTATAAAAAAATGATCAAATAAAGTAACCGCAGCAATGCGTATCTGGTTGCTGTGCTGCAGAAACATCTCTACATCAGGCCTGATGAAGACGCTCACACACAGACGATGCTGAAATCACTATGCCACTTTGCCCCCCCCAACACGCATCAACATTAGGCACGGCCAAACAGTTTCACTCTCCTGCTTTGGTCTGAATCTCCGTGGGAAGTCCACTGTGGCTGCTAATGATATTTCTCAGCGTGGGGTGAGAAAATAAAACCCACCCAGTACCCACTATCCTACCCACCCTCTCTCTCTCTCTCCCAAACTGCTCTCCCGACTAGAGAGCCCACTTGAGTGCTGCTCATGTGTGTGTGTGTGTGTGTGTGTGTGTGTGTGTGTGTACCAGTGTTGCATTGATTGGTTGATGTAATTGACGATTTTATTCACTAATCATCGCAACGGCAAATCCGAAATGGGTTCAGATCTGAGCCTAGAGGCGCGTTTGAAGCCTGTCCTGGACGGGGTCTCCGGACGTTAAAACAAATGCATCCATACTTACATTACATCTACATATTTTAATGTAGATTTTTGTGTGATTTTTTTTTTTTCTTTTTCGTAAATTAATGCCCTACTACTACAGCGCCACACAAAAGTACTCTTGGTGCTTTTGTATTGGATATTGGTCAAATATGTTATTTTAACCCATTCTGACCTGAGATCAGATTCATACGAGGTTTCCGCCGGACACACACTGGTCTGATTAACCCATTCTGACCTGAGATCAGATTCTAAAAATGTCAGTCGCTCTTCGATTTTTCAAAAATAGCAGACCTACAAGCTCGTATCGCGCCACTCGGTGGCGCGATATGAGCTTGTAGATCTGCTATTTTTCAATAGCTAAAGCATAACATGATGCTAACACCAAAATTGGTGCCCGGTCAGAATGGGTTAAACATCCATAATGGTCTCACAATTTACAATTCCCTTAAGTGTTTCACTTTTTGCTATTTGCCTTGAATTGGCAGCTCTCCTGCTGTAATTTATTTATTCTGTTGCTAATGTATTTTATCGCTTGGTTGTTTGTTGTTTTCAACATCACGTCTGTAAAGCACTTTGTATCTTTGTTTAGAAAAGCGCTACAGTACAAATAAACTCATTACCATTTCATTATATAAGGCTGCATCCCTAATGTGCAGCATATGTGTGTCAGATGAAGTTCAAATAATATGCTTTAGTGTGTGAGAGACGCATGCTTATTTTAAATTCCAAAAACCGCTAAACAAAAACACAGCAGCTGAAGTGTGTGAAATGTGACACGGTGCCTTTGGCTGAAGAACAAACTGAGATAATATGTTATGAAGAACGCTTAGTGGGTGTGATTTATTTTTATTTATTTTTGCTCTGCACTGTGTGTCTGTCTGTCTGTCTGTCTGTCTGTCTGTCTGTCTGTCTGTCTGTCTGTCTGTCTGTCTGTCTGTCTGTCTGTCTGTCTGTCTGTCTGTCTGTCTGTGGGGCGGTGGAGTTCTCTTCCGACTGCAGTATCTAAAATCTGATCTTTAGGCCAGTAACTGTTATGTTCTCCCTGCGGAGACTATGTTTTGCTAGCCTTGACACCAGGACGAATCTGCCATTGAAAAAAAAAAAAAAACTAAAACATTCCCATAGCAGATTTGGTCTGACACCGCTCAGTTGTGATTAATTGGATTGAACTCCCTCCGAAATAGTGAGGGACCAACCAGGGCCCAGTATGCAAATATAGGGCGGGTTCATCACCTCACCAGAAGATGTTTTTTTAAATTCTCCCCATGGAAATGCAGGTTCCACATAGCAGTGATATTAGTCTGGCCATGCCAGGCTAATGTTTTGCCCCTTGTCCGTCCGTCCGTCTGTCCATCTGTGTACGATGGAAAACCTCTGCCCTGCAGTTTACACATTGTCCTATTGCAGCGCCACCAGGAGTATGATATTTCTTTTCTGTTACTCTATAAATTTAGTCCCAGCATTACACAGATCGGTACACATTATCTCTATAGTCACGTCATCGAGACAGACAGACCTGTCCGATTTGTCACATTTCTTTTCAATCCTGACTGGCTCAGATTGACTCCTATACTACCTGACCTTGTGTGTGTATGTGTGTGTGTGTGTGTGTGTGTGTGTGTGTGTCCACCGCTCTAAAGACAACTTTTGTGTAATCAGGGGCTAGACGTTAAAGCCAGGTGCGTATCTCGGTTGCCTGGCAACGTGAAGACTGCTCTGCTTTGTCGAACGTGGCGTGAACAGGCCATGTTGTGTGAGCGACTGATGCAATGAGCCGAGAACGGATGGATTGATGGATGGTGCAGTGTTGATTTTGACAGCAAATGTTGAGTCACATAGTTTTAGTCACATTTTAATTAACCCATTCTGACCTGAGATCAGATTCATACGAGGTTTCCGCCGGACACACACCGGTCTGATGAACCCATTCTGACCTGAGATCAGATTCTAGAAATGTCAGTCGTTCTTCGATTTTTCAAAAAATAGCAGACCTACAAGCTCGTATCGCGCCACTCGGTGGCGCGATATGAGCTTGTAGATCTGCTATTTTTAAATAGCTAAAGCATAACATGATGCTGACACCAAAATGGGTGCCCGGTCAGAATGGGTTAATTAACTGCAATTTGTAGACTATATATACGAATTTAGTAATAATAATAATAATAATAATAATAATACTGTAATAAATCTACAGTTGATCTTGATGACTAAACTGTATTTTGGCGGGCCTCGATGGCCCTGATTTTTAGACTTGGTTGCATGCTGAGAATTAAGATTCTCAGATTCTTTTTAAAACGCCGCTTATCAACTAACTGGTTAATCGATCGACAAGCTTATCAAAACGTATCGACTTATCAATTAATGCATTCATCGATAATTCCCATCCCTAGTTCCAAGCATTCCTGTGCGATCCGAAATGACGCGCCATGGACATGTTGTTCTCTCTGCCATGGATGTGTTGTTGTTGTTCTGAAACGGCATGTTATGTTCAGCCATTATGGAAGTCAGAGGACTGTTCCTGGTAGAGGCAGGTGCACGCACGCACGCACGCACGCACGCACGCACGCACGCACGCACGAAAAGGCTGCTCTCAGTCTCCACATCATTATAATGCAGCAAACACAGTTTGACAGATTTATTGATACATTTAAATTGAAAGTTTTCTCTACAATCTCTGTGGAAATGTGGATTGTCTTTTTTTTATCAGATATATTCCTAAATGCACGTGTGAAAGACATCCATATTGGCTGCCTTGTTCGTGAGGATTTTCATTTTAGCCACTCAAGCCACTCACACGCACTGCTATTTAAATTCCAGATAATATGCTGTCAGATGGGCAGAAACCTTGCATCTCCAGATTTGAACTTTTATTGTTGTTTTCATATATTAAATATAGAGTGAGTGGTTTTCTTTGGTTGTGTTAAATAGCTCTATATTCTGATAGTAGGCTACTCATTACTTGTTGAAGAGAGGAGAGTCCGCACACAGGTTTGCTCCAAGGTGTTTGCTTTTTATTCAATACACCATAAATAAGAGTGAACATCACCTGATGAAGGCCGTTCACGGCCGAAACGTTGTGTCTTATTTATGGTGTATTGAATAAAAAGCAAACACCTTGGAGCAAACCTGTGTGCGGACTCTCCTCTCTTCACTGTACTTACCTTAGTCCAGCACCAGACAGGAACTGGATGTGCGCTATAGCCACCTACCTTTTTATACTCATTACTTGTTACAATGCTTTTTTCAGGTCGGGATATTCATTTCATACGATCGGGAGTCTCACCAGACTGTTCGTCTGTGCGGTGTGCATGTGTCCGTCCTTGTCCACACTTTCTCTGGTGTATTTGAGTCAAGGTGGTTTGCTTGAGCCTTCTCTGCATCTGTGTAACTGTCCTTGTTGTTGCCGTTGAACCTGTCCTATCGAGTCTCTCTTCTTCCCCTCCTCTCTGGAAACTCTGGGGGTATTGCTTATTTGTAAGTTCTGTAGCTTGCAACAGCGGTTGCTGGCCCCTGTTACTTGAGCTGATGGACGATGTTTAGAGCTAATAATACTTTATTCCGACCTCGCCGGTAGAAAAGAGAAGACTTCACCGCAGTGAAGCAAGCTATGGTTCATCACACGACTACTTCCGGTTCAACGAAACAAGTTCACAAGCTGTCCAAGTTTTGTAGTTTAGAGCTGGCGTTTCAAGCTTTCAGATTTGCTTTCGAGGCTTTTGCGCTGTGGCACGATCAAGTAGGGCGTTAATTTACGAAAAACATAACAAAATCACCAACATTAAAATATGGAGATAAGAGGTTTCTGCCCCGACGTCCAAGGGAAATATCCAGTTATATCTTATTTACAGAATAAGTCCTGGTGTCGAGGCAGGCACGGCGTACCGTATGGCAGAACGGTTGTGTCATTGCATTTATGATGATGGGAGCACACGGGAGAGCTATCTGCTGCCGTGGGTATTCGTCATGCTCTCAGAAGCAAACCATTACCGAGCTGATTGATTCTATGTTCTGCTATGAACATAACCATTTATGTCTGAGAGCCGAGCCCAACCTGCCGACAGATTTCGGGAAAAAACATCATTTACATTTATTTTATTTTATTTCTGCTGTCGGAGGCAGAAACCTCTTATCTCCATATTCTAACTTTTAACACTTTGAGTGCCACCTTGTGGCCAAGCACAGTTTTCCAAAGAAAATGACGTGAAGAAGAACGTGGCTAAAACAGAAACTAATGGATGTGCGCGCGCAGAAACAGTGCGGGCGGTTGCCCTAGCTACCGGGCCTAGCAACCGGAGCAATTCCAAAAATGGAAACCAGGAAGACTTTCTTATGTCGATATAAAACGCCTTAGAAACGAGTATACTCGTCCTGTCCTCGTCCTGAGCAGTGAGTACGACGCGTTTCGATGTTTCGGATCTGCTATACTTTGAATTCGAAAACCTGGAAAAGTAACCGTTTTGGACCTACAGTATGAGGATTCCACCTGACGGAGAAGAAATGTTTCTCCCGGGTTATGAATAGACACCATGAGAGATTAACCCATTCTGACCGGGCACCCATTTTGGTGTCGGCATCATGTTATGCTTTAGCTATTTAAAAATAGCAGATCTACAAGCTCATATCGCGCCACCGAGTGGCGCGATACGAGCTTGTAGGTCTGCTATTTTTGAAAAAATCGAAGAGCGACTGACATTTTTTAGAATCTGATCTCAGGTCAGAATGGGTTCATCAGACCAGTGTGTGTCCGGCGGAAACCTCGTATGAATCTGATCTCAGGTCAGAATGGGCTAATAGACCCCATGCTCGATTGTACTTGTTCCTGGTGACGCTTCTTTTATGATCGATGTCCCTCATCGGGGAGGATGTGCAGATTCATAAAATGAACTTGAAAAGTTGAAGTTCCACAACTCATGAATATGCATGTTCAAACTCTGATGCCACGTTGTAAAACCTGGAAAAAGCCTCACACCGCCGGTATAATCTATAGCAGCGTTTTGAAGACACGGCTTTCTTTTCACCTGGGAAGAGCGGAACGGGAATCCGTTTCGGGCCGCCCACACCACACTGCATGTAATTAGCATCAACACAATCCAGTGCTGTAAGTAACACGCTTCCTAGAACTCCTGGCACACTCCAGTTTTGCCAACCCGCATCATCCAATGCCACAATGTATAGGCTACTTAGCCACGCACTGGAAATAGCCGATGTACAAGCTCACAACACGCAGCCCTGCGGCACGTTGTGAGCTTGTAGATCGTCTGTTTCTGGCACGCGACATCCGTCCAGGCTCCAGGCTTGAGCCACAGCATAGAAGTGCGTGTGTGCGTGTGCGTGTGTGTGTGTGTTATTTGTGTGTGTGCGTGTACGCCGCGTGCGGGGACTACAAAGCCTCTGAGATGCAGTAGGAGTCTCTGAGCTGACAATCTGCTCCATGCAGGCTCCATGTGCTTACCATGGAGGACTCAAGGAGGTACAGGTGGTGCTTAACCACTCACCCCCCACCAAGAACAGAAAGCAGAGGAGGAATATTACTGGATTTTGGGTGGGCGGGGCAAAGTGTTTGGTGCTGGGAATTAGGTACCATTTCAGAGGTGCTTTTACTTTACTTTTAAGTACAAAATATGAATAAACAGAATTATCTGTATTTGGCCGTGGACCCCCATCTGAAAATATGTTGTTCAAGGGACCCGACAGAAGCAAAGATATACCTTCACTGTGAAATAATAGATATGCAAAGTATTCTGTCTCAGATAGATGCGTGTCCCTTCTACATCCCTTTACAGATAGCGAACATCATCATGGAATCAGAGTCGAGAACCAGGGTAGCATTCCAAACTTTACTGTCCTCTTCTTAATATCCAATAATGGTTAATTTGTAAAACTGAAATAAACATAATCAATGTCTTGATCAGAAAACATACTTCAACACAAAAGTATAATCCATTACAGTATAAACTAACCTGTGCATGTTGACAAAAAGCTACTGTAGTCTAGCATAATGACAAAAGCTACATTAGCTTAGCTTAGTATTTTTTACAGCATCATGAAATGTATTTTAAACTCAAAACAACACATGAATTACATTATTATTTAAATGCACACTTGTACCAAATACAGAAATGCAATTGTAGAATTAAACACTGAAAACTTACAAGCAAAGGCTTTTCCAAGGCACAACAGAAGAAAAAGGGGGAGAGGAGCTCTGCCTCTGTGTCTCACATGAACAAACTGAAAACTGCATGAGCCTACAAACTAATTAGGGATTTCAGGTGTGCTGGAATTGGAAACAATTGAGCTGAGCTAACACATCTGAACACTAATTACTGTCTGTTACAGAAATCGCCTCTAGGAGGTGCAAAAGAGTCGTTTTTTGAAGGCCACATAAAGTGTGCCATGACACAAAGATTTGCGCCACATTTTCACGAGATCTACGGTGCTGCGCTATGAGCTTGTAGATCTGCTTTTTTTTGAATAGCTAATGTATAACATAATGCTTAAAACACCAAAAGGGGTTCCCGTCCTGAATGGGTTAAAAAAAAAAAACACAAAAAAAATCCACACAAATATGGAGAACCCACAGCAAAGGTATTTAAAAAAGTACTTTTTTCACCACTGTCACCGCTGTGACATCCGTGATGGATGGACAGACACGCGGATCGGAAACTGTGCGTGCAGAGTTCCGGACAGGTGTAGAATGGAATGGCCTTTAACAGGAATAGTTTCATGGTTGGTGAGACATGATGACTTTGTCTCGGCCGTCTCCTCGTAAATTGGGGGGTATTGTGAGATATGGGTTTGCGTGGTGGCACTGCAGGCTCTAATGCTATCATTATTGTGTCATCGTTAGTGTGATGGTTGATAATGGTCTCCGCTTCCCTCCTGAGCTAATACTGATCTTTTTTTTCTTTTACTTACATTTTTATCACACAATCCTTTTTTCACCCGGTGCTAATTGCCTAAGCTGTAATCCTGGTGCTACTCGCTCGCTCTGCTAACCTGGGGAGAGCCCCGAACCGAGCTCATGCTTCCTTCAATCAATGCATGAGCGGTGAGCAGTCCTGTTCCCGTCACCTGACAGGGGGGGGATTTCCCCCGGTAGGACGTAGAGCGAAAAGAAGAAAAAGAAATCGAAAAAGAAAATAAATAATCGTGACAGCCCTAGTGAGGATGCTTCTTTCAAAGTGTTAATAAAAAGGGAGTGAATTAGGAAATTAATTGAATCCAGTGCGAAATATCATTGCTCTGCAAATATTTCTATATTTATAGATTTCCCGTTCAACAGAGCAGTAAATGAGGTATTCACATCTTCGTTGCTTTAAGATTTATGGCCATTCAGATGCTAATTGGCTAGTAAATAATCTCCCGCACTGTACATACGGTAAGACAGCTGAAGGAGTGGAACGGCGGTGGAAATGAGACGTTATCTTTGCTATTTATCAATCTGAGGTAACTGCTGAGCAGAGGAGGAAAGTAACCGGTGGATAGGGTACTGTACTTGACGCTTTCTGGGCGGGAACCCCTTTAGGTGTTTTAATTAAGCGTTCGGTTATACTTTAGCTATTGAAAAATAGCAAATCTACAAGCTCGTAGCGCGGCACCGAGTGCCGCGCTACGAGCTTGTAGATCTGCCATTTTAGAAAAAATCGTGAAAATGTGGTGCAAATCTTTGAATATATATTCTTTCAGGGCGAACGTTTACCAAGACTTTTGCACGTTTACTCAATTCAATTAGTCAATTTAGAATTCCGGTCTTTTACTTGTATACAGAGTATTTCTATAAAGCAGTATTGATTTTTTGTACTTTCTCCACCACTGGTCATACAGTAGTTAGCTTCACTGTAGTGAAGGGACTCTCTCTCTCTCTCTCTCTCTCTCTCTCTCCCTCTCTCTCTCCGGCCTGCCCCTATAGTCTCGTCATACTTTACGTTGACACATGCAACCTGGAGAGAGAGAGAGAAAAAAAAGCACTGGTCCATTTTTCCTAAAGTACTTGTATAGAATGAACTCTACTCTGGTCTGTACCGCGGCCCAGGGCATCCGCCACATTTAACCCCATTCTGACCTGAGATCAGATTCATACGAGGTTTCCGCCGGACACACACTGGTCTGATGAACCCATTCTGACCTGAGATCAGATTCTAAAAATGTCAGTCGTTCTTCGATTTTTCAAAAAATAGCAGACCTACAAGCTCGTATCGCGCCACTCGGTGGCGCGATACGAGCTTGTAGATCTGCTATTTTTCAATAGCTAAAGCATAACATGAACCAAAATGGGTGCCCGGTCAGAATGGGTTAAATGGAATGAACTCTATACTCTGTACCGCGGCCCAGGGCAGCAGCCACATCTAAATGGTCTAAAGAGTTTGAGCAGAAAAGGCTGTTCCAGCTTTATCTCATCTGATAAGTGGGATTGAATATTTCACCTCTGGGCAATTGGTGGACACTATTCCACTTCTGACCCTTTTCAAAAACAACGTGTGTGTGTGTGTGTGTGTGTGTGTGTGTGTGTGTGTGTGTGTGTGTGTGTGTGTGTGTGTGTGTGTGAGATGTATTTTATTTAATAAATCACTGACAGTCTTGGTCCAAGGCTATTATAAATAGGACGTAGCAATACCATAATACAAGTAAGACGCGCAAACGCGGGAAGCGAACGCAGCTCGTAAATTGCAATAACAACAATTAGAATAAATTACGTACTTTTTTTTTCTTTTTAGTATTTTTTAAAGTTTTCTACTGTGTGTGTGTGTGTGTGTGTGTGTGGTTGTTTGTGTGTGTGTGTGTGTGTGTGTGTGTGTGTGTGTGTGTGCTACAGCTGCGCCCTCTGGTGGCAGGCGGGTGGTGTCACAGCGGGACAGACACACAGACAGACACACAGACATGATCTGCAGGGTCTCATAGTTAGTGCTCATTGCGTTCGCAATCACTGCGTTCGCAATCACTGCGTTCGCAATCATTGCATTGCTTTACTATAATCGTCTCTGTAGTAGTGTAGACCTTGATATGAAAAGGGTTGAAAACCGCTGATCTACACTGTGGATCTTTACATGGAGCAAGCGCCATCGTCGGTAGAAGTCGGTATAGAGATGGCCTTCAAACATGCACATTGTTGATCATTACATGGCAGTGCTGCCACCGACGCCCAGCAGGTATTCTGTGCATGGCGGCCAGGAGATATTTCCCTCGTTCATATCGCCGCGTGTAATTGTAACAGACATCAAAGACGCTTTCCTGGCATTCACATCCATCTGCAAGAGGGAGAGAGAGAGAGAGAGAGAGAGAGAGAGAGGCAGCGGGGTGCGAACGGGGGAATTTACCTCAACATGAAATATGATCTAATTTCTCCGATTTAACAAGCAGCTGTCTGTCTCTCTCTCTCTCTCTCTCTCTCTCTCCCTCCTCACGTGGGTGTTACCGGGCAGGTTACACTCTCGACATATTGAGGTCATTATATAAGATTCCACAATAATCTATTGAAACCAGGACAACATTTGTGTCATTTTATTATTTAGATCTTCTATTTTTGTATATTTTTTTATCTTGAAAGTGTGAGAAGCACCGATTTAGAGTCTTAAATTAGTACAATATATTATTGAACCATGTGGCCTGTGGGATTAAGAGAGAAAAAAAGCCTTATGAATGCACAGAGGTACTGTACTTAAAATGTCCCTGATGTATGTATCAACAAGGAGTGTCAGGCAAGGTTATTTTCTAACAAAATAACTAAAAATAATTTGATATTAAATTCATTTATACAAATAAAAATGTTGATCTCATCACAAGTATAGTTCATTCATACAGATAAATATGTTGATGTCATCACAAGTACAGTATATTCAAACGTGTGTGCGTGCAACCGTGCATGCATGCATGTTTGTCTGTTTGAGAATGCAGGGAGAGGTGAAATAAACGACCTCTCCCCAGCTCGCTGCGGAATGGCTAATAACAGCCTGACTCCCACACAAGCCTTTTGCTTTTACGTTCATGCAAATGGAGGTGAATGGCAGGTGACTGCACACTGCTCTACATGTCATAGAGGCTCGGTCCACACAACACGGTTTGCAACAGGAAAGGAATTGTAATGAAACTCTGTATTTTGCATCGAATTTGCATGTGGGATAATGTTGCACCGTGGGATGCGGTTATCACTATCATGCTCCTATTAAGCACCCTTTGATGAGCTTTTTGCATTGTTTGTTTGCACAGCTTTTCACGTTGTCCCCTGTATGGCAGTGTTTTTTTTTCTTTTCTTTTTTTACGTAAATGAATGCCATATACTACTTGATCACGCTACAGAGTCACACAAAAGCATGTAGAACTGCGACTTTCGTTGTTTTTCTGAATTCTCTAATCCTGAAAAGTAACAGTTTTCGGACATACCGGTATGTGACTTTTTGATATACAGAGACAGTAATGGCGGCCATACTAACTGTTCAGGAGAGGTTTATAGTTATTAATTTTTTATCCAAAATGAGTTAATAGCACAGGCAGAGTAAATGTCAGAGCTGAAATGTAAATATGAAATAAATGCTTAAACATGTAGCTAGGTGTAATGTTAAGAGTCCACAGAAGTGAACCTTTCAAGCCTGTTTTCTCAACTCGCTGTTTTCTGCAAGACATTACTCTATAAGCCATATCTCCAAAATTGGTGGGTCAAACTGAACAACCAATATGTGAATTTGAAGCTATGATTCCCTGCTTTCATATGACATTTATGCTAAATTAGGTTTAGCCTTGGTTAGAAACAGTCAGGTTTCCACTGGATGGAGATGATTTAAGGCTCACGTGTCTGCCTTCAACACATGCATGCATAGGTCATGGCACATCCCATTTATTCAGAGATTAGCAAGGATAATTCCTGCTCGGATAGCGAGTGGGGTCCTCTGTGTTATCGCGGGGCTGCCCTTGGCATGCCTTTGTCATCTATCTCTTTTAAAGCAGCGCTGTCATGGGAGCGTATTTTTCCCAGCTATAGGGTCCCTTGGCCAGCAGGTTTTTTGGTGAGCGTTTTTTGAGCGGGCATGGTGACAGAGACACCCAGCAGCCAGCGGCTAAGGGGTCATATTTCATTGTTTAAACGGTGCACATTCTTTGTCATGGCACTCTCTCCCGTCCAACACAGGTGAGAGATAACGTTAAGCCACCTGCCAGTGGTCAACGCTGCGCCCTCGCTCATCGTACCCAGGCGGCAAGCATCCGTTTTCGAACAAATTAACTGTTAGTAACTTAGTATTCCGTCAAGGATGGCCTCATTTTAGCTTGCTAATAATTTCTATGGTCCAGATTTCTCTATGGGTGGTATTGGTGGGTCTCTAGCAGGGGGGCAGTCAGCCAGATATTTCGTGAAGCCTCATTTGAAATCGGTAGTTCATATAATGGCCTGTTGTGGCGCTGGACCGGACCCAAAAAGCCCCATAGCTCCATAGAGGCCCATGTATTTTGGCCCAACTTCACCTAGACTGTATTACCTTAATAAACATGGTCATGAATACTTTCTTCTTCCAGTCACTAGTTTAAAGTCTCATTTCTAATGTCATAATATTCTTTTTGGAAAATTATGGTCCCATTAATTAAAAAAATGACCATAAAGAAAAAAAAACATCGCGTATGTTGCTGAGGGGCGTGGCTACCGTTACAGTCTATGATCGGGATTCCCCTCCCACTCGAGTCAAAATAAAAACCAACGGAGAAGAAGGGGGGAAGTCCCGCCTCGTTGTCTGGGAGGCCAATGACCAGCTGGTATACAAAACGGAGCCAGCCAATGGCCAGCTGGTACCAAAGATGGCGACTTACATCAGGAATTAGCATATTATTACAGGCTTCATTTTACGTTCATGTTAGACCCGGGGAACGCTTTGTCCATATTTTTTACAGTCTATGGTCTCTAGCTCTCTGCCCAGTGGTTTAAATGTCCTGTCCCTAGTGTGTGTGCACTGACGAGCTGCTGTGACGAGCGCTGACAGCTCATATAGTATACCAGGTTCTACCACGTTCAGCTCAAACTGTTCATGCCGTATACCGTGCACTCCTAGCTGTCCATGCTTTGCAAAGAATATACTGTGCACTCTCTGTTCCTCGCTCTCCCTGCTCCTCGCCCTCCCTGCTCTGCACCGCCTGCCATGGCAGCCAGCATGTACATATTCAGTGCCAGCTTGGCAGCCATACGTCAACTTAAAGATGGATGCCTCTGCTAAGCGTTGCCAGGGCCAGGGACATCATTTCAGCAATGACGGCTTTTTTTTTGCTGTGTGCATTACAGAGAGGTGCAAACACTCTGCTAGAGAGAGAGAGAGAGAGATGAGAAATAATGGGCAGACAGACAGGCAAGCAGATGCAGTGGTGTGGGAGGTAGCTAAGTACATTTATTATTTGACTTCTTATCCCACTTCTTCCACCATCAAAGTATAAAATAGAACCATGGAGATGCGAGGTGTCGATGCCGACGGTGAGGATATATTAGTTGTAGGCGTGAGTGAGTGCCATGCGAGTTGTTGTGTGTAGGTGTTGGTGGTGTTTAGCCCATTCTGACCTGAAATCAGATTCATACGAGGTTTCCACTGGACACACACTGGTCTGATTAACCCATTCTGACCTGAGATCAGATTCTAGAAATGTCAGTCGCTCTTCGATTTAAAAAAAAATAGCAGACCTACAAGCTCGTATCGCGCCACTCGGTGGCGCGATATGAGCTTGTAGATCTGCTATTTTTCAATAGCTAAAGCATAACATGATGCTGACACCAAAATGGGTGCCCGTTCAGAATGGGTTAGTGATGGCTGGCTGACAGCAGGCAGGACGCTCACCTCTCTGCCCCTGATGTATTTACAGTATAAACTCTCAGTGGATGGAGATGGATGGGCCGTCCTTAGGTGGGCCGGAAACGGCTTGTTTTTAGGCAGCCACATTATGTTGGCGTTGTTGTCGTGCAGAAACCCTGTAAATCTCTGTAGTTTCACTTCCTGAACTTATTGTTTATTCGTAAAGTGAATGGACCTCGACCGCGCCGAAGTTAACACTTTACTTAACCCATTCTGAACGGGCACCCATTTTGGTGTCAGCGTCATGTCATGCTTTAGCTATTGAAAAATAGCAGATCTACAAGCTCATATCGCGCCACCGAGTGGCGCGATACGAGCTTGTAGGTCTGCTATTTTTGAAAAATCGAAGAGCGACTGACATTTTTAGAATCTGATCTCAGGTCAGAATGGGTTAATCAGACCAGTGTGTGTCCGGCGGAAACCTCGTATGAATCTGATCTCAGGTCAGAATGGGTTGACACTTAAAAATCCTGCCGGGATTCATTCATTAATTTATCGCGCATTGCCATGGTTTTTCACCTTTCAACCCTTATTTTGAAGAGCCAAATATCCGTAACCGGATGTTACGATGACGTAATGGCGTGTGTGGTGTCTTGACTGGTGGTTGTGACCCTCTTCGCACCCATTGGTTTCCGTTTTGTGGTTGGACAAAAATCCTCTCTCTCCATCCACTACCATTGAAATAACATGTTTTTCAGTTTTCAATTCTTTTTTTTTTTTGAAGGGACAGACAGTAGGCTGACAGGAAACGGGAGAGAGATGGGGGGGAAGACATGCAGTAAAGGCCGTGTCGGGCTCGGGAGTCGAACCCGCGGCACACTGCGACTGGATTACCAGTCGGGTGCCCAGACGGTTATGCCACCGCCTGGGCTGTGTATTCAATTCTTATTTTAAACTTGGTGTCAGTAAAAAGGAACATCACAGGTGCAGCATGGTGACTGGGCATATCATGTTTGTTTTTAGTTGTTTTTAGTTGAGAATTATGTTTTAGCAAAATCCACATAAACAAGATGGAACCAGCGTGGAACAAGGCAGAAAGAACCTGCTGGTTAGTCAGTCAGGGAATTCTCAAATTCTACTATAGAGAGTATGCACATGCATGGTTTTCCCATCAGGACACGCCCCCCTCATCTAGACTGAGTGGCAAAACATTGAGCAGCATGGAGCGTTTGAGTTTGGAAGCGCTCGTTGGAAATCACTCAACCGTCCTGCGTACTGTACCGCCTGTTTCTCACATAACGCAGGAGGCAGCAAAATGTTGTGTTATTGAAAACAAGCACTTCCAAACTCTGACACTTCGAAAGATAATCAAAATGCAGGGCATTTCTTGACAGAAAGTAGCTCATAACGTTTCTATGGTGGATTTTCATGAAACAAAAACTTTGCAGATAAAGGAATAATTCAAGCTTTTCGTTCAGCTGCAATGTTGGTGAGTTTAACATTGTTTAATGCAATCAGACAGGACTTTTCTGTTTGGATGAATGGGCTGTCGAGGCCAGAAAGTAGTTGTTTGCTACTCAGTGGGCGTTCGCGCATAACTTCCAGGTACGATGATGTCAAGCGCATCACACACACACACACACACACACACACACACACACACACACACACACACACACACATACACCACTCCATCCTTCAATCCAATCCACGTCTGTGACTTTGCGAGGACCTCTGCAGTACAGAGAGGATGACAAATAGAATGCCGCAAGGTAAAAGCACGCTTAACCCGTTCTGAACGGGCACCCATTTTGGTGTCGGCATCATGTTATGCTTTAGCTATTTAAAAATAGCAGATCTACAAGCTCATATCGCGCCACCGAGTGGCGCGATACGAGCTTGTAGGTCTGCTATTTTTGAAAAATCGAAGAACGACTGACATTTCTAGAATCTGATCTCAGGTCAGAATGGGTTCATCAGACCAGTGTGTGTCCAGTGGAAACCTCGTATGAATCTGATCTCAGGTCAGAATGGCTTAATTGTTTCAGGAGTGCTCTGGGTGACGGCACAACACCACCACCATTCAGAGGAGGGTCCCATAAGCATTCAGTCACTCTGTCTCTGCCGCTGTCGGACACCACAGGCAGCAGCTGTGGAAAGTTACCAAGTAGATTTACTTAAGCACTGTATGCAATTTTGAGGTGTTTGTACTTTACTTGAGTATTTCCAATTTCAAGTACTATTTACTTCTACTCCCACTACATCTCGGGTCCACATATTGTACTTGAACTCCTCTACGTATATACATTTCAGCCATTTGAAATGTAGTTTGGCTTTTTACTAGGGCTGTCAAATGATTAAAAAATTTAATCAGATTAATCACAGCTTCAAAATTAATTTAATCATGATTAATCACCATTCGAACTATGTCCAAAATATGCCATGTTTTCCTGTTTATTGTTGTGGAAATGGAAATATAAATGACAGAAAGCGGATATACATTCGTTTTTGAATGTTTTTTGTTTTCTAATGCATTTAGTATAGCCATGATGTGATGTGAGCATTTGTAGGCCTAGCCTACACTTTGAGTTAAATCAACACTGGCTTTTGGCCATGTAGACTGCGGTCCCCCAGGAGGAAGTCACTAATGTTGCTCTGGAGAGGGAAGTCTGGAACACTCTGGTGGAGCTGTTGCCCCCGCGACCCGACTAGGGATAAGCGGTTGAAGATGGATGGATGGATGAATGGAGACTGGGGTCCCAGTCCAGAGATGAAAATCATAATAAAATGGCCTAGGCTACTTTCTATCAATTTAATTTGGAGGTCCTTGAAATTAAAATAGCTGAGAAGCAATGGGTTAAACTGTAGACTATAGTTAATTGAAATTCACAAAATACAATAATGGCACATAAGCATTTTTGGAAACAGGGCTTGGTTTAGAAAAGCCTATATTTTGCGCTAAAGTAATTATTGAATAACATATAAATGTACTAATGTACTGTAGGTTTTAAGGCTAGAATGGCATTGTAGTGGACTGTAGTGAGAGGCGAGATTGTCTCTCCTTCATTGCGGGACTGCAGGACTAGTCTGGAGATAGTTAGTCGTGAATCAGCTTCAGTCAGTGTTTTGGTTCGTACCTGGAGTTGTGCATTATCTCCGCTGTGCACAGCAGCACAGGGGAACTGTCTTTAATATATCCATGGTCGTTTTCAGTTTCTTTCCATGTGCGACACAAAAGTACCATGTGTTTGTTTTGGTAATAGCCTACTGCAGGCGCAGCCATGCTGATTCACGTAATCGCGTAGGACAAAACGAAACCAGCCGGACAAACATTAATGGCATTTTCAAAATGTCCACAAGTTGTGACGGACCCGAGTGATTCTTGCAGCGCGCTGATAGCTAACACTAGTATTGTGTGTGTGTGTGTGTGTGTGTGTGTGTGTGTGTGTGTGTGTGTGTGCAGTGTAGCCTAATGGGGCTTTGCTAGGCAGACAAAGTAACGCAACAGAGTTACAGAATCAAACCACTTTGCAACCAAACTACAATACACAAGCTATCTCTCTGGTGTTGTTCAATCATGACTGTGTGCTACACAGTGACAGATTTGTTATGCTCTGGACGTTCCTGAGCCACGCGCACGGGCGCATGTTAGGGGGAACACTAACATGCGTTAATTGCGTTAAATATTTTAACGCAATTAATTAACGCAATTGATTAATGCCATTAACGCATTATTTTTGACAGCCTTACTTTTTACAGAAGATTGTTATACATTTGAAAACTTGAAATGGGACATTTTTGCATAATGAGTACTTTTACGTTTGGTAAATTCCATATACATTTTGAAAAATTATGTACATTTGAAAGTCAGAATCTTCAATACCCCCCCCATCCCACCGCTGAGGCCCGACTTAACCCATTTCTCATCTCTGCTCGGGTCAGACCGAGGAGGGAGATGGCATCTAAGAATCGACATGGCACCCGTCACTGAATAGGAAACCTCATATGTCCAAAACGGTTGCTTTGAGGCATTCAAATTCCAGAAACGGCAAAAGCGGCAGATTGTGCAAGCAAGCTCTTCTTAACGCGTCGCTTTGCAGATCAGCTGCTTTTGTGTGACGCCGTAGTGTGATCACGCTAGGGCGTTAATTTATGAAAAAAAACACAAAAAGTGAATATATGGACGTCACATTGGACATGAGAGGTTTCTGAGGGACGGCGACGAAATGTATGAAGGCCCCGCTTTTGATGGGGAGTTTTTTTTTCCCCTGTGTGTAGCAGCGTTTTCGCTCAAGCATGATGGCAGATCAAAAACTCATGCCTTTTGATGGAGTAACTCATCCTTGTTATTACCAATCTGATTTTATCCCATTCTGACCGGGCACCCATTTTGGTGTTGGCATCATGTTATGCTTTAGCTATTAAAAAATAGCAGATCTACAAGCTCATATCGCGCCACCGAGTGGCGCGATACGAGCTTGAAGGTCTGCTATTTTTGAAAAATCGAAGACACTTTTAGAATCTGATCCCAGGTCAGAATGGGTTAATAATGAAACTGTCAGGATGTAATAGACATTTTTAGAATCTGATCTCAGGTCAGAATGGGTTATTTGCCGAGCAGGGTGACGCGACGCGCTCCAGAAAGTTAAATTACTTTTTCTCTCTTTCTCTCTTTCTCTCTCTCTCTCTCTCTCTCTCTCTCTCTCTCTCTCTTTTTATATATATATACACACATTACATTTACAGTACAAGGCAGTAGCTGACATTGATGGAATACGGCAGTCTAACTTGGTTAAGCTTAATCGCTGTACTGTACATCTTCTTTCTGTTGTATTGACTTCTCCTCCCCGAAATCACGGTCAGCACAGGAATCCCTGGTGAGGAACCCATGGGCTCTGTCTGAACCTCAAAGACCTGTCGATAAAGATAAATGTTTATGAGACCTCGTCGCTGCTATCGATTAGCTGAAAAGGAATTCTTGTGGAAAGAAACTTAAGTACTTTACCTCAAGTGCTGTACTTAAACCAGTGGTTCCCAAACTTCTTCATATCAAGGACCCCCAAATTGACACTCATTAGCCTGCGGACCCCCATTTGAAAAGACATGCCAGGGAAGATGTTTACGACTTTAGCAGTGATTCTCAACCCATTTAATTTCAAGGACCCCCCAGTTTGGCATGCATTAGTCTATACGGACTCCCATTTAATGGCATTTCTATCTCTGGGGCACCCAATTTATATTGTACAATCAAAGTTAATTTAAAAACGGACCCATTATTATCATTTGTATACTCTCTGAGTTACAGACCCATAAGGGTCCACTTGGTTCCAAGCTATCATGTAGCTGGGGACCCCTGGGACTCACTCAAGGACCCCTGGGGGTCCCCGGACCCCACTTTGGGAACCACTGACTTAAACCACTTAAACCCTATATGGATTTGCAGCTTTTGCGGAAAATAGCCTATCGACAAGAGTTGTGAGCTTATCGATCTGCTATAGACGGTATGCGCTATAGATCAATATACAGTATATTCTAGAGAATATACTGTATATTGCTCAGTGGCGATTGAAGGACCCGGAAGAACGCTCTTCTTCCGCAAAACCGTCCGCCTTACTTGGAAGGCGTTCGCACATACGTAGCTTCCAAGTATGATGTCATGATGTCACGCACATACACTCTATTGTATGCGAAGCAGGAGACTGTATTTGTACCGTTTCTCCTGCTATTCTTCTGAATTGTAATTTCTCCCAACTCAACCCAGACTCGCATAAAAGGGAGCATGTGTATCACCATGGGTGATACCCATGCCACCAGGGGTGATACACACCATGTGTATCACCATTATATGATACACATCCTGCTGATAATGCAGCCATGCCCATGGGGGTGATACACATCCTACTGATTATGTAGCCCGGGGGCCAGGATGCTAACTATGAGTCAGTGAATACTAAGTCAGTGAATACTAAGTGATCTTAAAATCTTTTCTTATATGTAGGAATCGTTAAAGGCAAGTTGGCAACCATTAAAGAATCGGACGGTTTTAGAGGGAATCGTTTTAAGCCAGGAACCACAATAGTTTACATCCCGAAGGACTCCAAGCGTTGTAGTTCTGTGCCGTTCATATCAGTGCAGTCATTCCACAATGTCTGCTGCCTGCCAAACTGGCTCACTGTCTCTAATCCCCGGCTGCGTTTTTCACGTTGCTATGGTAACAAGCAGAAGCTGAGCCATTACACTGAGCTGTCTCTCTGCCTATCTTCCATCTTTACATGTAGGGACGAGCATGAGATTGACACTTTGGCCGATATCCATTTACTGATTGCAGGACAGGTGCTGTTAACCTATTCTGACCGGGCACCCATTTTGGTGTTAGCATCATGTTATGCTTTATCTATTGAAAAATAGCAGATCTACAAGCTCATATCGCGCCACCGAGTTGCGCGATACGAGCTTGTAGGTCTGCTATTTTTTGAAAAATCGAAGAACGACTGACATTTTTAGAATCTGATCTCAGGTCAGAATGGGTTCATCAGGACCAGTGTGTGTCCGGCGGAAACCTCGTATGAATCTGATCTCAGGTCAGAATGGGTTAAAGAGGCACGTAACTTTCTTTTAACAAAAGGAATTCTGTCCAATCTGTATGGTAGCATAGTATGCACGTTTGTTGGTACAACATAACAACCAGTGGTCCTTGAGGGGGTTCCAGGTGGTCCCCAGCTGAATGAGTGAGAGTTGGTAACCAAATGGACCCTGCTTCGGGTATGGGCACTGATGACGCTGCTCTGCTCCCTGATCTTCTATTGAGACAGCTTAAAACATAGGGAAGCATACATTACATCGTCAAAGGCTTGTGCTTGTGGTTTGTTGGACCTGTAAGATGATGAGTCATGATCAGCTGTTCATGCAAAGAGTTAACACGTTATCTCCCAGCCCTCCAGGCCAAAGCGTGGCGCTAGTGCCAGAGAAATCTGTGTTTTAATCATAGACGGGTCACTTCCGCCTTCCCCAGAAGTGATAGCCCTCCATATTTGAGCCACATTCTCATTCTAGGCTATGCAACAACGTGTGGTGGATTCACTTTCTTAGCGTGATCAAAGTTTAGACTTTTATAATGTCCCAAAGATCGTATAGTTTGTCTCATTTTGAAAAGAAAAAGGACTATTAAGCATGCGCGTGGCCGCGTGCGTTTGTCGGATCCGTGTGGATCTTGTTACCATTTGTCAGCTTCTGTAACTGTACTGTTGTGCTGTTTCCCAAAAGCAACCGATCAATTCATTTTCAACAAAAATATATTGATTAGAGTACATTATAGGCTTGGTTGATCATTGTAGGAGTCCCTCGGGCAGGCTGCTCTGTTGTTGCTGCATGATGGGACTTTGTCCATTAACCCATTCTGAACGGGCACCCATTTTGGTGTCAGCATCATGTTATGCTTTAGCTATTGAAAAATAGCAGATCTACAAGCTCATATCGCGCCACCGAGTGGCGCGATACGAGCTTGTAGGTCTGCTATTTTTGAAAAATCGAAAGAACGACTGACATTTCTAGAATCTGATCTCAGGTCAGAATGGGTTCATCAGACCAGTGTGTGTCTGGCGGAAACCTCGTTATGAATCTGATCTCAGGTCAGAATGGGTTAATAGATGTCTTGTTCACAGAGGTGTGACTGGCATTACTATGGCCTTTAATTGGGCGCCCAATGATTTTCTGTTCACGACTCATTGATTTTCATTTTGCATCATTGATGGACACAACGAGGGCCTTTTGGTTTCCGCTGATTAGCCACAACAACCCAGGTGGTTCGTGCACTTTAAGATGACACCAAGTAATTTACACAAAATGTATGCTTAGTTGTGTAAAATAATAATAATAAATAAACCCCACTACATGTAGCAGTGTGCTGTTGTGCATTATTGTTTCACTGAGCTTTTTTCGTGTGATCTGGCACAGAACAGTATTGTACAGTACAGGTTCAGTACAGTATGCTTCAGTGTTACTGGAATAAAACAACTGTAGTTTCACAACACAACTTTATTGTCGGCACTCTGCCATGCCCAAACTCCACAACTCCCTCACAGACAGTATATCAACATCCGGTTATAACCGGTTTGTATCCACCGGTCTTCCCTTAAAGTCACAGTGCATCACATAACACACACACTCACTGGAAGTAGTAAGCAGGGAACAACATTAACTTAACAAACTTAACAAAGTCCTTCCAAAGTCACAACCCTAAGTACTATTCTCAGTACGTAAGTTGCCACTGTCCTTCACTAAGGGCCTTCAGTAACTGAAGAGGTGAAGACCCCTTTTTCGTAAAGGCAGTCCGCAAGTTGTTCTTTTGTTTTGTACGAAAGGATCCGCTCAACCTTTTTGGTGTGGACGAGCTCTTTGATGCTGCTGATTTCCAGACAAAGTGTTTTTTCAGTGACTGACTTTGTGGACTTTGAGTGCATCAGCCAGTGAATGATTATCTGTGACACAGGTCATTGGCGCAGCATGAACAATATCACCAACAGTCACTTCAGAGAAGAGTGTAGACAGAAAGATAAGCATTATCAATCCCCTCTGACATTGCCAGTGTTTCACCTGCAAGAGTGCTACGTACAATTCTCTTGACTCTCCTAGACTGCCATGAAAGGGGTGAAAACTTCCCATTGTCCCCCATCAGCACAATAAAGTGTCCTCCATCATAAAGATTCCCAAAAGAGGCATCACTGAACATAACCATTTTCACTGTCTCTGCCCAAGTACTGGTTACCTTCTTGGATTTAAGTTTAGACACTACCCTGTTTGCCTCATGAATAGTTTGAACAGTTGCACTTTTTATGCTTGATGCCAAGTTGCAATGCTCGCATCAAACATGACATCTGGTCTGCTCTGTCTCGCAACCCAGAGGATTCGACCTATTTTTGCCCTGAGTTCATCTCTCTCTTTCTCAGAGAGAGGAGAGTCCTGTTCCACAGCCCGTGAAGGATCCATAATGGGCTGCAAATGTTGTATGTAGTTCTCCTGGTATATTTGTACTTTTCTGTTCACAGAAATAAAGACAACAGCTGCCTACAGCCCACGGAGCAATGGACTTGTTGAGCGTCACAATCAGACACTTACTGAGGTTATAAAGAAAGTAAAGGTTCAAAGGTTGTGACTGGAGCACTGCGATGGACTGGGCTTTAACCCATTCTGATCTGAGATCAGATTCACACGAGGTTTCCACTGGACACACACTGGTCTGATGAACCCATTCTGACCTGAGATCAGATTCTAAAAATGTCAGTCGCTCTTCGATTTTTCAAAAATAGCAGACCTACAAGCTCGTATCGCGCCACTCGGTGGCGCGATATGAGCTTGTAGATCTGCTATTTTTAAATAGCTAAAGCATAACATGATGCTGACACCAAAATGGGTGCCCGGTCAGAATGGGTTAATGGCAAAGAACACCATGCAAAATGTCCATGGATACAGTCCTCATCAGCTGGTGTTTGAACAGAATCCTAATCTGCCCTCTGTACTAACTGATAAACCCCCGGCTTTAGAGGGCACAACAACAAGTGAATGGGTGGCAAGACACATCGCTGCTTTGCACGCAGCAAGAAGGGCTTTTACAGAAGCGTGTTCAGAAAGAATACGGAGAGCCCTGCGGAAACAAACACGCAACACTGATGAAGTGAGTGCTGATGAATATAAATATATCATTCCACTTTTGTCTTTTTTTCTACTTTTTTGGGCGACTCCTCTGTGTACCACCAGAGGGGGGGCTCAAGTACCACTAGTGGTACTAGTACCAGTGGTTGGGAACCTCTGCGGTACAGTATGCCAGGGGTTCTCAACGTTTTTTGGCCGGGGACCCCCGGAAATGCTTTGGCCATGTCTCGGGACCCCCGCCCCGCCTCCTCCCGACCCCCAATATAAATTGACTGCTACAATAACCTTAATAATAGAGCCAATCGAGCGGCGCAGTCCCTCCCCCTTTCAGAACAACGAACGGCCCAGGAAATGAAAACGCAATGCATTTCCCCATAGGCAGTTTTTATTTAATTTATTTAAAGACCTTTTAAGCGTCGTACGAAGCCAACTCTTGTCGTGACAAAATCATGACAACACACACAATATTTCGGGCCAAACAAAGAATTAGAAAGTAGAAAAAAAACGGCAGGTTACAACACTTTTTTTTGTTGTTTTTCTTATTTGTAATTATTTGTTTGGTCCAAAATATTGTGTGTGTTGTCATGATTTGTCACGACAAGAGTTGGCTTCGTACGACGCTTAAAAGGTCTTTAAATAAATTAAATAGAAAACTGCCTATGGGGAAATGCATTGCGTTTTCATTTCCTGGGCCGTTCGTTGCTCTGAAAGGGGGAGGGACTGCGCCACTCTATACACCATTAACCCATTCTGAACGAGAACCCATTTTGGTGTTAGCATCATGTTATGCTTTAGCTACGAGCTTGTAGGTCTGCTATTTTTGAAAAAAATCGAAGAACGACTGACATTTTTTAGAATCTGATCTCAGTTCAGAATGGGTTGATCAGACCAGTGTGTGTCCAGTGGAAACCTCGTATGAATCTGATCTCAGGTCAGAATGGGTTAATAAATACTGAAACCAGATATACATTAGGGAAGGTGTATGCATGTACTGTATGTAAACTCTTCGTTTCCTTTTTCCAGCCATTCGGTTGCATTTTTCTTTATAATTTGGGGACCCCCCAAAATAATTTGGTGACCCCCGAGGGGTCGCGACCCACGGGTTGTGAACCCCTGCAGTATGCTACAATACGGTGCAGTACAGAACAGTACGATATGGCACAGTACAGTACTGTACCGTATGGTACAGTACAGTATGGTACAATACGGTACAGTATAGTATGGTACAGTACACTACGGTATGGTACATTATGGTATAGTACGGTACATTACAATATGGCACAGTACAGTATGGCACAGTAAATTACAGTACGGTATAGTACAGTATGGCATAATGGCACAGTACAGTATGGTACAGTACAGTATGGCACAGTACATTACAGTACGGTATAGTACAGTATGGTACAGTACAGTATGGTACAGTACAGTATGGCACAGTACATTACAGTACGGTATAGTACAGTATGGTACAGTACGGCACAGTACATTACAGTACGGTATAGTACAGTATGGTACAGTACAGTATGGTACAGTACCGCACAGTACGGTATAGTACAGTATGGTACAGTACAGTATGGTACAGTACGGCACAGTACATTACAGTACGGTACAGTACAGTATGGTACAGTACGGCACAGTACAGTATGGTACAGTACAGTATGGCACAGTACATTACAGTACGGTATAGTATCCAAGGCGCTTTACATAGATTGTGCATTACATTCACCCATTCACACACACATTCATACACCGATGGCAGCGGAAACCATGCAAGGCACCAACCAGCACATCAGGAGCAATTAGGGGTTCAGTGTCTTGCTCAAGGACACTAACTCTGGGGGAGCCCGGGTTCGAACTGGCAACCTTACGGTTACCATCCAGCCACTCAATCCCTGAGCCACCGCCCCCCATGGGGGGCTTGGTGAGTTCTATAGTACTCATTATTTTGAAATAAATGTCATATAGTTTCCGTCTGTCTAGCCTTCCCCACTGTCCCGCAATTGTTATTTCCTTTGTGTGTGTGTGTGTGTGTGTGTGTGTGTGTGAGTGAGAGAGCGCGGGTGCGTGCGTGTGTATGTGCTTGCAACGTGTCTATTGTTCAAAAGGAGGAGACAGCTAATGATTAGTTTGTGTGTGTGTGTGTGTGTGTGTTATATCTTTAACAGCATTCAGCTCGCTCCTTTCAGCTGTTCAGATAACTCAGACATAACGAAGTGCCATCGTCCACTGTGTGTGTGTGTGTGTGTGTGTGTGTGTGTGTGTGTGTGTGTGTGTGTGTGTGTGTGTGTGCAGGGGGTTTGATGAAAACTGTCTACTGTGTCAGTCTGTGTGACATCTCTTAATTCAGTGCACACAGAAGCACCGTCGTCCATTGATGACAGAAGTATGACATTAGCTTTGTGAAATGTCGTCCTGCAGTGTACACACTAGCTAGACGGAAACACAGAACGGTTTCCTTATTATAAGTTTATAGAGGAAAATGTCTTTATTAAAAAAGTTTTCACCACTGTATGAGAGCATCTTTTTTTGACAGAATGCCTCACTCTCTTCCAGAGATATTTATTTCTTAAGTAAAGGGTGTTTTTGTTTGCTTGTTTGCTGTTGTTGTGGAACGGATCTGCAGGCAGGGACTGTCTGTCTCTGGCATCAGAGGGAGAGTGCACTGTTGATTTTGTCGACTATGACGAAACATGTTCGTCGGCTACTTTTTTTTTCTTCCCACTGACAAAGTAAATACTTTTTCTGACGATTTCGTCAACAAAGAAAAACTACAGCGCGAGCGCGCACCCGTGTACATAATAATAAATAATGAATTGCATTTTTTTAATGGAGCTTTTCCAAGTGCTCAACTCGCTTTACGGTTCATTCATTCATACATTGGGAAGTGAAGCGGCGAACAGTCGACGCCAGCGTCCTCACTTCCCACATCCACGTTCACATTCCTACATTCACACACACACAAATGGTGGCGAGCTCACAAAAAACAACTCATTTGGAGGAAATGTAGGGTTCAGTGTCTTGCCCGAGGACACTGTCATGTGGACAGGAGGAGCCGGGATTCGAACTGCCGACCCAGGTATCATTGGACGACCTGCTCTACCTCCTGAGCCACAGCCGCCCTATCATAGACATATCTGACGCTTCACACTCTTCACTGTTCCTGGTCTTTCCCTGTAAAGCAGGGGTCCCCAAACTACGGCCCGCGGGCCGTATACGGCCTGCCATGTCATTTTATGTGGCCCGCCTGCCTCAAGCAAATAATTAGAATAATAAATTAAGATTACCGGTAATTTGTATTATTGCTCTTGTATTGCTATTGGAGACACTGGGGAGGCACTGGGGAGACACTGGGGAGGCACTCAGGGGGACACTGGAGAGGCACTGAGGGAACACTGGGGAGGCACTGGGGAGACACTTGGGAGGCACTCAGGGAGGCACTGGGGAGACACTGGGGAGACACTGGGGAGGCACTGAGGGAACACTGGGGAGGCACTGGGGAGACACTGGGGAGGCACTCAGGGAGGCACTGGGGAGACACTGGGGAGGCACTGGGGAGACACTGGGGAGGCACTGGGGAGGTACTGGGGAGACACTGGGGAGGCACTGGGGAGACACTGGGGAGGCACTGGGGAGACACTGGGGAGGCACTGGGGAGGTACTGGGGAGACACTGGGGAGGCACTCAGGGAGGCACTGGGGAGACACTGGGGAGGCACTGGGGAGACACTGGGGAGGCACTGGGGAGGCACTCAGGGAGACACTGGGAGACACTGGGGAGGCACTGGGGAGACACTGGGGAGGCACTGGGAGGCACTGGGGAGACACTGGGGAGGCACTCAGGGAGGCACTGGGGAGGCACTGGGGAGACACTCAGGGGGACACTGGGAGGCACTCAGGGGGACACTGGGGAGGCACTCAGGGGGACACTGGGGAGGCACTCAGGGGGACACTGGGGAGGCACTCAGGGGGACACTGGGGAGGCACTCAGGGGGACACTGGGAGGCACTCAGGGGGACACTGGGAGGCACTGGGGGGACACTGGGGAGGTACTGGACATTTCATATCCCATACACACCATGATTCACTAGGCCCCTCAAAAAAAAAACAGCTTGGCAGCATGTGTGGCTTTCTGGAGAAAAAAAAAATGTTTACGTTTAGGCACCCCTGCGATCGTCACACTTCTTCTGTTACAAACTGACCCCGGCCCCCATCAGAGAAGGGAAAAGTTATGTGGCCCTCACAGGAAAAAGTTTGGGGACCCCTGCTGTAAAGTATGTTTTCCCCATTGTCGTGCCTGATTTTTGCCAGGTGTGAAATGAGCACCTGGCACCATCTCACACCTGGCAAAGAAATCCTGCCCTTTCTCCGTGACAAGGCTTTGGACAAAAAAACACTGACATTCTAACAAAGGCTCTTTGAAAGCTGCAGTCTCGCTGATACATTAGAGCTATTATGAGTTATTAGATCTAATCACATTCAGTCGGGGAAGGAATATATTAACCAAGATGATTTAGGAAATGAAGCTTGTTTGTGCCAAATCTGGGTTGAATCATTTGTTGGAGCTCCCTCTGGTGATTGTGGACTTGATTGACACAGACCACATGGTCTTCTACCCTGAGCCATCCTACCCTCACAAAATGAGAAAAATGGGCAAAAGAAAAATCTTCTCAATTTTTGAGGGGTGCTAGCCCCTCCTACTGTCTATACAGCTTTTAGTCCCGTCACGTCTCACATTTGCCATTGACAATGAGAGGAGAATTTATATTGCATGTGCCTGAAATATGACGTACATTTGTGGCAGCGCAAACATTAACCCATTCTGACCTGAGATCAGATTCATACGAGGTTTCCACTGGACACACACTGGCCTGATTAACCCATTCTGACCTGAGATCAGATTCTAAAAATGTCAGTCGTTCTTCGATTTTTTTCAAAAATAGCAGACCTACAAGCTCGTAGCGCGCCACTCGGTGGCGCGCTATGAGCTTGTAGATCTGCTATTTTTCAATAGCTAAAGCATAACGTGATGCTAATACCAAAATGGGTTCCCGGCCAGAATGGATTTAAATGCCATTGACAATGAAAGGAAAGTTACGTTATACTTAACTTCTACTGTATGTACAGTAGACGAGCAAATCGGTTAACGAATCACATAAGTCAACTTACTGTACATGATCATGGTGAAAGGATGAGGGTTTTTCAAACATATGTATCATGGTTAAAAGATAATAACATAAGTTGACAAATTAATTCATGAAGAAGTATATTCATTTTTTTATTGGATGATGAACGACGACAAGAGCGCCCCTCACTTCACACAGGTGTGATTTATTTACTTACCTGTAGCCGGCGGATTACGGTCTGGAGAGGCTCAATTGTACGCCCATTTCCTACACCAGAGAAATGGGGCGGCCAATCGGGACACGGTATGCAATATGGGCGGGCTTTGGTACAGTGACTTTCAATGCTTGAGACCTTTGACTGACAGTAGCTCTGACCAATTGCGTCAAAGAGAAAATGTTTCAACCCGCCCCCCTGGAAATTAAATCCAAGCTGAGCCTCCCCAGACTAATATCCCGCGGTCCGTGCGATATTAGTCTGGTTTATTAACCAGGCTAATGATACGTGCATGTCTGTCTGTCTGTCTGTTAAAACACTCTAATGCTATGACACGTGCATGTCTGTCTGTCTGTTAAAACACTCTAATGCTATGACACGTGCATGTCTGTCTGTCTGTTAAAACACTCTAATGCTATGACACGTGCATGTCTGTCTGTCTGTTAAAACACTCTAATGCTATGACACGTGCATGTCTGTCTGTCTGTTAAAACACTCTAATGCTATGACACGTGCATGTCTGTCTGTCTGTTAAAACACTCTAATTCTATGACACGTGCATGTCTGTCTGTCTGTCTGTTAAAACACTCAAATTCTATGACACGTGCATGTCTGTCTGTCTGTTAAAACACTCTAATGCTATGACACGTGCATGTCTGTCTGTCTGTTAAAACACTAAAATTCTATGACACGTGCATGTCTGTCTGTCTGTTAAAACACTCTAATGCTATGACACGTGCATGTCTGTCTGTCTGTTAAAACACTCTAATGCTATGACACGTGCATGTCTGTCTGTCTGTTAAAACACTCTAATGCTATGACACGTGCATGTCTGTCTGTCTGTTAAAACACTCTAATGCTATGACACGTGCATGTTTGTCTGTCTGTTAAAACACTCTAATGCTATGACACGTGCATGTCTGTCTGTCTGTTAAAACACTCTAATGCTATGACACGTGCATGTCTGTCTGTCTGTCTGTCTGTTAAAACACTCCTCTAATGCTCTGATACGTGCATGTCTGTCCGTCTGTCTGTCTGTTAAAACACTCTAATGCTATGACACGTACATGTCTGTCTGTCTGTCTGTCTGTTAAAACACTCCGAGCGGCATAAACAGAGGTCTACGTCCTATCCTAAATATCCCCGCTCAACACTCAGGACTGAGATTAATCACAGGACGGAACATTAATGATATCATAACCGAGCGCACCGCTCCACAGGCTAGGACGGTTACAAATACCCCCCGGGCGTTCTAGGTGTTAATTACTTAACCCATTCTGACCTGAGATCAGATTCATACGAGGTTTCCACTGGACACACACTGGTCTGACTAACCCATTCTGACCTGAGATCAGATTCTAAAAATGTCAGTCGTTCTTCGAATTTTTCAAAAATAGCAGACCTACAAGCTCGTATCGCGCCACTCGGTGGCGCGATATGAGCTTGTAGATCTGCTATTTTTCAATAGCTAAAGCATAACATGATGCTGACACCAAAATGGGTGCCCGTTCAGAATGGGTTAAACCCTATATGGTGGACCGGAATCTCTCAGGGCTGTGTATTTTCTGTTTCAGCTCTACATTAAATATTTCTCCCCTTTTTCCCTGAATATGGATGCTGGGGTTTAAGTGGTTAATCTAATATCTATCACATGCCGAGGACCTCATGTAGGCAATCTAATCTACCGTACTTCATGGCCAGGTACAGGTGTTTCATTAAGCTTTGCGTCAACCAAGCATGGAAACTAGTTTGGCACTGGATCAAATGTTTGGTCTTAACCCATTCTGACCTGAGATCAGATTAAAAAAATGTCAGTCGCTCTTCGATTTTTCAAAAATAGCAGACCTACAAGCTCGTATCGCGCCACTCGGTGGCGCGATATGAGCTTGTAGATCTGCTATTTTTAAATAGCTAAAGCATAACATGATGCCGACACCAAAATGGGTGCCCGGTCAGAATGGGTTAATAATCATCGTGGCATGTCGCGGATTTTAGTCATCCTTTTTTTTTCTCCACCCTTTGATTCATCCGTGTGATAATTATCCTAAATGAATTTTGCATGAATGAGAGGAGAAGAGATGAGCTCTCTCATTTCTACTTCGAGCACAGCAGCACGCCACAGTGCAAATGAAGCCCGTACATTATCATAGGTCACTGAATTCATTTTCCAAATGGCAATTGGTTATGATTCCTCGTGGGGGAATACAGTGACTGGCACGTTGGGCACTCACCTGTAGCTACAGCTGTGAATGTGAATGCTCTCGGTTGGACGCAGTGTTGATTACAGAAAATTAGTCTTTTGAATACATTTTAATTTAGTTTCTGTCATATTTTAGTCACCTGAAATGTTTTAGTGTTAGTCTTGTTTTAATCGTGTAATCTACAGTTGATTTTGTCGACAACAAATGTATTTTGATAGGCCTTTGTGGCGTCGTAATGGCAGATTTTCCGCTTAGTTGCATGCTGAAAATAGCCTACAAGCTCACAATGCGTCACAGCATGACACGTGAGCGTGTAGACTTGCTATATTTTCAAAGCACAACACCAAATCGCAAACAATCATAAAATTATCTCTTCTCCACTAGTCCCGCCATAACATTTTAGTCTAGCTAGTCATAGCTTAGTTTTTACTAAGTTTCTAATTTCGTTTTTGTCAGTGGATAAGAGGTATTTGACAACCATTTTTCATCATAGTGTTAGTTGACAAAATCAACACTAGCCTATATACTGTTTGGGGAATGTTTCCATAGACCCTGACCTGGCTTGTTTCTCTTCGCCGGAGTGTCCCTCGCCTGCTGTGGTCTAAAGATCGACGGATAGATATAACGTGTTCGGCGAGGAGAAGCTAAGCGCTGCCGCGAGCTCCCAGCGGGGCGAGGAATTTACGACGGTCATGTAATAGAATTAAGTGGATGCACCTTGAACGCCATAATTTACATCCGTTACTCACCTTCTGGTCCTTGAGAGCCTGCTTAGAGCTATGGCTTGTTTTCTTTTCTTCCATTTACTTGATTAATCAATTAAGGGATTGCGAGGTCTTAAAAGGGACATTCATCCACATATCTTTTCACACTAGTAGTTATTTTCAAAGTGGGGGTCCGAATCCCCCCCCCCCCCCCCCCCCCCCCCCCCGGCGTCCTTGAGGGGGTACTGTACATGGGGGGACCCCATCAAATATTGCTGATAGTTAATCCATTTTGGGAACCTCTTTTGGTGTTTTAAACATTATGTTATAATTCAGCTATTGAAAAATAGCAGACCTACAAGCTCATACGAGCTTGTAGGTCTGCTATTTTTGAAAAATTGTGAAAATATTTATTTCAGAAAACTGGAGGATTTGGACGAATCTTTTTAAATTTCGAGGTCAGGCCTAAATGGGTTAAATAAAAGGAGCGGTCCCTATTGAGTGAAATATATTATAAGGCTTATTAGCCAATGTTGAGCTCCTTTGTATGAAGAACCAAAAAAAAGACTGTTACAATTGAATTATATGACGTTTTACTTTTTAATTGACTAAAATAATTGTGACGATTGGATTGTGTTTATGTCGTTGGAACAAATAACAACTTCATAAAACCTACGTTTACCAGCTTTTGGATGTGCTACTTTTGATGCTTTCGTGTGGGACACACGAAAGCAATTTACCAAAAAAACACAAAAAGTTAAAATATGGAGATAAGGTTTATGCTACAATAGCAATTTATATTAACCCATTTAGACCTGAGACCAGATTCTACGAAAGTTTTCTGAAAAACCCTATATTTCTACATCACTGGTTCTCAAACTATTTCATGGCAAGACCCACAGAAGAATGTATTTGGCCACCGACCCCCATTTGAAAATATGTTGTTCCAGGGACCTCCCAAAAGCAAATATTTGAATTTAAAACATTAACTGTGAAAGAATAGATTTGCGCCACATTTTTACGATAAAAAAAAAAAATAGCAGATCTACAAGCTTGTATATCTGCTTTTTTTCAATATAACATAATGCTTAAAACGCCAAAAGCGGTTCCCGTCCTGAATGGGTTAAGGGGTTTGTCATCTTGATGTCCTACTGTCTTAGCTACATTTAGCCAGTGGTGTAAAGTAAGTACAGTATTTAAATATTTGCCTACTTTTACTCTATTACATCTCAGAAAAAATATTGTACTGTAATTTTAGTTACTAGTTACAGTACTTTGTTTGTGATTATTATTATTATCACAAAACAATGTTGTTTTGAAAACATACATTAACCACTTCAACCACTATTTCGGCCATCTGAAAATAGCCGATGTACAAGCTCACAATGCGCTGCCTGTGAATGTCAATGCAGATCTGCTATTTTCTAAAGATTTTTATACATTTGAAAACTTGTGAAATGGGGCATCCGGCACAATAAGTAGCCTACTTTCAACTTTTGGCACTTTACAGTAAGTGTATACATTTTGATGCCAATACTTTTGTCCTTTTTACTTCCACGACTGCATTTAGCCAAACCACTCAGACCTCATGCACCAAATGCTTTGTGAAGCTTGCTACGGTAAAAGTGTCCATGCACCAAATGCTTTGTGAAGCTTGCTACGGTAAAAGTGTTCAATCAAGTATAGCCACAGGGAATAGGAGTGAAATTAACGGGTCAGTGACTGACTAATTGCAACCTATAATGCAAAAGACAGGAAGTTCAGTGTTTGACGTTTACTACGACTTATGTTGCACACAGTAGAGAGCTTTGCTTCGTCTCCCGTCAGCTTTCTGCTAGCAAAATATAGCCTCTGTCAGATGGCAACCTTGTATGTCCAAAAACACTTACTTTTCAGGAAATGGATATTTAGCCACGAGCCCTTGTTAATACTTTTCACTTGGTTCAATGTTCATAAAACTCACATACAGACATGCCCACTTTCACGGTCAAAAGCTTTCAGAAATTTGCGAAAATAGCCGATGTACTGTACAAGCTCACAACGCGTTGTGATTGTCTTGTAGATTTCTCTGCTTTCGTGAGTCACTCGTGTACAACGAAGTAGGCCATTTATTTACGGGGGGGACGACGACGACGACGAAGATACATGGTTTCTGTCTGACTGTGACGATGAAATGCCCCCAGCAGCATCTTTCTGACTGTATGTATGAGCCACAGGAGAAACATCCTTGGAAACTGCCCTTCCGCCCAGTAAACTCAGCGATTGCCTCACAAATCCGGTGTAGCTATTACTTTTCATGGGGGGGAGAAGCATGGCAGTATTTTTCTCAAGCTGTAACTACTATTGGCATGGGACAGTTTATGTGTTACTGGTGTAATTAAATCTTTGGATACCCTCCCCGGATCAATGGAAAGTGCCAGCATAAAACACAGGCATCGACCTATAGACGCTGTCGCCGCGAAGGCCGGACGAATCGATCGATTGATTGATTGATTGAACCCTTTTTAGTCGTAATGTAAACAGCACGTGTTCTTTTTTCAACCCAGGTTCATGTTTTAGGTTGTTATTAGAGAAAGGCATCTGGTTAGGATGCCTCTCTGGCTTCTCCCTAGGGAGGTCATTGAGGCACGTCCCACTGGGAGGAGATCCCGGGGCAGACCAAGGCGCAGTTGGGGGAAACACATGGACTCACTGGCCTTGGAACGTCTCGGGATCCCCCAGGAGGAAGTCACTAATGTTTGCTCTGGAGAGAGAAGTCTGGAACACTCTGGTGGAGCTGTTGCCTCCGCGACCCGACTACGGATAAGCGGTTGAAGATGGATGGATGGATGGATTAGAGAAAGTAAAAGATGAGTGTAGATGTTGTTTCATTGGCTGCATTCTTTTGTTTTAACGATTTCAGCTATTTTTGAACATTCGAACAAGTGGCTAAATATATATTTTTTACAATTTTTTTGAAAAAAAAGCTAAAATATGAAACTACGAGGTGTAGTTGAGGTCCCTGCTTCATCCCTCCCTCTGCCAAAAGGGGTCCTTGGTTTGAAAAAACCCACATAAAAAACAACCTCTTTCTTTTTAAATCAGTGGGGCTTTTTTGGCGGCCATTACACAGTCCACTTAACGCGATGATGGCTCATCGGTATAAAGTGCTGCCACTTCCTCCACTGTGCACACTCACCTCTAATGGAGCCTTTCTTTGTACCGGTCAAGTATTGTTATTATACTGGTCAAGAGTGAGCTCACTACAGTACTTTCAACTCACAGTATAAATGTGACATGTGATTGTGTGATTATTTTTTCTCCTTAAAATGGTAAAAACTGCAAATTCCCTGTATTGTAGCACTTTTTGAGTGGTGCAACCACTCCTACATCCAGCAACGTCCGTGTACCTAGGTAGGTAGGTAGGTAGGTAGGTAGGTACCTGTATGTATGTTTGTATATGTGAGCACGAGTATGTTACTTATTTATACCAGTAGGGGGCACCAGAGTACAGAGAAGAAATTGGAACGATACAGAGAAGAAATTGGAACGATACAGAGAAGAAATTGGACGATACAAATTGGAATGATACAGAGAACCAATAGACGGGAGTTGCACCACTCGGTTCACACTGGTGTGATTTTTTTAAATGTAAAGTGCAATATAAATAAAATGTATTTGCGAACGCAGTGAGCCACTTAGTATGACAGCAAGGGCTGAATGTCTGTGTGTCACGCTGTTACACCACCCGCCCGCCACCAGAGGGCGCAGCTAGACAGCAAGGGCTGACGCAGCTAGACAGCAAGGGCTGAATGTCTGTGTGTCCCGCTGTTACACCACCCGCCGCTGCTTAACAACGACACTGTCTGTAACTTGCTCGCTGTTACACCACCCGCCGCTGCTTAACAACGACACTGTCTGTAACTTGCTGTACTAGGCCCAACATAAAAATAATACTGTCACAACGACACTGTCTGTAACTAGGCTATGTGTACTAGTGTGTGCATATGGGCTAACGTTAGCTAAGCAGTCACAGTCCTGTTTACTGCTGCTCAACAACGACACACCAGAGGGCGCAGCTAGACAGCAAGGGCTGAATGTCTGTGTGTCCCGCTGTTACACCACCCGCCGCTGCTTAACAACGACACTGAATCGACACTGTCTGTAACTTGCTCGCTGTTACACCACCCGCCGCTGCTTAACAACGACACTGTCTGTAACTTGCAATTTACGATCTGCGTTCGCTTCCCGCGTTCTCGCGTCTTACTTGTATTATTGGAGCAACTTACGTAGTTGTATTGGTTGTTGAGTAGTCTCTCAAGACAGACTGTTGACTCACATAAGAGGGCGCTGTTTTTCCTTAATTTGCCGGTGGGTACCCAGGTTGGCTGTTGAGTAATATTTTACCTGGACTATTTTACGCTGGGAGGCGTACCATTTCCGGGTTTCAGGTCCGGTCGGGAGTGGAGACTATAAAACAGGTCGGACCAAAACAAAGCGACGCCGACAAACCAGAACCACCTTACTGGAACAAGATGTTGTTTTTGTCCTAAACCACGCCTAGACCGGATCACACAGGCCATTTTGGAACGAAACAGGCATTCCTCCGATGTGGAAAGTTTGGTGATGCAAGGTTGGGACTAGGAGTATCTACGCTCAATTGCTGCATGGAGTTAATCCACACTTTTTTTTAAACTCATCATTTACATCTGCTCCTATCTAGAGCAGGAGAAGTGCCAATAAACTCATGGTTTTCCATAACGGATGTTATGCAAACGCAGCCAGCAAGCAGTCTTTGTGCTGCCATGAAATATTTCTTCTGCAAAGGCGTGGAGGAGGAAAGAAAGAAAAAAATGAAACTCCTTTGCTTTTCATGAGAACAGGTCATTTTAGTTTTATGCTTTTGTCTTTGTTCTACGCTCTCCCAGGTGGCTTTGACAGGCCATTATGTGGGCGTCAGAGAGAAGAGAGCAGTCAGACAAGACTGTCTGGGATCGGCGGAGCCAGCCAGGCGCTTCCACCGCCATGTTAACCACATTCAGGACGGAAGCCCCTCTTGTTGTTTTTAAGCATTATCTTTTACTTTAGCTATTGAAAAATAGCAGATCTACAAGCTCTTTAAGAGCGAACGTTCTTTCAGAGCGAACAGGGGGGGACACAACATATTTTCTGATGGGGGTCCGCGGCCAAATACAGATAATTCTGGGGGTCCTTGACATGAAATTGTTTGAGAACCACTGACATAGAAACATATAGGTTTTTCAGAAAACTGTCATGATTTAGAAGATATGTATAGAATCTGGCCTCAGTCCTGAATGGGTTAACCCGTTCTGGGCGGGCACCCATTTTGGTGTTGGCATCATGTTATGCTTTAGCTATTGAAAAATAGCAGATCTACAAGCTCATAGCGCGCCACCGAGTGGCGCGCTACGAGCTTGTAGGTCTGCTATTTTTGAAAAATCGAAGAACGACTGACATTTTTAGAATCTGATCTCAGGTCAGAATGGGGTAATCAGACCAGTGTGTGTCCAGTGGAAACCTCGTATGAATCTGATCTCAGGTCAGAATGGGTTAAAGGCACCTGTGGTCGTCTGAGGTCTCAAAGTCTGAGTTATACACCGCTGCGCTCCGCGAGACAGCAAACAAGCCGATCTACAAGCTCACAAACGAGTTGCAGCGTGACGCTTTTGTGAGCTTGTAGATAACCGGACGCGAGACACCACCAACGCACAGCCAAGGTAACGATCCGTACAGTACAGTGACATGATTTACTGTACAGTACAGTGACAGGCAAAGTTCATGACCCACCTGTAGGTCACAGACCTGTCGACGTTACATCACCCATGTTGGCCTCATTTTTTACATCAACGCTACTGTGTGTGTGTGTGTGTGCGCAATTGTTATTTCCTTGTGTGTTTGTGTGTGTGTGTGTGTGTGTGTGTGTCTGTGCGTGTGCGTGTGTGCGTCGCAGTGGAACGAGCATGAGTGGTGTGTTGTGACAGCGTACAGTACAATAGTTGGGCAGAAAACGTACCGTATTTGTCCAATAACTGTTACTTTTCATGATTCAAATTAAAAACAGCAAAAGTAGCAGATCTACAAGCTAAAACTACTACTTTGATATCGGTATTGATATGATCAATCATGAACAATATGAAATATGGAGATAAGCAGTTCATGTCCAACAACGATAGCTCGTAGATACTGCTACTGTATTAGGGCGTTTTTTTACGGCATTTTTCGACGAAGAAAAAAAACACAAAAAGTTATAATTATGGAGAAGAGAGGTTTCTGCCCGTGTGTCGCTGCAGGGGATACGAGTGTTGTCGTGACAGCGGATAATGCAGTATAGTTCCCTGGAAATGGAGTTCCCCGCATTAGCATGCGACGCTCGCATTTAACCCATTCTGAACGGGCACCCATTTTGGTGTTAGCATCATGTTATGCTTTAGCTATTGAAAAATAGCAGATCTACAAGCTCGTATCGCGCCACCGAGTGGCGCGATACGAGCTTGTAGGTCTGCTATTTTTTGAAAAATCGAAGAGCGACTGACATTTTTTAGAATCTGATCTCAGGTCAGAATGGGTTCATCAGACCCAGTGTTTGTCCGGCGGAAACCTCGTATGAATCTGATCTCAGGTCAGAATGGGTTAAAGCATTAGTAATTACTCAGTACTCGCTCGTCTATACTTCACACTCGGCGCAGTAATCAGAAAACCCACCAGAGAGGCTCTGCGGAGTACAGCGCGAGGAATCCATTAACCCATTCTGACCTGAGATCAGATTCATACGAGGTTTCCGCCGGACACACACTGGGTCTGATTAACCCATTCTGACCTGAGATCAGATTCTAAAAATGTCAGTCGCTCTTCGATTTTTCAAAAATAGCAGACCTACAAGCTCGTATCGCGCCACTCGGTGGCGCGATATGAGCTTGTAGATCTGCTATTTTTCAATAGCTGAAGCATAACATGATGCCAACACCAAAATGGGTTCCCGTTCAGAATGGGTTAAGGCGCCCCCCCCCCCCCACCGGTGTTCGCAGCATGATAGATAGATGCACCTCGCTCGGATATCTGTTCCTTTCTATGGGGAAGGGGGGAAAACAACCGCTCCCTCTGTGAGGCTCTCCCCCGCTCGGCGAAAAGGACCCGGGAACTCATGTTTAAGCATGTCGGACGGGACGGGACGTTGTGTTCCCTGGCGACTGATTCGTGGCTGTTTTCGTTCTCATTTTCTTCTTTTTTTTCCGCAGTGGGAAGTCACGGGGAAATGCTTGATGATTGGAAACTAAAGATTGCCTCTCAGGGTATCTCTTCTCAGTTGGAGGCCGAGAGAGAGAGAGAGACGGGGTATATTTCTCAGGTTTCTGTTTGTCATTCCTTTGATAGAGCGATAGTCATACTATATAATCAAACTGCTTGCGCCTCCCGGACGTCTCCCCAGCTGAACAACACTTCAGAAAATAGCTTGTTGATATATTATATATTCTTTTTTTCAGGGTTTTCTTTTTTGTCTTCACCACAGTCCACAGCCAGCAGAAACCATCTGAAGTGACAAACGGCAACCCCCACAGGGGGTTCTAAATGTATATCAGTCGTGAGCATTGTTTTTGTGTTCCGTGCCCTTTTGAATGGCACGGTAGAATCAGGAACGGGCATCATCCGATATCCCTGTGGTAACTTTTCTGACGCCTTTCTCAAAAAGCCAGAAGGATCATGACGAGGCCACGCTTTCATGGCCTGTCTGTACTCGTACTGTCTTAGTACAGGCACACAACCGTACTTCCTGTTATTGCACAAGCCCCTATTGCACTTAAGACATCTATCGCAGCAACAGATAATTTCTTAGCAGCATTGAGTGTGACTACCGCTGTGGGATAGAAGCTGTTATTGAATCTACTTGTCCCTGACTTGATCACTCTGACTTGATCACTCTGACTTGATCACTCTGACTTGATCACTCTGACTTGATCACTCTGACTTGAACACTCTGTACCGTCTGCCTGTGCGGAGAGGTCGGCTAACGATCTTCTGTGCCGTGTTAATGACCCTCTGGAGCGTTTTCCTTCGGCTTCCATAGTTTGACGGTGTCGATAGCCGGAAGCGGACGATCTGCAAGCTCAGGACCTGTCGTGGACGCGGTGCGTTGTGAGCTTGCAGATCGCTCATTTTCTTTTTTGTCCTATGAAATAAATCAGGCTTAGTCAGAACCGGTCAAATGGCTCCAGTCATTTAGTGATATTTAGCGTTTATATATATATATATATATATATATATATATATATATATATATATATATATATTTTTTTTTTTCAGAATGCTGTAATTAGCCGTAATGTCGTGTCTCTCGTTTGTCTGAGTTGCGAAGGTGCGAGGTGTCGTTCTAAACGAGCTGTCATTAGCTGGGAAACATGGCTGGGAAAAGTACTTGAATATTGATCTCATTAGCAGGGAAGATAAAAGTCTCTGTTTAGTCGCTTAATGCTCCCCACAACTCTGTTTGAAGTCACAAAGAGGAGGCAGATCATATCGTCGTGCGTCGGCTGGAAACCTCATATGTCCAGAAGCCTTTAGCCTACTTTTCAGGAAATGGAGCGGAAAAACGAATAACCTGTGTTCTTTAGATCCAACGCAGCTTTTATTTATTTAGATAGAAGCTCTTGTTAAGACTTTTCTTTAATATAAATAACTACATAATTGATGTTTTCTTTGGACACAGAGTGGAAGTTCAGCTATCGGGCAGAAACCTGTTCAAGGTTGCACTTTATTGTTACTCTTAACCCATTCTGACCGGGCACCCATTTTGTTGCATCATGTTATGCTTTATCTATTGAAAAATCGCAGATCTACAAGCTCATATCGCGCCACCGAGTGGCGCGATACGAGCTTGTAGGTCTGCTATTTTTGAACAATCGAAGAACGACTGACATTTTTTTTAATCTGATCTCAGGTCAGAATGGGTCAATCAGACCAGTGTGTGTCCAGCGGAAACCTCGTATGAATCTGATCTCAGGTCAGAATGGGTTAACCTCTTGTGTACAGGTATACACTAGTGTACTAGTGTACTTGGTAACAACCCAACATCAAAAAGCGCAGCATGAAGTCGTGCAGGCTATACATCAATAAACAGACAGTTTATCTGAGAAGTCAGGCACTGGAAACGAGCACTGACCTTACACTCAAGTTGTGTGCGGGTGTCACACACTGACGCTAGGCGATCTACAAGCTCACAGCGTGTCGCATTGCATCGCTTTGTGAGCTTTTGTTACCGAGTACAGAATACAAAGGAAAAGCAGTGTTGTCGGATACAGCTGAGAGTAACGAGTCAAACATAAAAGATGGAGTGCCACAATTTTTGAATTTTTCCAGTTTTTCATGTGTCTATGAGGTGACAGTACTTAATTAGACAGACTGGAGTTGTTTTTATGTGCAATTGTGTATTGACTTTGTATTTAGGGTTTCTTCCTGGAGGCTGAACCCTTGACAGTCAAACGGGCCAATGAAGTAAACTGTAATATTGTGACACCACACTATCAGCCCCTCCCCTAACCCCTCCCCCTTTATCATACAACTACAGCTGTGGGTGTGGCTTCAGTTCAGGTGGATCGCCACCCATCACCCCCCACCAGGCAAACCAGGCATACTTAATGAACTGGTGGGCATGTCCACATAAAAGCATGATTTTAACAAAAACTGTACACTTTTTGGAAAAAGTTCTTCCACCTTATATTGTAATAATACCTGATGATCATGTTTTAGGGTGGAAAAAAATGGTGGCACTCCATCTTAAAGCAAAGACATCAAAAACACTACTATTGTCAATGATCGACAGCATACACCTCATGCAGAATCAATCGGCACCTTGCAGCGTCACCGCTATTACTTTGAATGGTGCGGCGTCTCATTTTCTTTCTGTATACCACACTAACAGTACTAGACTGTACTGCAATTCACACAGGTCTGCGTACCACACTAAGGGCACTGTACTGCAGATACACACACATTACAGTGTCATTATTATATCTACAGAATGAACTGATTAGTGTCTAAATTATTATCCGGGCAGTAACCATAATGCAGTGTTACTGAGGAATAGAATACAATTTACAATTACAATTTAGGCATTTAGCAGACGCTCTTAATCCAGAGCGACTTACATTTAAGCAAGAACAAAAGCATGGGAATACATCACATAAAAGCATTTATCATGAAACATGCGTAAGCTAAGAAGGTAACAGTGGAATATCTATATGATGAAACTATACATACACTATACATAATAAACTATACATATTCACTACTATGCTATACATATGTACTATGGCGTGCTATGACTATATACAATACAATTATAGTGCTGTCTACATAACATGCTATAAGTCTGTGTCAAATGCTATCTAAGCCAACAGAAATGCTATCTAAGAATCTATCTAAGCTATCTAAGAATACAATGAATACAATGATAATAGTACAACTGCATACTTTTCTTTTTCTTTTTGGTAAACGACACCCGTGCGCAATTAAGTATACCAGGCTTAAAGCGGCACTATGTAGCCTACCTTTCCTGTTCTATCCTGGATTTGAACCTGGGTCTTTTGCACAAAAGCTGACATTTTTTACTACTGAGATACTAGAGCCTCCTGCTGTATAGTTTGAGAACCACTGCTCTACCATACTTGGATAAAAGAACATTTTATTCACAAAAAAAAGTGAGTCGTCCATCTCGAAAAAGGCACATCGCTCGACCTCTGCCGGCTCTTTTCAGCCGGCCGCTCCTTCTCATCCGCAGTGTGTTTTTATTTTTTTCTGATTATGTTAAGTGCACCGGGCCTGTGGACACACATATCGGAGGAGATATGTCACTTTTATAAATTGCTGCGACCCCGCTTTTGTCACTGCTTCCTGTCACCTTTTTAATTAACCCATTCTGAACGGGCACCCATTTTGGTGTCGGCATCATGTTATGCTTTAGCTATTGAAAAATAGCAGATCTACAAGCTCATATCGCGCCACCGAGTGGCGCGATACAAGCTTGTAGGTCTGCTATTTTTGAAAAATCGAAGACACTTTTAGAATCTGATCTCAGGTCAGAATGGGTTAATAATGAAACTGTCAGGATGTAATAGACATTTTTAGAATCTGATCTCAGGTCAGAATGGGTTAAACAAAGACAAAGCGGAGGGGATGTGAGGGGAGAGGAGAGGGCCGCCACCCGCCGACGGTGAATCATGGCTTTTGGATGATGTTCAGAAAGCCGGAGCAAAGGGCCTGCATCTCTGGACAACCATAGCTCATATTATTCCCTCCCTGGCTGCCACCATGCTGAGCCGCGCACTATATCAGCGGTGGAAGATGTATACTCGGATGTTTTGCTTAACCTATTAGCAGATCTACAAGCTCATAACGTGGCACGGAGTGACACACTATGAGCTTGTATATCTGCTATTTATCCCAAAGATATTGGTTAAAATTATTGATATATATACTGTATATATTATTTTTTTTCTTTTTTTTTCTTAATATTTTGTAATCCCACAATTTTGTAACCCATTTTTCACTCGGTGCCAATTGCCCTAAACTGTAATCCTGGGCGCTACTCTCACTCTGCCAACCTGGGGAGAGCCCAAATTGAGCTCATGCTTCCTTCATGGCATCACCTGACAGGGGGGGAGTTTCCCCGGTAGGACGTAGCACGTGGAGGGAACACGACAACGTAATTCCAACCAGTCCCTTTCCCCTCCATCAGGCTGACCAGGAAGACCAGGATTAAACCAGTCCCTTTCCCCTCCATCAGGCTGACCAGGAAGACCAGGATTAAACCAGTCCCTTTCCCCTCCATCAGGCTGACCAGGAAGACCAGGATTAAACCAGTCCCTTTCTCCTCCATCAGGCTGACCAGGAAGACCAGGATTACTGCATTTCTGTAAGGGTACCTGGAGAACATGCAAACTCCACACAGAAAGGCTGCTACTGTAGGGTAGGCTGAGGAGAGAACACGCCCACAGCGTCCCCAGCGGTAATCAAACTTAGGACCTTCGAGCTGTGAGGTGACATCTTTACCGACTGCACCACCGTGCCCTCAATGCTTTATTAACTTTTGCTTGCCCCCAAGGACCCCATTTCGAGAATGTGCTAATGGTGTTAACCCTGTAAACCCCAGCGATGCTTTTTAACATAACATTTGCATAAAACCTTTTTTTTTTTCCTTTTTTTTTCCATAAAGTCCTAGTAGTATAGTAGTAAGGTTGAAATATCTTTTTTGTGAGTAGAAATATATCCTGGTGTTGCAGGTTAAGTAAAAAATAGTAATATCGTAACATGAAAAGGCAAGTAAAAGGCTTGTATTAAAATGTTACCTTTTATTTTTTCAGGAAGTCCCATTGAGATACACTTCTCTGACCTGCCCAAGATGGTATCAACATATAACAAGGCAATATAAGAAAAAAAGAAAAAGCTCTCACAAAGAGCCTTTTAAAAGAGACAAAATAGAAATGTAATTTTTAAATATAAGTAAAGATAAGATAAAGCTTTATCGATCTCAGTAGTGTTGCGCGGGGGCTGACCTGTAACCCGGGCGGGCTGAGCCGAGTAAAGATATTTTAACTTTACTGGCGGGGCGGGTTTGGGGCGCGTTAAATAATGTATACTGTGATTTTTACAAATGATTATTGTTGCCACGAGTCCTGGGAGGAAATTTGCGCTGTGCTGGTTGATATCTCAATCCCCAAAACAGCACACAGCCGCACACGCTCACAACGCGTGTGCGTGAGCACACCCCGCAGCCCGCCGCCACACACAATTATCATTGTCAACTTTTCTCACCACAACGGACAGACTGTTCTAAACCTTTTTTTTTTTTACCCTTCCCCTGTGCGTCCTTGAACAGTGGTGAGTTGTGTTTCATGTCTACTTAAGTCATTCTGACCTGAGATCAGATTCATACGAGGTTTCCACTGGACACACACTGGTCTGATTAACCCATTCTGACCTGAGATCAGATTCTAGAAATGTCAGTCGCTCTTCGATTTTTCAAAAATAGCAGACCTACAAGCTCGTATCGCGCCACTCGGTGGCGCGATATGAGCTTGTAGATCTGCTATTTTTCAATAGCTAAAGCATAACATGATGCCGACACCAAAATGGGTGTCCGGTCAGAATGGGTTAAGTCATCAATACATAGTTGTACTCCATCTTGCCTCTTGTGTTCGGAGTCTTCTGACTCACTCCAGAGCGAGTGAAATATTTTATAACCACCAGCAGTCGAGTGTGTGTGTGTGTGTGTGTGTGTGTGTGTGTGTGTGAGGGTGTGTGTGTGTGTGTGAGACTGTGTGTGTGTGACTGTGTGTGTTTGTACTGTACTGTACTGTAATCTTATGTACCGTTGGTTTTAACTGTCTTATAACTGCTCCTACTGTACAGCACATTATGCACATTATACAGTCATACATTTTCAATAATATTTTGCCAAAGTCGTGAATCCAGAACCAATTGTACTTTGCTGCTTCAGGACAGTCAAATTTGCACTTGACCTTTTGAGGGGAACGTTTTGCAAAAAGCCAGAACATTCTGCATTAGAATGATATTTGCATCTATAGTAGTATGCAGCACGACTCTCAGGATTCAGTAACATTTGACCTTACAGAGGAGCATTTTTAGCTGCTATTCGCTGTTAGATATCCCTGCTGGGGTAGGAAGCACAAAACTAGCGAAAATAGCTGAACTACAGGCCATGTTGTGGCCATAGCTGAATGCTTAGAGTGGCCGCCTGGGGGAAGACAATGTCACAGGTTCGATTCCTGGCTCTGGCTATGATATCGCAGCATCTTTGAGCAAGACACCTAACCCAGAACTGCTCCCCGGACTCTGCCCGCCCAGTTCCGTAGCTACGTATACGCGCAATACGCACTACGGGATAGGGCAACATGCCGAGGGGGGGCAACAAAATGTGCCAAAAAGTGCCAAGCCGACCCTCATAATAACAAATTTCTCTGCGGCTCTGACACTTAAAGGACAACTTTAGTTTTTTTCAACCAAGGTTCATGTTTTAGGTTGTTATTAGAGAAAGTAAAATATGAGTGTAATTGTTTTTTCATTTGCTTCTTTCTTTCGTTTTAGGGATTTTAGCTTTTTTTGACAGGGGGGCGGGGGCATTCGAACAAATATGTATTTTTGTACATCATTTTATGGTGATTTATTTTTGTATTATTTACTATAGTCCTACTAGATCCCAGGAAATTACATCTGGCCACGGAAGATCACAGGATCTACTGATTGTGAAGGTAGCCTACTGGGGGAAGGCTTATACTGTGTGTATAGGCTCAATATGTCAGTTTGTCACATTCAATAAATCCTGTGATCTTTTGTGGCCAGATGTAATTTATTGGGGTCTAGTAGGACTATACTAAATAATAAATAAAAAAATCGCCATAAAATGTTGTAAAGAAATACATATTTAGCCCCATGCTCGAATGCCCCCGCCCCCCGTCAAAAACTGCTAAAATCCCTAAAACGAAAGAAAGCAGCAAATGAAAGAAAATTAACACTCATATTTTAGTTTCTCTAATAACTACCTAAAACATGAACCTTGGTTGAAAAAAACTAAAGTTGTACTTTAATAACGAGCGGCCGTGTGTGTGAACGGCGAAAATAGCCGATCTGAATGAGGAAATGCAGCGCTCTCGTCGGGAGAGGGGGGGCAGCACAAATTATCCCACGAGTAGGGCAACCAAATGGTCATCAGCTACTGTACGACCCTGTGCCCACCTATGCTACTGTATATAACTTGTATTATTTTTTCTTTCAACGGTTGAGTGGATATGACTTGCTGTCTTGCTTTGTATTTTCTTTCACATTACAGACGTCTTGCGGAGAGGCACAGGAGCCAGTGATGGGGTTTGTTTAAGTCTAGCTAGGTTGCACGCTGGTCAAGACACCAATAAGGCTTTGCGTTTAACCTTATTTAACCCATTCTGAACGGGCACCCATTTTGGTGTTAGCATCATGTTATGCTTTAGCTATTGAAAAATAGCAGATCTACAAGCTCATATCGCGCCACCGAGTGGCGCGATACGAGCTTGTAGGTCTGCTATTTTTGAAAAATCGAAGAACGACTGACATAAACATAGCTTTATCAGAAAACTGTCAGGATGTAGAAGACGTTTATAGAATCTGATCTCAGGTCAGAATGGGTTAAGCGGGTCAGTTGACACGGAACACATTGGTTTTTCACACAGCGATGGCCACGGGGACTGGTTCTACTCACTGCACACATACTGTACTGTCAAGGGTCCTACTAGGCCTGGGCCATGGGGCTGAAGTGGGTAATGTATGTTTTGTAATAATAATCCAAATCTACAAAATAACTAGTAGGTCTAACTAAAGCTGGCAAAAAAATATACCCCTAGTGGAGTTAAAAGTACAATATTTGGGTCTGAGATGTAGTGGAGTCGAACTAAAAGTATTGGAAATTGGAACCACTCGAGTAAAGTACAAATAAGCATGCACAGTTTGCACACCCACTCACTGAAAAGCAGGTGCTGGGCTGAGGTCAGAATCCACACAGAATAATAAAGTCCTCACACTGGGTCATGATCCAAAGCTTAAAACGTTTATTTTGGTTCATTTTTACACCATTGGACGTGACTTTCGGCTCTTCATCAGACTGGTGATGTCTGATGATATATTACAAAAATATATATCATCAGAATGTATGTACTGGTCACATTACATGAGATTAGAGAGATGCTTTAGAAAGTAACAGAGTACAATATGAATAAGTAAAACAACAGATGAATCTCCTGTCATTGGGCATGTAAGTGTCCTGATAAAGCAATGGCCATGTTGTCACAAGTTTAACTTTATGCTTATGCAGATGAGAGTCAGACAGATAGAGGTCAAGCCTAAGTTATAATCATAACATGTTGTTCTTTTTTGTCCTGAAAGGAAAGCACACACTGTGCACTGTTGTACTTGCACTTGTAGGTCTGCTATTTCTGCTATTTTTGAACATGTATGGACATTTCTCCACATGGAAACAATTGACGATTATGCAGAAATCATAGCGATTATCTCAAATGATTGCGATTAGGCGATTAATTGTGACAGGCCTATAACACAGTTAAACAACATAATGAGACAGACACAATTCAGACTTTCAGAGTATTAGAATTTAGTATTCAAATACGGAGCCAGCATCAAAGCGTTACAATGGAACACCATGTACTGACTCAACACAATTCAGTCAGACTTCAGCTTAAATACCTTCCTACTCCCTCAGGGAGAGTAGGAAGGTCTTAACACATGAGACAATGGGAAGACCCTTCCCTCAGACCACAGATAATAATGGGACAGAAAACAGCTTCTCATAGTTTAGTTTCCCATGAGTGATTTGATCTCCTTAAATGTATAACTTAGTGTATTCCACATCTCCTCGACAAACGCACTCAGAATGCAGCTACTGAGATCTTGGTAGGTCTATAGACGGCTGCTGAGACCTTTCAATGGTCTGATTAAACATGCTTTTCATTGCGGCCTCTTTATTTAGTTTATTGCCTTATTGTAGGGATTCAGGCCAGCTAGCCACATAGCTGCTAATTCCTAGTACTAACTGTGTGCTTTGCACAGAGACATTCAGAATCATGCAGCCACTGACATTAACGAGGGAACATTTTTGTGAACGACGGTAATGTGAAATGAGGCCACCTAATTAGCAGGCTAATGAACAGATACGCTAGAAGGACGGTAGATTAAATGCATAACTATGCAACGGTCCCCATCCAGCGCCATGCTATTTATTCTACCCAATACTTTACTTATATATTATGTCACTTTATTTAGCCCATTAATACCGGCTGGGAAAGCTGTGTCATTTCAGACCTTTGTGTTTGCTATTCAAAAATATAGCATAAGCTCACAGCTATTTTTGAACATCTTTGTGTGAGAAGCACTGATTTAGAAGACATTTGTAGAATGGGCCTCAGGTCTTAATGGTTTAAGTATTTATTCATGGTGAGTTTAGTTATAGTTATAGTCTAGATGCTGTGTCCGTGTTCATGTTTGTGCATGCGCCCCCCGCTAGACCCTCTCACCTCGGAAATTGACATGTGGCAGCCAAGTCTATGGACTTGTAATGTTTTTTTTTTTTTAACACTTTATTTTGATTTTTATTGATGAATAAATGAAAAAACATATGTGTACATTTTGTTGTATCCGACATGTAAATATCCCCCCCTCCCCCCCCAATCAAGGTCAGAACAAGACAAGTAAAACAAAGACAGACAGTACAAGACAGTAAAAGTAATTAGTAAACTAGTTTTGAAAGTACTAATGAACACTTAAAAATAATAATAATAAAATAAATAAAATAAACAGCATTTTCCATCAGGGTATGGTATCTAGGTTACATACATTGTATCCATCTTTCAGTTTAGATAGTAAATTGCTCTATATCCAACTGTCTACTTACTGAGGGCCTCCAATCAGAGGTCGCCCAATGTCAGGTTTAGTGTGAGGTATCAGATTGTACAAGGGAATATGGGTTTAAGTGAAAGGTATACTTTCTACAAACTCTATGAAAGGGGTCCAAGTCATAATGTATCTATCTTTAGAACCACTACGGTTGTACCTTAGTTTCTCTAGGGGAATCATGGAGAGAACCTCTTTGACCCACTGTTTGAACGAGGGAGGTTTCCCCGACTTCCATTGTCGAAGTATCAGACTTGTAATGTTTTAATGTTTGCTTAACAACAAATTGGAACCCAGCCAAGTCTATGGACTTGTAATGTTTGCTTTAAGCAATGACGTCATGTGCCACTAACTTCACAGGAGTGTGATTATTATAATTGTTTTATTCTTTCTAATTCTACTCCACTACCCCTCACAGGTAAAAGTGTACCTTTTACTCAATATTTTTTGTAAAATGCATGGCTTTTGAAGATTGCTTATGATGCAAATTGTTTGCCAGCACTCATTTTTAAATCTTCAGTTGCAGTATGGTATGGAGTGGCTTTCAGGCACAAGGGCCAAACAGCGGAATATGGCATCTATTTTTCTAGTCCACCTAATGCTGAGAGTGAATTGCTTGATCATGTCCAATTACCTAATTATTATCCCCTAAATTGGCTGTGTGGACTGCTTCCATATTATCCACCGTGGATCATAATTTGTAGCATGCAGATAATAATGCATGCCATTAAAGCAGTCTTAATGGAAGTGTGAGAGACCCGTACAGAATGATTGGGTCCGATACTGATGTTGATGATGGGCCATATTTATTATCCCCATAAAGATGAGTGGGTGATATTAACCCATTCTGACCTGAGATCAGATTCATACGAGGGTTTCCACTGGACACACACTGGTCTGATGAACCCATTCTGACCTGAGATCAGATTCTAAAAATGTCAGTTGTTCTTCGATTTTTCAAAAATAGCAGATCTACAAGCTCGTAGCGCGCCACCGAGTGACGCGCTACGAGCTTGTAGATCTGCTATTTTTCAATAAATAAAGCATAACATGATGCTGACACCAAAATGGGTGCCCGTTCAGAATGGGTTAAGTGGTTTTCTTATGAAATGTCTCTCACTTTAGGCTCTACTTTTATCACTTGTCTGGTGGAAGCCGTGTATGTCCGCTACTTTCCAAGACAAAATGGATGTGTTCCAATGGATCCAATGTAGTTATTATTTACCACAATAATCTGCTGGCCAGAATGTGAATCTATAGGCATGTTGAGTACACCAAGGTTTTATGTTTAGTAATTTTCATAATTGCCATAATATGTGACCATCTATCTAATAATTCACTGGAAAATGTCTGTCTGAAGCCTACTACACTTGGTTAGCACAGAGCAAGACTGCATTACAATTACAATGAAGATGCATTTTTGCAGACACAATTAACTGTAGATTTAGTCGACTTAAACATTCCAGGTGACTAAAATATGACTGCAACGTAATGACATTTTAGTCAGAAGACTATGACCTAAACTAAATAAGAATTAGCCAACACACATTGTGAGCTTGTAGATTTGCTGTGTATGCTTATTCTGCCCAACACAAAGTATATGTTATTCATTTATAGACGGTTGAAATATGGCGATATGTCTCTCCACCCAACAAAAACAATAGTAAAGTAACTGTGGGAAAAGAGCTAAACATGCTCCTCTATATGTAATGTCAAACGTTTCTAAATCCTGAGAGCGATGCTGCGTACTGCTAAAGATGCAAATATAATCCTATTGCAGGATGTTCTGGCTTCTTGCATAACGCTCCCAAAGGTCAAGTGCAAAACGTGACTGTCCTGAAGTACGAAAAGCACAGCTGGTTGCCCTTAATTTACATTTTTGTGCAACTTTTTTTTTAAGCAATATTTATGAAAATGTATGACTACTTTACATAATCATCAAACCTCATTATGTCCAAAAGTGTTGCTTTTCGTGATTCAAATTTAAAAAACGGCATAAGTAGCAGAGCTTGTTTAATTTATGAATTTATTAAGTACATTTACTTAAGTACTGTAGTTAAGTACAATGTTGAGGTATTTGTACTTGAATTGAGTATTTACGATTTCCAATACTTTTACTTATACTATACTACATATCAGAGCCAACATTTTTAGTTACTAGTTACTTCGGAGATTTTAATTTTGATTACTTAATCGCTTCAACCCTAGAGTATAATAGATTTCATTGGAAATAGCAGATCTACAAGCTCACAAAGCATCGGATCTTGTGAAATGGGACATTCTGCAATGACTACTTTTACTTTCGGTAGGTTAAGTACATTTTGATACCGATACTTTTGTATTTTATGCCATTTTGAATATATAATAATAATAATAATAATAATAATAATAAACTTTATTTATATAGCACCTTTCATACATACATGTAGCTCAAAGTGCTTTACATGGCAGAAAAGATAATAAAAACAAAAGCAAAACAAAACAGCATTAAAACAGGCATGCAGTTAAAATACAATAGCGCAGTGTCAAATCAGGAGAAGGCAGTGGTACAAAGATAAGAACAGATAAAGCAAGGCAACGACATTAAAAGAAACAAGCAGTAATAAAATACAGTGAGGACATGAATAATAAAAAAGAAAAGATCACTTAAAAGCAATGTTGTAGAGGTGGGTCTTGAGCTGAGCTTTAAAAATGTCTACAGAGGCTGCCTGACGAAGGTACAGTGGGAGCTTGTTCCATGCCGACGGCCCGTAGAAGCAAAAAGCTGCTTCCCCGTATTTTTTATTTGCCATTTTTTTAGGCAAAGCGAGCAGGCCAGCAGTGGAAGACCTTAGGGGCCAGTTTGGGACATATTTAGGCAGGCAGTCATGTAGGTAGGAAGGTGCGAGACCATTGAGAGCTTTATAGACAAGTAAAATAATTTTAAAATCAATCCTAAAAACAACCGGAAGCCAGTGCAGTGATGCCAAAACTGGAGTAATATGTTCTCTCATCTTAGTTCTAGTTAAAACTCTAGCTGCTGCATTTTGGACAAGTTGTAATCTGTCAGTTGTTTTCTTAGGCAGTCCTGAAAAGAGTGCATTGAAGTAGTCAAGCCGAGAAAAAACAAAGGCGTGGATTAGCGTTTTTGCATCGTCCAAGGACAAATAGGCTCTGATTCGTGCAATATTTCTAAGGTGAAAAAAGGCAATCTTGGTAACATGATTAATGTGTGAATTAAAATTCAATTCAGAATCAATAATAACCCCCAGGTTCTTTACTGTACTGTTACTTTCTACAGTCAGGTTGCCAAGTCAACCATTATTGATTCTTTCTGCTTGCTAGAACCGATTATGAGAAAGTTCTCACTCATCCAACATTTGATGCTAGACAGACAGGTCAACAGCGGGTCTAAAGCACAGGGATCATCTGGGGCCACAGAGAGATATAGTTGGGTATCATCAGCATAGAAATGAAAATTGACTCCCTGATTGGTAATGAGTTCGCCCAATGGCAGTAAGGAGAAAAGCAGAGGACCAAGAATCGAGCCCTGTGGAATACCAGAACTGATGTCGTGTTTGTCTGAGTCAAACTCTGCTAGATTGACAAAGTAACATCTGTTTGATAGGTAGGAGGTGAACCAGGACAGGGCCGTACCAGACAGGCCTATCCAGTGCTCCAAACGCTGTATTAAAATTGAATGATCAATCGTGTCAAATGCAGCCGTTAAATCTAGAAGTAAGAGAACGGATACATGTTTCTTGTCAGCAGACACCCTAAGATCATTCATTACTTTTACAAGTGCTGTTTCTGTGCTGTGACCTTTCCTAAAGCCAGATTGGAATTTGTTGTGCACATTATTGTTCTGTAGAAATACATCCAATTGATGAGAGATGCATTTTTCTAAAACCTTGCCCAGAAAGGGTAGATTTGAAATGGGTTGATAGTTACCCAAAACAGAGGGATCAAGATTGTGTTTCTTGAGTAGGGGCCTAACTACGGCAGTCTTCAGTGAGTCTGGGAAGACGCCTGATTGTAGAGAGCTGTTTACAATTTTAAGGATATCTCCAATCACACTGTCTAAGACCTCTTTGAGAAAGGTGGTGGGAATTGTATCCAATGAACAGGAGGATGATGTCATCTGTGATATGGTTTTGCGGAGTTCGTCTTCATCAATTGCGCAGAACGATAATAGGCTCCCCCTGGAGAGATCTACCCTGGGACCATTAGCTGCTGTTTGAAGGTTTGCGCTAGCAGCAGCACCATTCATAATATCAGCTCTAATGTTAAAGATTTTGTTATCAAAAAAGCATGCAAACTCATTACACTTAGCTTTAGAGGCCGGGAATGACTGCTTGTAGGACTGGGGGGGGGGGTTTAAAAGTCGTTCAATGGTAGAGAATAGGACTCTGGCATTTTTCTTGTTCTCATTAATAATGCCAGAGAAATATGCCTGCCTTGCTAGACGCAAGGCTTTGTTATAGGCGACTGTTGACTTTTTAAGAATCTCTAAGTGGATGGTGAGTTTATTTTTTCTCCAAGCTCGCTCAGCTCTACGACATTCTTGCTTCAGTGAGCGTGTATGCTCATTTAACCAGGGCGTTACTCTGGTGTTATGTTTCTTTTTTGTTTTAAAGGGAGCCACTATATCAAGAGCTGACTCTAGTTTAAGATTAACATTTTGAACCATATCATTTACTGGGGGAGTATCGGGCAGGGGGGGGCCCAGATGACGAGAGAACTCGACGGCTGCAGAAGAGCTAAAAAAACACTCAGTGATGTTTTTCTCTAGATAAGAGACAGTCACATTAAAACACAGCAAATAGTGGTCTGATAGCTCAGGCCTTTCAATAGTCCTTTAAACAGTGATGTTCATCCCTCTAGAAATCACCAGGTCCAGAGTGTGCCCATGTTTATGTGTAGGCCCAACAACATGTTGGATAAACTCAAAGGAGTGCAATAACTCTAAGAAACCCATAGCCACAGCATTTGTAGCATCATCCAGGTGCAGATTAAGATTACCTGAGATAAGAGTTCTGTCATAGTTAGTGGAGCAGATAGATAAAAGTTCTGATATTTCTGTTAGAAATATTGCTTTACTGCATTTTGGCGGGCGATAAATGCTAATCATTGGCATAGAGGATTGACCAAGTAATATAGTGGCCTGGTATTCAAAGGATGTAAAGCTGCCCAGGGTCAGAGCCTTGAATTTTAATGTGTAAAGAATTATTGCCAGTCCACCTCCTTTCTTAGCCTCACGAACAGAGTGAATGAAACTGTAGTTTGCGGGACAGGCTGGCGCTAGGAGAACAGCTCCATCCGAGCCAAGCCATGTCTCTGTTAGAAAGATTATATCTAGCTTCTCTTTACAGATTATATCATTTACAGAGGAGGACTTATTTGTTAGTGACCTGATGTTAACACATTGTATGCTAGAGTTTTCTATTTGCTCAGGCTTGCTGGTGCTAAGCGATTAACATTGGACTTTTGAACTTTTTAGGGGCCCACAGCGAGGGGCCTCTTATAGCTAGAATCACATCGCATAAATAAAAAGTAGGCCAAACATGTCCACTTCAATTTAAAAAAAAAATTATGATTCTACCATCTTCCATTCTGGAGATATTGACCTTTTTCTAAAACCTGCTTTTGAAGGCACGCTGCTCGCTTGAAAAAACAGCAGAGATATGGAAGGTTGAAGTTGACAGACATTGACAGACAGATATAAAAATGAACACAAATAATATCATATACATACTACACACTGAATGAAAGCCCTGAATGTCTACTTTTAGGAGGAAAACAAATACACATGGTCCCATGTATAGTTTGTCAGTAATTGGCTATTGAATGCAGCTTGCGCCCACCAGAGAGGATTTCAGAAAATGCATGGACCAGAAGAACTATTATTCACAAAATAAGGCCTATAGCGAAATGTACATACTATATACCGTATGAAACAGAAGACTCTCTGCTTTCATAAGAAAAATACTTCTACTGTAATAATAATGAAAATCACACCCCTGTGAAGTGAGCAGTGCAATGTTGCGCAACATTGCACTGCTCACTTCACAGGGGTGTGATTTTCATTATTATTACAGTAGAAGTATTTTTCTTATGAAAGCAGAGAGTCTTCTGTTTCATACGGTATATAGTATGTACATTTCGCTATAGGCCTTATTTTGTGAATAATAGTTCTTCTGGTCCATGCATTTTCTGAAATCCTCTCTGGTGGGCGCAAGCTGCATTCAATAGCCAATTACTGACAAACTATATTTGTATATATTTGTATATTTGTTTTCCTCCTAAAAGTAGACATTCAGGGCTTTCATTCAGTGTGTAGTATGTATATGATAATAATTTATTTATGTTTATATCTGCCTGTCAATCTCTGTGACTTTAAACCTTTATAACTCGCTATGATAACTTCATGAGGAAATGCTCACTTCACAGGGGTGTGATTTTTATTATTATTACAGTATTAGTTTTTTTCTTATGAAAGCAGAGGGTCTTCTGTTTCATACGGTATATAATATGTACATGTCGCTATAGGCCTTATTTTGTGAATAATAGTTGGACCTGAACAACTGCATTCAATAGCCTGACAAACTGTACATGGGATCAATATTATGTATTTGTTTTCCTCCTAAAAGTAGACAATTAGGGCTTTCATTCAGTGTGTAGTATGTATATGACAATAATTTATTTATGTTTATTTTTATATCTGCCTTCAGAACGATAGTATAACGGTGAGATGCGTTACTGGATCGGTGAGTTTAGTGGTTGAGGTTGACATGTCTGGACATGTTTGAGGAAAGAAGCACAGGAGAGAGAGATGATCAAATAACTGGCTGCTTTGTTGGACAACGCTATCTTCACTTTGTTTGGGCAAAGAAGCAGAGATCAGCGATGGAAAAGAGTTTTATCCACGGCAGATAAGTAATGACGTATTATCGAGGGACCGCCATGATCAACTAACTGCCTGGGACCGAGGCTACGTTGTCACCAGCCAATGCAGCCATCGCTATCCGTTGTGTGATTGTAGCCTTTTTATTCATTATAATTGCAGTGATAAGACCTATATCACAGCCGGGCGTCTCTCTCGATACCGTGGATATAGCCTACACCCTACATCCACAATCACACAACGGATAGCGATGATGGCTGCATTGGCTGACGAAGACGTAGGCAGTAAGTTGATCATGGCGGTCCTTCGATAATACGTCATTACTTATCTGCCGTGGATATAAAGCTCTTTTCCATCGCTGATCGTGCTTCTTGCCCAAACAAACAAAGTGAAGACGCGATGGCGATACACACAACGGATAGCGATGGCTGGTGAAGACTGAAGACGTAGCCAGGCAGTTAGTTGATCATGGCGTGTGCCGTGTGCGTGTTGAAAACGTTATGAAATGGCGATCGTTGAAGATTATTCTTGGTTTATATACTGGCAGAGGGCAAATCGACACGACTGCGTTATATCTTTTTCCGAGAATGAGTGAGCGGTGCAAGGCGATCGCAAGGCGCAGTGGGGCCTGGGGGGGGGAACTCAAACTGCCAAAGCGATCAAGAGACTCCCCCCACAAAGCTTCCTCGGGAGAAACCATGTAGAAACAGGAGGGGAGGGGGAATCGAGTGTATTCACAGACACTAGAGTATGGGTAACTCCATTTTAGATGCCCTGACATCTGCGTTGGTCTATGCCGTTGCCGTGCAGACCCATACGTGTAATGGAGGCATTGGAGGAGGGAGCGTCTTCGCCACAGACAGACCTCTTTTCAGGAGGGAGGGGCTTTTTACTCCCGGATCACATATTGGAGCTTCCTGGAGACGAAAGCTGTTATTTTCTTCGGTGTCCTGGAGCATAGGACGTTGATGTACAGTAAGCAATAAAAAAACGTATAAAACGTATACATACGCTTCGCGCGTACGGCGTTCGATATTAATAAAGCGTATGGATACGTTTCCAGCATTTTTTGTGTTAAACAAGGCAAGGTTAAGCTTGTTATCACATTTTTGGGGGGTGTGATGCCTGTGAGGTACAGTAACCAGACAGCATTCTCTCCTTGTGTAGGATACTCTATTTGAAATAACAGTAGAAATGTTGTGACTGGGTATAGTATTAAACTGACTGGGTAAAGTATTAAAGTGGCGTCATACAGTTGAGATGTGGAGAGAGATGCTATCGGCCAAGATTTGTATACCAGTGTGGTTAAGGTACACTGATGGGGTTTTCCAAAATTTGTCAAAATTGCTGATGTAGCCGTGGCCGCAGGCTGAACAAAAAATCCGCAGCCCAATATGGGACTTCTACTTGTAACAATAGTACATCTACATTGCAGTATTGATACTTTTACTTAACCCATTCTGACCGGGCACCCATTTTGGTGTCGGCATCATGTTATGCTTTAGCTATTTAAAAATAGCAGATCTACAAGCTCATATCGCGCCACCGAGTGGCGCGATACGAGCTTGTAGGTCTGCTATTTTTGAAAAATCGAAGAACGACTGTGACATTTTTAGAATCTGATCTCAGGTCAGAATGGGTTCATCAGACCAGTGTGTGTCCGGTGGAAACCTCGTATGAATCTGATCTCAGGTCAGAATGGGTTAAGCAAAACATCACAGTACTGTACCTTTTCCGCCACAGGAACAAACACAGTCAGTTAGCATCTGGAGATGTGAGGTTTCTGTAGGACAGTGATGGTATCAGGAAGAGCTCTGAGCTGTATGTGGCCTTGCAGAGGCCACACGTAGTCCAAGGAGCACCATTGCCCCCCACCACACAGAACTATAGTGGTGAATTTGACAACTACATTTTGTTTTAGTCATATTCTTTTGACAAATATTTTAGTCAACTAAATATCTTAAATCATAAGACTAAATCTATACTTGATGGTGCCTTAATGGCTGATTTTACACTGGGTTTCATGCTGAAAATAGCCGATCTACAAGCTCACAACACGTCACAGCACCCGAGCACAACCAAACATGAAATGATTTGACTTTTAGTTCTACTGGATGTCTTCTCCACTAGTCCCTCCCTAAAATGTTAGTCTAGTTTGTATTTGTTGCTTAAATTGTCAGTATATTTAGTCGATAGTTGAGACGATAAGTTTGCACCTGTCTCTGTAGTAAGGCTGCACAATATAGCCGTATATCATTATCGAGGTATGAACATGCACAATATCAGTAGCCCGAAAAGGCAACAGTATCGTTGATATATTGTGTATAGCGTATAGCGTATAGCGTACTTCTAAAGCCAGCAACATCCCTCTGTTTTAGCCTGTGCCCCTCGTAAAATAAACCAAATCTCCCTCTTTCATGCTCCTGTTTGTGTGTGTGTGTGTGTGGTTATTTTATAATATAATAATAATAATAATAATAATAATAATAATAATAATAATAATAATAAACTTTATTTATATAGCACCTTTCATACATAAATGTAGCTCAAAGTGCTTTACAGGGCAGAAAAGATAATAAAAACAAAAGCAAAACAAAACAGCATTAAAACAGGCATGCAGTTAAAATACAATAGCGCAGTGTCAAATCAGGAGAAGGCAGTGGTACAAAGATAAGAACAGATAAAGCAAGGCAACGACATTAAAAGAAACAAGCAGTAATAAAATACAGTGAGAGCATGAATAATAAAAAATATATATATATATATATCACTTAAAAGCAATGTTGTAGAGGTGGGTCTTTAGGCAAAGCGAGCAGGCCAGCAGTGGAAGACCTTAGGGGCCGGTTTGGGACATATTTAGGCATTTAGGAAAATAAGTATTTTATAGTTTTATAGTTTGAGAATAATGTTTCGTTTTCAATGTTGCAACACTTAAAAGACAGAATATTACATTGTAACGGTAATATCGCATATCATATCGATATCGCAATATTTGGCACAAATAGCGAGATATGAAATTCGAACGGTCGACGTGAGGTCAGCAAAACAATTAAACGAGGGCGAGCGTGTTTTAAGGCGAGCATAACGGATACCAATGTTATTATCGAGTTCTTTGAGCCCAGAGCCTGCTGCTCAGGCCTCCTGAAATGTCTGCTTCCACACTGGGAAACAACACTGCTTAATGTGTCCCTACGGGGCCATTCCATGGCCTCTATGGCCGAGGCAAGCTCTTCTACACAAGATACAAGCTCACAACCTGCCGCATAATTCTAGATCGGCAATGTTTGCTACTATTTCACTACAAACCTGTACGGAAAGAAAGTTGACATTTGCCGTGGTTGACATTTACCCGAGTAGGCCTACTGTAGAATTTTGAGGTATTTTTGTTTTACTTGAGTTTTTTCCACATTTTCAATACTTTTACTTCTACTCCACTACATCTCATAGGCAAATATTCTACATTTTGCTACAATCATTTAAAACTTGAGTTACTAGTTACTTTAAAGGTATATTCAGTGATTTCACTTAATTCAAATATCACTTATTTTTTTGTTTTGTTGTGATAATCCTCCCTACTATAGAGTGTGCTGACCATATAAGGAGTTCCTCCCTGTCCCCAGTTAACCCCTGGGAGTCAAAAAACCTTAGGTTTCGTTTTTTACTCTCTATCCTGATTGGACGAAAGGCTGGGTCCCACAGCCACAAACGAAACCTAAGGTTTTTTGAGTGAAATCACTGAATATACCTTTAAAACTTGAGTTACTAGTTACTTTAAAGTAACTAAAACATATATTAACCAGCTCTCCTTTGCTTTATTTTTATACACACATTGAACTTGCGAAATGGCACATTCTGCATGGATACTTTTTACTTTTGGTATTTCAAGTAAATTGTGATACCAAATACGTTCTTACTTTTACTGAAGTCGCCAAGCTTTTCCTGCCTGACGGTCATGATTATGGATAGATGGATAGATGCTGATTCTTCCACCTGCATGCATATCAGTCCATGATGACACAGTATGGAGGGATAGATGGATGGATGTTGGTTCCTCCTCCCTCCCTTCCACCCCTGCATGCATCTCAGTGCCAGTTCATTATGCCTCAGTCCAGTACATCCTTTATTTCTGTCACTGATAGTGCTGCTAATTCATTTAGGGCACCCACAGTGTCACAAGGTAATTTACTATAGAGGAGATACTGTAGTAGTGGCATTGACATACATACAGTAGGCCTACAGCAGTATGCGGACCACCAGTGGTCCTCGAGGGGGTTCCAGGTGGTCGCCAGCTAAATGATGGAGAGTTGGTAACCAAATTGACCCTTTTTAGATCTTTAAAGACTTAGTGTTTTTCCACAGTTTTAGAGCATATGCGTAGTCATCATATCAGGGCAAACCTAACAATGGATGCCAAAACACTATAGGACATTTCCCATTTTTGTGTATTTTTACATCAAAAGTCCAATTTGAATCACTTCCTGTGGACGAAAAAGTGCTGCGTGAGTATGTACCTCTACTCTTATGAATATAAATGAATCTGGATTTCTTTCACCCCCCCCCCCCCCAAAAAAAAAAAAAGAGGACATATGTTCAGTCTACCTTCTACTACATCCCTGGCAATAACATATAGGCATATGGGTTAGAGCAGCTGTCTTCTGTGCCTTGGCTGTCTGCACTCTGCACTGCAACAGTCTCTGGTTCTGTGTTTTTGAGGCTACTGTATATGAAGGACCTGTGCTTTGATCTGGAAGTGGTGTTTGTACATGTTTTCAAGCCACAGAAATCCCTCTGGCTTTGAGTGAAGTATACAGTACGCTCACTGTGTGATGTGGCAGGAGGCTGAGAAAGACGTTGTTTCGTTAACTATATTTTATCTTGTTTTTCTTTACTTCATCCCAGAACGTTTCTCTGTGCTAATGAGCTCAGGGCTTCAGCTTGCACAATTTATTAGCACAACTTTTTATTTTCTTTCCACCATGCACAACTCCCTACTAGAACTCCACTCCTTACAATGCAAAGCTCTTTACTGGGGTTAGCTTCACACTAGAGGGTCGCACGGGTCAGCCCAGAACCCAAGATCCGAGCCTTTCTATCGGATCCGTCTCTTTAACCTGTGGTTTTAAAATTAGACATATGCGTTAAATATCAGATTAATTCAATAATATGGATTCTCCTGAATCCATATTGTCTGCTCTCACACAAGTAAGACACGCAAACGCGGGAAGCGAACGCAGCTCGTGTGTGTGTGTGTGTGTGTGTGTGTGTGCTACAGCTGCGCCCTGTGTGTGTGTGTGTGTGCTACAGCTGCGCCCTCTGGTGGCGGGCGGGTGGTGTCATAGCGGGACAGACAGACAGACAGACAGACAGACAGACAGACAGACACACACACAGACAGACAGACATGATCTGCAGGGTCTCATAGTTAGTGCTCATTGCGTTCGCAATAATTATGTGTCTATCTGCAACGCATCATTCCAAAACCTACACGGGTGGTGCGCTCTGTGATTGGCCAGTCGCTGTGATTGACAGCCTACCTAACCCTAACCTCAGTAAAACGATGCCTAAACCTAAACCTAACCTCAGTAATACTATGCCTGCCCGAGGGGCGTGGTTATAAGCACAACCCGTGTTGTATTTGGAATGTTGCGTCTGCAACACAGAGCAGAGCGCACAACGCCGCAGCTGAGGCTCGTCCGATTGCTTGCTCACAATGTGACGCCATTGTGAGCTTATAGATCTGCTATTTTCAAAAGATTAGCTTACGTTTGAAAACTGTACTACCTTTGTGCTTTTACTCAAGTACATTTAGAATTTGGGACGTTTCATTTTAACATAGTATTTCCAAGAGGCAGTATTGATACGTTTACTTAAGTAAGTAAACCACTGCGCTCTTGCGTGATGAAGTAGGCCATTCATGTGCAAAATAAATAAATAAATAAATACGTTAAAAAAGTTGAAATATAGAGATAAGAGGTTTCTGCCCAGCGGCAACCATTTTGACAGGATTGGGCTAAGAATAGCTGGTGTTAGGAGTTTGTTCCGAGGCCTAAAGGATGTTCACCCCTGCTGCTGCTGCTGCTGCTGCTGTGAAGCGTGACGTGATTCTCTCCTCTAGACTGCAAGGCATTCACTACTACTCTCATTCGGAGCACTGCAAAGTGCAAACCCGAAAGGAGAAGGTATTCATTCACTCTCTATACTCTCATTTGGAGCGCTGCAAACTGCAAACCCAAAAAGGAGAAGGCATTCACTACTACTCTCATTTGGAGTGCTGCAAAGTGCAAACCCAAAATGGAGACGAAAGGCTTCTGATCACGTTTTTATTCATTCTTTCCCCCACACTGTTTTTACAACTTTGTTGGTTGAAGAACTGCTCTTAACTATAGCTTTTATTCAGTTAAAATACAGGGATTTTGATCATAACAGAGTATTTCTACGTTTTGTTATTGCTACTTTAAATTAAGTAAAAAAGTGTACTTTATAATAATTACAAATGACAAATGACTTCCTTCATTAAGCTCATGAAAGTCAATCAGGATCAGATTTACATAGATGGGCACCAAACAGAAATAATCTTCCATATTCATTCACATATTAAATAAAGATTTAGAAATTAGGTGTGTGTGTGTGTGTGTGTGTGTGTGTGTGTGTGTGTGTGTGTGTGTGTGTGTGTGTGTGTGTGTGTGTGTGTGTGTGTGTGTGTGTGTGTGTGTGTGTGTGTGTGTCTGGTCGGGGGGGCTCTTAGCAGAGCGTCCCTTTAAATGCTGCTTCTGCTTCTCTCCAGCGCTTCCTGGATCACAGGCAGCTGCCACGCACGCGGCTGCTGTCAAAGCTTGCCTCCTCCACCCCAGCCTCCACCTTTTGCAAGCACGAGAGCAGCGCATGTTTGACCGCATGTCCGACCGTTGTATCCCTGGCATAGGCTCAAGAGTCTGGCATAGGCTCAAATACTTGGCAAATATGTCTGCTGATTCAAGCTACTAATGTCAATGTATTGCTTACGTATCCTACTATAAATGTGCCATGTCTCTGCGTGTGTGTGTGCGTGTACGGTTGTAATGCACGTAACTCGAGAACCGTTTGACCCACGGACTTCACATTCGACACACGCGTTCCACACCCCCGCAGTGAGTGCAGTGCCAGGTATCGAGTAGGTCGGACCCACGGTTCTCCAGAACCACCACAAAAGGCTCTGGTCAGGCTCTGCCATTGGGCCTAATGACCCCAACTCCTTACACCTGGGCCAGGCTCTGCCAGTAGGCCTAATGACCCCAACTCCTTTCACCTGGGCCAGGCTCTGCCAGTGGGCCTAATGACCCCAACTCCTTTCACCTGGGCCAGGCTCTGCCAGTGGACCTAATGACCCCAACTCCTTTCACCTGGGCCAGGCTCTGCCAGTGGGCCTAATGACCCCAACTCCTTTCACCTGGGCCAGGCTCTGCCAGTGGACCTAATGACCCCAACTCCTTTCACCTGGGCCAGGCTCTGCCAGTGGACCTAATGACCCCAACTCCTTTCACCTGGGCCAGGCTCTGCCAGTGGGCCTAATGACCCCAACTCCTTTCACCTGGGCCAGGCTCTGCCAGTGGGCCTAATGACCCCAACTCCTTTCACCTGGGCCAGGCTCTGCCAGTGGACCTAATGACGCCAACTCCTTTCACCTGGGCCAGGCTCTGCCAGTGGGCGTAATGAGGCCAACTCCTTTCACCTGTGCAGTTTCCAGCCTCTGCCTCAGCCAATTGAGGCTCAACCAATCAGGCTCTGCCAGTGGGCCCAATTGATTGCCAAGTACACTTTTCAGTTTGCAGTCTTCAAGTTCACACACACACACACACACACACACACACACACACACATACACAGATCTCCATGTGGGACAACGTATATCATTAGGTTCCCAAGTTGCATTGTTCCCAAGTAGGCCGGTGGCCAACTGCGGGCACGTACAGGTCTAGTTTAACTATAAATGCGCCACGTATCTGTCTGCGTGCGTACGTGTGTGTGTGTGTGTGTGTGTGTGTGTGTGTGTGTGTGTGTGTGTGTGTATAGTTGTAATGCACGTAACTCAAGAACCGTTTGCCCCACCGACTTCCACACCCCCGCTTTCCGCTTTCATATGAAATGAAAAATACATTTCAGCTCTTTCGGTGAATGTTTCCCCCCAATGGGGATGGCAAGGGTTCAAGTGGTTAATGTAGAAAATAGGAATAATAAAAAAAAAAGTTCTTATCACACTATGTACATATTTACCCCCTGTAGTAAATAATCCCCCCCCCCCGTTGAAGACCCATGCCGTAAACGACAACAGTGTGCTGGTTTGGGGCGCGTACAGCAATTCATCATCGCATTTATTTTGGTCTTAGCCCATTCTGACCGGGCACCCATTTTGGTGTCGGCATCATGTTATGCTTTAGCTATTTAAAAATAGCAGATCTACAAGCTCATATCGCGCCACCGAGTGGCGCGATACGAGCTTGTAGGTCTGCTATTTTTGAAAAATCGAAGAGCGACTGACATTTTTAGAATCTGATCTCAGGTCAGAATGGGTTCATCAGACCAGTGTGTGTCCAGTGGAAACCTCGTATATGAATCTGATCTCAGGTCAGAATGGGTTAGGCACGATCCTGCATTGATGATTACAGCCCGTGTATCTTGTGCTGACGTCGCTGATTCTCAGAATCTAGCCCAGTTGTACGGAGTGAGTCCTATTTATCGTCTGTGCCGGGTGGAAACCTCATATGTCGAAAACTGTTACCTGTGGTGGAAATTTGAAAATAACTAGTACTTAGTGCTGCACTAGTGAGGACTGTGTACTAGTGTACTAGGGATTGTGTAAAATGTTGAGGTAGGCCTATTTGTACTACTTTAATATTTCCAATTTCCACTATATACCCAGGGGGCAAAGTCCCATTTTTTGGAAAATCAGACTTGGAGCGTTGTAAAAGGTTGTTCACCAGAAATGATATCTAGGACCATCACTGATCACAACCTAGGTGGACAACCTGGTCAACTAGCTACTGGAAAGCTACAGGGTGGGTTCAAACAAATCCCACCCCAATCTCTGAAAAGGCAAATCCGAATAGGGCAAAAGAGACAAAAAAAAAAGCCTATAACTTGATAATGCTCACTCTTATCTTCATCAAATTAGCTGTGGTATGAACCAGGAGCCTACCCTACATCACCAAAGAGTCAGAATGCAATTTGCCATAAGAAATACTGAAATATTCCCCTTTAAACATGTTTTAGTTTAGGCGGAAAATTATTTTTTGTGGTTAGGACTCATTTACTTTTTCTCATTTACAAGAAAAACAGATTTACAGTACTCAACTAAGCTGTTACTGCATTACCTAGGGTGCTATTAAACAATAACCAGTGGATGTGTGGAGATAACTATTACAATATTACAATACTTTTTCTTCTACTCGACTACATCTCAGAGACATATTGTATTGTATAGAAAATGTGAGTTACTAGTTACTTTGTAGATTGTTATTATTGTTACGAAACATACATTAACCACTTCAGCCCTAGGCCTACAGTATATACATTTCGGCCATTTGAAAATAGCCAATCTACAAGCTCACAATACGTTGCGATACATTGTGAGCTTGTAGATCTGCTATATTCAAAAGGTTTTTTATACATTTGAAAACTTTTAAATGGGGCATTCTGCATAATGTGTTCTTTCCACTGTTGGCACTTTAAGTACTTTTACTCAAGTACGTGTTGAATTCCGGACATCTTACTTGTGAGTATTTCTATATCGCTGTATTGACACTTTTATACCTAAAGTAGTTCAGGATTAAAATAAAATAAAACAACGTCATGGCAGCGTCCCAAAGTTGAAATTACAGGAATAATGGAAGTCACTTGAGTTCTAAATCGAAAGTTGATTGCATCACGCAACAGGTAGAAATAGGATTGGTTGAGAGTGAAGGCAGCCGTAATTATAATAAGTGGGGTCTGAAAATACATTTCCGTCTTGGTTCTTTTCTTGCTTTAACCCATTCTGACTGGGCATCATGTTATGCTTTAGCTATTGAAAAATAGCAGATCTACAAGCTCATATCGCGCCACCGAGTGGCGCGATACGAGCTTGTAGGTCTGCTATTTTTGAAAAATCGAAGAGCGACTGACATTTCTAGAATCTGATCTCAGGTCAGAATGGGTTAATCAGACCAGTGTGTGTCCAGTGGAAACCTCGTATGAATCTGATCTCAGGTCAGAATGGGTTAACCCCTGTGCTCGTGTGTGATGGTGTAGTTCAGTGGTTTTCAAGCCTTTTCACATCAAGGGCAAGGCCCATTATTTATTCTGCATCTGAGTCACGGATCACTATTTGATGAGATCTAAGCCTCTCAGACCCAAACCTTAGAATGACGATGTTGTCGTTGGATCCAATTTTGTCCACAATTCAATGCTGTATTGATGTTGGTACCATTAGGAGAGTCGAGACAACAGGCAAACGTTGATCAAAACAACGATTCTTCTACATTCTCTAATTGGGTAGACTTCTTGTAATGCAGATCTTTAACGATAATGTAACTCTTTAGAAGCGTAAAATGGAATCACATGGACCCATTGGTCCATTTGGGTTCATTTTGCGCTCTCAAGAGTTAAAGATCTATAAGGGTCCATTTGGTTACCAACTCTCCATCATTTAGCTGGGGGACCACCTGGAACCCTCTCAAGCACCACTGGTGGTCTCCGGACCACTGGTTGAAAACCACTGCTGTAGTATGATCAACTATAGGGCGGGCTTTCATTTACGGGAAAAAACAAACAAATATGGAGATGAGAGGTTTCTGCCCGACACCAACTATATGCGTCCGAGCCTTATTGATGCGTCCTGTTGCTTATTTAGAATCGACACGCATCACAACCGTTCTAATTGTAGGATATAAATCTGAACTCTAAATGGCTCCTGTCAAATTCACTGGCATTACTTTGTAAACAGTGGGAATGTTCAGTGATTCTCCGTGTCTCTGGGAGGTAATTAGTCATTTATAATTGGACAGCGATTCAGCGCAATGTTAGCATCTTTACCTCACTGGGTGGAAGTTGTGTGTCAGTGAGGTTTGCGTGGAATCCTCATATTTCCAACCAATACTGTTAGTTTTCACGCTTTTTTATGGAATTTCTATCTCTTGAGGGTGTACACTCTCATAGTTACAGACCCATAAGGGTCCATATATGGTTCCAAACTATCAGTTAGCTGGGGACCCCCTGGAACTCCCTCAAGGACCCCTCCTGAGGGTCCCCGGACCCCATTTTGGGACCCACTGGTCTAAAAAGGATGGCACCAAAAAGAAAGTCCTTGGGATTTTGTTTCCTTCTTTGTATAGCTTTGTAATCTATCCTTGTATACCGTATGTACTGTAGCAGTGCCCTTATTCCCCCCCCCCCCCCACCACACACACACACACACACACACACACACACACACTCACTCACTTAGGAAACAGCTTGTATAGATTGTCCATTCCTAAGAATGTGCATGCATGCATTATGACTGCGACACCAATAATAAACACAAATGGAATTGAAACTGCCCATGGCTATGTTTACGACGGCATGCAAGTGAAATCTACAGTGATGCAAATACATGTAAATTGTTTATGACTGTGATGTGATGTGATGTATGTGTCGTATCGTCCGGGGGGCATTGCACGCACGCACGCACGCACACACACACTGACTGTACTTAAGCATGAATTGTGGTGTGTCCCTTGGAGTACAGTGTTGCTCTGGGAAGTGATCCCCCACCACACACACACACACACACACACACACACACACACACACAACCGTACAATAGCTCACGTGAGCATGAATTGTGATTGATTGAATACTTTATTAACGGTTTGCAGAAAAACAGGAAAGTACAAGTTCAAGTTCTGCTAAGAGGACTAAAACGTAAGAATGCCCAATGGCTTGTTTCCATTGGGGTCCTTCATATTCAATTCATCTGAACATTTAATATACAGTACTATGCAAAAACATCATATAAACTTTAGAAATCAAAATAAATAATATATGTACAATAAAGGGGTGGGCTTTGACTTTTTCCTGGGCCAGTTTTGAATTGCAGTGCGGTTTTGAAGGAGACTAGGGATTCACAGTCCTGTACGACTGTTGGGAGGGCGTTCCACATTTTTGTGGCATATTAGGGGCGAAATTAATTGAACCACTTTGACTTATTGAACAAAGCTAAAACACATAATAAATTGCCAGTGGTGTTGCAGTGGACAACCCATGGCAGCACAATGTGGCTGTAAATGTTTCAGCACTACCAGTGATGGACAGCGCCGTGTTCAGCACCACCTAGTGATGGACAGTATGGTGGTAAAAGTATCAATACTACAATATGGAAATACTCCGAAGGCGAGAATTCTAAATTTACTTGAGTACATGTACAAACGTATTGGCGTCAGAAGGCTAATAGCCGTGATCTTTGGCAGAACGGGAACCCCTTTAGGTGTTTTAAGCATTATGTTATACTTTAGCCATTGAAAAAGAACAGATCTGTCTTTTTTTTTCTTTTTTCGTGAAAATGTGGTGCAAATCTTTGAATATTCTATATAATGTAACGTTTTTTAACCCATTCTGACCGGGCACCCATTTTGGCGTCAGCATCATGTTATGCTTTAGCTATTTAAAAATAGCAGATCTACAAGCTCATATCGCGCCACCGAGTGGCGCGATACGAGCTTGTAGGTCTGCTATTTTTGAAAAATCGAAGAACGACTGACATTTTTTTAGAATCTGATCTCAGGTCAGAATGGGTTCATCAGACCAGTGTGTGTCCGGCGGAAACCTCGTATGAATCTGATCTCAGGTCAGAATGGGTTAACATAGAAACATGGGTGTCAGGACATTTGTATAATGGTCCTCAGGTCTAAATGGGTTTCAGGCTCAATACTAAATCGGCTCGACCTCGCTGTTACGAACGCTTCTGAAGACTTTTGAAGTTTTGTTAGACAGATTAGTTATAGGCCATTTTGTTTCCTGATTTTTTTTGGGGGGAAGTGAAAGTGAAGGTTTTCAAAATAAAAGAACCGTGCATCCCGGCAGCAGTGAAGAGACTATTAGTCTTTGGTGGCAGTCAAAGTCTAACCCTAATCCTGCACCTATATTACAATGTACACTGAGTATGTTGAGTGCTTTCAGAGTATACAGCTGTTTTATAACCACACTAGACGAACACACTTCTAAAACTAAAGGGAATTCTATTCAAAAGATGTGTGTGTGTGTGTGTGTGTGTGTGTGTGTGTGTGTGTGTGTGTGTGTGTACTGCAATGTGCCTGGACTCTCTCTCATCAAGCCGTTACCAAGGCAACTGCCTATGTCCAAGGCTATAGCCTTTTTGTGCACGCCCACACACACACACACTGTACAGTAGATTGTTTCTATCATACTATACAAGCATGTTTCTAAGATGGATTTATATGATAACTTTGAATGCATCTCCACAGAACTACAGTGTTGTATTCATGTCTCTGGCTGACTTTTAGTTATACTGTAGCTATAGAGGCATGTACAGTACAGAATACAGGCTTTTAAAAACCTAATGAAATGAAACAATATGTTGGTTTTTGCCCTTTTTGGTGAGGGAGTACAACAGTACAGTAGATGCCAGAAATAAATGGTTGATTTAACATTTAACATTTGGCCCACGCAAACAAGCCCCTTTACTGAAAAACATCTCTGATAATGACTGTAATGATCCTTTTATTCATTTATTTTAGCCACATTTTGAGCTTGCAGATCTGCTACTTTGGATACTTTTGCGTGATGCTGTATGGGTCCTACATTGTGGAATGATTGAGTAGGGCGGTAATTTACACAAAGTAAAACATAATGAGATAAGTGGTTTTTGCCTGACGGCAACGATATGCTATATATGCTGGTATTGCTACCGTACGTTTACCTACAGTAAGTAAAAAATATATATATCTTCTTCCACCAGCTTGTAAATCCATGTGAGCTGATGATTAGGCAACGTAATTCCACATGTCCAAGCTGAACTTACACAACCAGTCCTAATCAGCCAGCTATCCATCTTCTCCCACCCCTCACTCACTCACTCAATTACATGTGTATTTTATACAGGCCTAATCGGGGAAAAAAAGCCACATTATGGATTTCATAACTCAATCCATCATGTTTCTTTATCTCCGGGCCCGGCGGGGCCGACCCTGAACTCTTTAATTTCTGAGCAGAAAGGGATTAGATTTAGCCCGGGGTGAGTTTGTGGGATATATGTAATTGAACAAGAGGACACTGTCGTATATCAAGGGCTCTGGAAGATATAGCTGGGGCAGCAATATGGAGGGGCTCTAGCCGCTATGCAGCCGACGATATGAAAGTGTCGGGCGGCTCTTTGAAATAGTGTGACAGTTGCATCACCTTAAGTGCCGCGCCGGGCTGCCTCATTAACATAACTGGATGGGATGGAGGATTGGACAGGAAAAAAACGGTGAGAGAGGCATCGGACAATGTGTGTGTGTCTGTGTGTAAGGAGGACAATGTGACTGTGCCCTGTGTTTAGCCCTGTGTTTACATTACATTTAGTGTTTTACCTCCCTCTATACCAGCAGTTTTCAGGCACTGGTAGTGGTGTTTACTGAACCTGTAAAAACACACTATTTTGGTGTTCTCACTGTCGTTCTGGTAGGCAGGTGCAGAGACGTATTTGGCCGTTACCTTTTGGGATTCTATATATCGTTGCTGTTGAACGCGTTCCTTCCACGCGCTACGTCCTACCGGCGGAAACTCCCCCCCTGTCAGGTGATAAGAAGCGGCCTGCTCACTCCTCGTGCATTGAAGGAAGCATGAGCTCAGTTCAGGGCTCTCCCCAGGTTGGCAGAGGGTCGAGTTGCACTCGGGATTACCGTTTAGGCAATTATGGACAGATAAAAGTGACGAAATACTGTGTCGCCACGTGCGTACTCTGTGCACGTAGCGAGGGTCTCTGTGCACGTAGCGAGGGTCTCGCCTGACCCGCCGTGGGATCCAGTGTGTACACAAACATGCACCGAGCCAGGTTGAAAATACGCCCCTAATGTAAATAGCACGGAGCGAGCGACGGGAAGTAATTAAACCCGGAGAGAAATCAGCCGAGATAAGGAAAGCCATTACTTATCCTTGCCAGGGCCTTGGGTGCTTTGCTACACCGACCTCCCTACCGGCGAAATCATACTCCACCTAATTCTATCCACCCGCCAGGCCGCCACCCACACACACACACACACACACACCATGCTTGTTGAGTGCCATTTATCTTACTCCGAAAGCCTAAAAAGCCCCAAAACATAGCAGATCCACAAGCTCACAATGTGGTGCTGCGCGGCATCTTGTGAGTTTATTCTTCTGACCACATTATGCGCCATGTCCTAGTATGAGCCATTTAGGGGAAGGCGATCAACGTCACTTGATTCTTTGATTGGACCCCGCCAAAAACTCGGATGTGCGTCTCTCAAGGAATATGATTATTTGCAGAATCGTTGTCCCGTTTTTTTTCCACTGCATCAGTGGTTGTTGCAATCACGATACTCCATAATGTAACCTCTATGACGGAAATAAATAAATAAAACATCAAATGTAACAAAGTGTAGCGTCCCGAATGCAATTCCAATGGTAAGCTCTGTTGTTTTCACCGCCATGAAGCAAAGGTGGATTCGGACAATGCCCCGAAATACCCGTATGTGTGCCTCAAAGAACAGATTTATTAACCCATTCTGACCTGAGATCAGATTCTAGAAATGTCTTATTACATCCTGACAGTTTCATTATGAATCCATTCTGACCTGAGATCAGATTCTAAAAGTGTCTTCGATTTTTTCAAAAATAGCAGACCTACAAGCTCGTATCGCGCCACTCGGTGGCGCGATATGAGCTTGTAGATCTGCTATTTTTCAATAGCTAAAGCACGACATGATGCTAACACCAAAATGGGTGTAATTATTTATAGGATAAATGTTTTATCCTATAGTTATGTGTCCGGATAGCTCAGTCAGACACACACACACACACACTCACACACACACACACACACACACACACACACACACACACACACACACACACACACACACAGTCACACACCTCCTCCTCTCCCTTCTGTTAGTGTTTTGAGCGTGCTATAGTGCATGGTGGTGACGGGGGAGTAAAACAGATGTGCGCTCCCGCCTCCCACACTGACTTGCTGCTAAATTGAACGCAGTTAGGAACACATACATGGACAGAAATATTTAGCTGCATGATCTATATGAACGTCACTGACGATGCAGCCTATGACCCTACTTTGCATTTCGGCATCGCACCTGTGCTGCTGCAGTGCTTTGCTTTCTGCTCCGACTCCAGGTTTCCTCTGGAGTAGACGTGTGTATCGCTGCAAAGTTTCTTTGTTTGTTTCTTCTTCCCAATTAAGCCATTCTGACCTGGGATCAGATTCATACGAGGTTTCCACTGGACACACACTGGGTCTGATTAACCCATTCTGACCTGAGATCAGATTCTAAAAAATGTCAGTCGTTCTTCGATTTTTCAAAAATAGCAGACCTACAAGCTCGTAGCGCGCCACTCGGTGGCGCGCTATGAGCTTGTAGATCTGCTATTTTTCAATAGCTAAAGCATAACATGATGCCGACACCAAAATGGGTGCCCGGTCAGAATGGGTTAAGCCTTATTTTATGAGCCGTTTTTAAACATAAGAAAATATAAGCGAAATGGGCCTTTCATGATGAGTATTTTCACTTTAGCCTTATACACTAAGCGTATTTTTTTTTAATGTTTTTTTGTTGTGGCTTTCGCCTTTATTTTATATTTTTTATGGAGGGACAGACAGTAGGCTGACAGGAAATGGGGAGAGTAATGGGGGGGGAAGACATGCAGTAAAGGCCGTCGGGATCGGGAGTCGAACCCGCGGCACACTGCCAGACTGGATTACCAGCCAAGGTGCCTGGACCACTGAGCCATGGCCCAGGTCCACTAAGCGTATTTTAATGCCAATGTTGTGCTTTTACTCAAGTAGCATTTTGACCACATTTTGAATATTGTGGTATTTCCACTTTCACTAAATCACTCGATTGGGGGGGAGGGGGCATCCGCCACAATAACAGATCTAGATTTGGTTTAGATGGAGAAAAAGTCAGTTTCAATTCTATATATATTACACACACACACACACACACACACACACACACACGCACACACGCACACGCACAGTATAAAGCTTTTTAGAAACAAATAGCAGTAATGTTTTGCAGTCACCTTGGGCATTGCAGCATTTTTTCCTCAAAAACTATTTAAATAGCCTCAGGTGTAAGATGTGTTTATAGGTAGCAGCTCTGTTTACATGTACAGTCTAGTGGTCTACTCGGTATACAAATAGTCTTCAGGGTGCTCTACCATTGGCTAACCTTCTTTTACTGAGACTGGAGAGTTTAAGTAAATTATCCCTGGAGCCGTGCTGGAAGAACTGTATACCCATATAGCAGTGGTTTTCAACCCCATTCGTATCAAGGCCCATTATTTATTCAGCATTTGAGCCACGGACCACCATGAGATTCAGCCTCTAATACTATTTTGTTATCGTCGGATAGGGTTTTGTCCACAATTCCATGTATTGATGTTGGTACCATTAGGCAAAAGTTGATCAAAAATAACAATCATTGTACATTCTCTAATTGTGTATACTTCTTGTAAATTAAGTAATGCAGATGTTTAACAATAATGTAACTCTTGAGAGTTAAAGATCTATATGGGTCCATTTGGTTGCCAACTCTCCATCATTTAGCTGGGGACCACCTGCGGAACTCCCCCTCAAGGACCACATATTGGATTGTAAGCATGTGTCCGTGCGGGGGAATGAACCCGTCCAATCTCTTTGCATGTGTTTACCAGTGTGTGAATCAATAGAGGCATGGTCACCAATAAGCTGCCATTGACCTGCCACTGCTATCGATCCAGCCTATCACTATATGGTCTCTTAGCTAGATCTTCTGAGCATTGTTAGTTTGTCGTGCAGGAGGTCACCAGAGGTGAGAGGTAAAAAGGTAATTTCAAGTTTACCACACTGTAGCAGCTCGTCAATAACTTCTGTCAGCTTCATATTAGTCAGCGAGAGTTTGAGAACCTTGCTGGAGATGGAGAGCATGCAGTGCATTGCTTTTTTTGAGTGGTGCCAGCCACTCCCAAGTATACCAGCAATGGCCAGGTTTCCCAAAGGACACCTCTGTCACCTGGTGTAAGTGTGTAAGAAGTGGTGTTGCACATGCTCAGTTGCTCCTCTAGGAGCAACAGGCTTCTGTGTGCGGCTTCACTGAACATCATGAAGGTACTGAAAGACCCATCCACCTCAGACATAAGCAACATTATGAAAATTATAATTATCCGGGTGAAAATCACCCGTGTTTAGTGTTCCAGGGTTAAAAAACAACTCTCTGAAAGTGGTCCAAATGATCACTATAGTTTTCGTTTTAGTTATGTATGGACTTATGCCATCCATTTACAGTTAAAAACATTTTTTTAAACGACACAATTGTATTTACTTGCGCAAGCAGAGCGCGCAAGTAATAATTTCGCCCAGTCTCTTTCACCGTGACAGCCAACCCGCCATTTGATGTATATGCAAAAAAACATCAAATCTGTGCCTGTTTTGCTGGGACCAGATTACACAAATGACCATATTTCTTACGTCATCATTGAGAGCTAGTCATACGTATACTATATACATAATCAGTAAAAATAAAATAGCAAATTGTGCCTGATCTGCTGGGACCAGAGTATGTGGTGTGTATATGTATGACTAGCTCTCAATGATGATGTAAGAAATATGGTCATTTGTGTAATCTGGTCCCAGCAAACCAGGCACATATTTGCTGTTTTTCTTGCATAAGCATAAAATGGCGGGTTGGCTGTCACGGTTTTTGGCGCAAAGTAACCACAGTATACCGCTAATCAACTTACAACTACATACTCTATATAGTATATGTATATGTATACGTATGTCTTACGTCAACATTTAGAGCTAGTCATACGTATACTATATGCATAACCAGTAAAAAATAAAATAGCAAATTGTGCCTGATCTGCTGGGACCAGAGTATGTGGTGTGTATATGTATGACTAGCTCTCAATGATGACGTAAGAAATATGGTCATTTGTGTAATCTGGTCCCAGCAAACCAGGCACAGATTTGCTGTTTTTCTTGCATACGCATAAAATGGCGGGGTGGCTGTCACGGTTTTTGGCGCAAAGTAACCACAGTATACCGCTAATCAACTTACAACTACATACTCTATATAGTATATGTATACTGTATGTATACGTATGTCTTACATCATCATTGAGAGCTAGTCATACGTATACTATATACATAATCAGTAAAAATAAAATAGCAAATTGTGCCTGATCTGCTGGGACCAGAGTATGTGGTGTGTATATGTATGACTAGCTCTCTCAATGATGACGTAAGAAATATGGTAATTTGTGTAATCTGGTCCCAGCAAACCAGGCACAGATTTGCTGTTTAAAAAAAAAATGGCGGGTTGGCTGTCACGGTTTTTGGCGCAAAGTAACCACAGTATACCGCTAATCAACTTACAACTACATACTCTATATAGTATATGTATATGTATACGTATGACTATCTCTAAATGATGACGTAAGACATACGTATCCCCAATACGTCTATGACAGATTTTTTGTTTAAAAACTGTATATCAGAAAAGTATTTTAATTTGATTCAAGTAAACCAAAGTTATTTCATCACTGACGGGCAATTTAAAGAAATAAATCCAAAATATCGTACTGACTCAGTATAAAGACCTTCATGTCAAGATTAGGCTTTAAACAATTAAATACAAATCCAACTACAGATTACGGAAGTATTGTAGATCATGTATATTTTAACAAATGTGAAAGTATTATTACAGAAATTGAAGTTAGAGACACATATTACTCTGATCATGATTTAGTATTAATATCACTATAATCCAAGATGAAATACATTTAAAACAATTGACAATTTACAATAAATAATAAAATAATTATACTGTATAATATATTTTAATTCAGTTTATATACCTTTTTTTTCATCACATATCAATGATTTATTTTTCTTTGAAAAACTAAAAAGGGATCTAGAATATATCTACATCGATAAAACTGTATTTCTTAGATAGAAATTTGAACCATACTTAATAATACTAGGTGTTTATATGCATAAAGTAGGTAGGTAGCAAATAGTTACACCTAATAATTATACATTTCAAACGTTCCTTCACAGATATACTGAGATTTGACAGTTTACAGCGGTCGAAAGTACTTGCCCACAACATATTCTTTTCAGATGGGGGTCGACGGCCAATTACATATATTTTTGGGGGTAGTAGTAGGAAAGTAGTATTTGATTGCATTAAACGACGTTAAACGAATTTAAACTCACTTTGTCACTCACTTTGCCACTCGATTTGCCATTCACTTTATGCATGTGCATACCCCCTATAGGGCATTAATGTACTGTAGTATGACAGTGCATTAATTTAGGTTAAAACACAAGCAGTTAGTACAGTATATGGAGACTAGAGGTTTCTGCCTGACAGCAATGAAAACAAGTGATAGATTAGACATTGGTGCTGTTGAGTGGATGAGCACACTAGAAAACAAGTGTGATTTGTGTGTTCTATCCTACCTATGCCCCCCAAAAATCCAATATTTATGCAAATTATTCCAATTGTATGCAAATTATAAGGGGGGGAAACTCAGCCCTACTGTACCCAACAGCCAGACACCCTTGAGCGATATTTGTCAGGTTGCGGGGGCAACAACAGCTCCACCAGAGAGCTCCAGAGCAACATTAGTAACTTCCTCCTGGGGGGATCCGTTCCATTTCTACACTCTCAGAGTTAAATTAACTCACTCCATGACGCCTCCTGACTCCTATACTCCATTTCCAGAGTTGTGTGTCGGGGTGTTGAGTGTGTGTACTGCAATGTTCAAAGTGGGACAGCGCGGTCGGCCATACGCAGAGTGACAAGCCGTGGAACTGCTTTGTTCCCACCGTGATGTCACAATAGTCCCCAAAGCCTTTGATCATCGCACCGCAGCTGCACAATCAACTCACTTCTGACGAGCGCTTGTTCTCTATCGTATCAGAGACTATCTCTCCACCCAACATATTTCATATGTATGGGGAATGTCCCCACCTCACTTGTGACGTGGATACCTCTTTAAGACACACCAGTGCACTGGCACGCACGGGTATATAAGGCCCAGGTGGTGCGTGATTACACTGCTTTTTTGATCTCCACCGAGCAGTCCAAGACGTGGTCTCCTCAACGGAAGTGCAGAGCAAGTTATCAACTTGTTATAACTGCATTTTTTAGACTTTTTGAAAAGCAACTACTCACGAGTTCTGGCAGCCGGATTAATCCACTGCTGGAGGCAGGTTAGAGAGCTGGCGTGGATCGCTCCTCTCTGGATTGCTGTCACACAGCTCGTTTGTAGGTATAGCAAACAAAAACAGGGTAACACCAGCCAAAACACCGTTACAGGCGTATTGCTGACATAGTGTTAGTTTACGCGTCCTGTGGTGTAGCCTGTCTGTCGACCTGTGGGCAGGGACACAGACAGGACCATTGGCTCTGTAATCCTGTAAAGCAGCGGAATAATCGCACTATACGTTTGTATCACTGGCTTGGTGTCAGTTAACGCATCCGTGATGCATATTCCGTGGGCTGGAGTGGACCTGCGGTTGGCGCAGCGAAACATCAGCCCCGCTATAGGATCATTGGCTCTGTAATCCTGTAAAGCAGTGGAATAATCGCACTATACGTTTGTATCACTGGCTTGGTGTCAGTTAACGCATCCGTGATGCATATTCCGGGGGCTGGAGTGGACCTGCGTTTGGCGCAGCGAAACATCAGCCCCGCTATAGGCTTATCATTTAACACAGCACACTATACACTAGTGTATAGTATACAGGCGTATTGTCGCTGGGGCGGCTTCCGCGTCTTTGGTGCTGTGTTCTTTTGCTTCGCCTCGTGAGAGACAGAGCTCCCTGGGGTGTATTGCGGCTAAAGCCGTTCACACACCCTGGTGTAGACTGCGTGGTATAACCCGTACGGACGGGGGAAGCCACGGAGCAAGCTTATCCTCCGAACCGTGGGTCCTGTCAGTCATAGACAGGACGAGCTAATTCCACAACAAACAAAGTTTGGTCTCCAGTGCACGGTGATATATCGTAGGGTAAATTGTTGCCTGGAAAGTCGAGGGAGACTCTCATAAATCCCTGTTCTAGTGGCCAAACAGTGGAAATTGGTATACGTATATACACTATATAATGCAAAACGTTTGGAGCAGAGTGTTTGTCTCCAACTCAAACACTCTGTGTCTCAGTGCAGCTAGGAAATTCAGGTGCAACCTCCTCCAGAGAGAGAGAGAGAGAGACTATAGAACTCAGCTGGCTGTTGTTTAGTTATTTTTCTATTTGGAAAGATCCCCATTAGCTGATGCCATGGCAGTCAGCTAGTCTTTGGGGTCCACATGAAACATGTTACCGGAAAAAAAAAAAAAAAACAACACATGAATATCAATATGTGACTGAGAGACAGCAGTGTAAATTGCACATAGGGTAAATTGTGCCCTCACTTCTCAAGCACATTACTATACTCCCCGTTTTTTGAGCATGTTTAAGCAATTAAATTTGTATATATTTAATATAACATATTAAAATAATAGTGTATATAGGTATTGAATTAAATGGAAACAGCAGGGGTTTCTCTGGGGCTGCGTGGGGCACATATGCCCACAGAGGATGGCCATGACCAGTGGGTGACCTGTGGGTTCCCTGGTCATGCTGATAGCAGCTCATGAAGATCCTGACTCCTGTATGTTTTTCTTCCTCTTGCCAGTTGAGGCTAGGAGGAATGAAGGAATCCGACGGCCATATAACACACTATACAGGGGTATTGCTGGCGGGGCGCCAGTTTACGCTCCTGTGGTGTAGCCTGTCTGTCGATCTGAGTGCAGTGACACAGACAGGACCAGTGGCCCGGTAATCCTTAAAGGCAATGGAATACAACGCACTATATGGGTGTATTATTGGCATGGCGTCAATTCACGCATCCATGCTGCATATTCTGTGGGCTGGAGGGGACCTGCGAGTGCGCAGTGAATATAGTTGTGTATATTCGTACGTCTCTAAATGTTTTGATGAATTGAAGATGGTGGGCCCTATTGTAAACAAGTGTAATGCTTTATGGTATCGCCCACTCTCTGTTAACAGTATTTGTATTGAGTTGTACTCGAAATGTACTGTAATTCTGCAAGCTGTTAGTAAATCAGTAAATCAATCAATCAAAACAACAGCCCGGCCAGGCTATAGCATTAAAACGCACTATACAGGCGTATTGTCGCTGGGGCGACTTCCGCATCTGTAGTGCCGTGTTTTTGCCTCGCCTCGTGAGAGAGAGCTCACTTGAGTGTATTGCGGCTAAAGCCGTTCACGCACTCCGGTGTAGACTGCGTGGTAGAACCCGTGCGACGGGGGACGCCACGGAGCAAGCTCATCCTCCGAACCGTGGGTTCTGTCATAGACAGGATGAGCGTATGGCTGCCGTGGCAGTCAGCTTTCCGCGTTCAGGTGTAGTAGCGCACTATACAGTGTATAGGACGTGCTGAGTCTGCCAGGAGCAAGCCCTGAAATCACAGCCATTTGCACACTACTGTATATACGGCGTATTGCTGACCGTGTCAGCTCACGCGTCCGTGATGTAGTTTCGCCAATGTTGGCAACTCGAGTGTGCCGCGGCTGTCGGGCGGAATACTCTGTACGGTGTATCACGGCAAGGCCGTTCACGCACCTATAGGTGTAAACTTGCATGGTATAATCCGGTTACCGGTTCGAAACCACAAAGTAAGCTCCTTCTCATCCCGAGAATGCACTATGGCTATCTAGGCACAGCTAGTCAACACAGGGTTATTCTGTCACTGCTTCAGCACCGGCTTATATGTGGCACTTATGTGACCATTAGGGCCCGGACCTTATTGAGGAGCTGCAGCGACTGGCTTTCAGGCTCCCCAGGCAGTGGCAGCAGGCATGCTATTGATGCCCTTTGGTGAGGTGCCGTCTGTGGCAGCCCCAGGCCAAGCTGCGATAGGAGGACAAGCTCCCCCACGCTGCCTATTGAGCCACCGGCCATGTTTGGCCAAAAGGCCAGTGCTTTGCTACAGCATCCTAAGGAGGCTGTGGAGGTGCACAGGAGGTGCAGGAATGCTCCGGCAAGGCCATGAGTAGCCTGCCTCGGTCACCCCTCAGGCTGTGCAACCCCAGTCAGGTTTGGCAGTTCCAGGGACCTACGGGTCCGGTTACAGGCCAACCGGCAGGGTATGGCTAAAATGTGCTCGGCGGGCTAAGCCCATACCTCAGTCCTGACGGTTAAGGCCCCAGACCCCACCCGCTGTCTCTCGGGACAGCGGTTGTCCTGGAAGACAATTCAGGTGGACCCCTGGGTGGGTTCCACTATGTCTTCGGGAGGGTGGGGTGCTGCTTACAGCACTCCCGGCAAGGAAGGGCTGAGGGTCTTACAGGCCATCCTCCAAGGCGACTGGCTTGCCATGCTCGACCGGGGATGCTTATTCTCAGATCCCGGGTCTGACGCACTGACCGGCTTGTCTTAGATGACAGAACCTTCGAGTCCCGTGTCCTCCCATTCGGCATATGTCTAGCCCCCCGATTGGACATAGTCCTTGGCGGGAGGGCCTTTGCATCCTAAATTGGATAACTGAATGGTGTGTGCTCGCTCAGAGGTGCAGTGCCACAACAACGTGGCCAGGCACCTGCAGCACTTTGGGCACCTAGGCCGGCACCTCAACAAGAGGCCTTGCAGGCGTCAACTCTCACAGTCCGCAGCGCTCCTCGGCATGTGTTAGAGGGCAAAGCAGGGACTCTGTCCCTTGCTCTAGTGAGTCGGGCCACCCTCAGGTTGTGCCTCCGCCCCTTAGGGCTGAGGGCAATCATGGTGCACTTTGTGCCTCCGGCTCTTCTGAACATGCAGCCAGTGCATTATCTGTCATTCACAGTCATGCACTACGTGGGCGTATCGTTGACAGCGTCAGTTTACACGTTCCACGTTGTTCCAGCGAATTCACACTGCTGTTCACACAGCAGAATGTGACGAGACTGTCAGGGGTGAGCAGAACCACCATAAGGTTGTATTACGGCATGGCCGTTTAAACACCTGGGTGTAATTCTGTGTGTTGGAGACCGGTTGAGCTCCCTCCTCATCCAGAGGTAATCGTGTGGCTAGGCCAGGGATCTGGCAACATGGCGGGCCGCTGTCCCACACAAGGGCGACACAATAGTCACCCAGTTGGTCCTCATACCGTTCATCCCTCACACAATAGGCCAGCAGTCCCTCCTCGGGGAGTGGTATTGTCTGCCTTACGGCATGAGCCAATTAAGCCCGTGGAGACTTGGGCTGCAATGGCTTCTCACAGGACAGCATTCTTGCTGTTAGCACTGCAGTGTCAGCCACAAGAATGTCTCTGTCAGTGAGGGGTGCTGCCGCTTCCTACATGGCAATGCTTAGGTGTTGTCGCCATCAATCCCTGCATTTTGCCTACGGCCTGATCAGAGTGTGAGCCAGTCAGTCTATTGATTTTCACCCTTCCCACCCTCCTATAAGCAGGGTGGTGGAGCAGGGTAAATGGGCCTAACTGTCTTAGGCAGATAGTCTCCAAGACTGGACTTCACTCATTGGCTTGTGAAACAATCCAGCAGGCATATAGGTGGGCAGGCAGGCCAGCCCCAACGGGAACATGTGCACATTCCACACAAGGCCTCGCTGCCGCATGGGTTTACGGCGAGATGCCCTCCAATCTGAGTTTTGTGGGACAGCCTCTTGATCGATGCTGTCAGCATTTATCAGGTTCTACCATTATGTGGTATCAGTGTGGCATCCAGCACCCTTCTCACTGGGTGTGTGCTTAGCTCCGCAGCATAAACGCGATGGGAACTATGCACAAAAACGAAGGCCATCCACTTTTTACTTGTAAAACCGTGATGTGACATAAGGATCATTCCGGTTCAGAGAACAGGGCTTCAACAGTCAGCTGACCGAGTGTTCGGCAGGCTGACTTGAGCGGGAGCGCAGGCCCTGCAGACTGCAGTAACCTCGTTACAAAGAAAGGAAGAGCATTTCCTGAAGGGTGCCCTGAGGCCCAGAGGAGCTCAGGTTAGGGACCCAATCAGGCCCATCTGGGGTTAGCTCCGGAGGCTCTACGACCTTTAGTCAGTGAGCGTGACATGCTCAAGACAGCAGTCTTGTCGGTGTCACATCTGCAAGGAGAAATGGGGGAGTTGCGAGCTCTGTCAATCCATAATGAGCTCTGCAGGCCTATGCCGGATGATGGTATAGTCTTGCCCCAAACCGGCCTTTCTCCCCAATGTTTTCAAAAGGGCACGTCTCAATCAGGTGATTGAGCTCTGTCCTACCATCGTCATACAGACAGTAGACATACAGAGACGGAGTCGGTCCTCACTCTGCCCTATTGGAGCATTAGATTCGTATGCCAGGGCCACACAAGGCCCACAGAGTAACGAACCAGCTCTTTGAGTGCTTCAAGTGAGAGTGCATGGATCACAGAGGTTATCCAGCACACAAACAGGTAGGAGTACCAGTGCCGCCTGGAGGGCAGGCACACTCCACCTGGGGACGCTGTGGAAAGGTGCGTCTCTGACAGACCTGCACAGCGGCGACATAGTCTACTCCGTCTAATGTACATTCACCCGGTTATACCGGCTGAACATGCAGCATTCGCTCCCTTCGGGGAGTTGGTCTCGCATGCTACTCAGCGGTGGGTGTCATTGTCACCTTCACCAGTCAAGCCAGCCTTGCGTCTAGTGGGCTGGCTTGGGCGGCCCTTCACCCCTGTGGTCTCTGGCCTTAGCGTCTTGCAGGGCCGGGCTCTGGGTGGCGCCTAGCGCCTGAGCATTTGGCGGCGGATGGCGTCTGGCTGTCCGGCCGTTCCAGGGGTTGTAAATACATTACATTGAACATACATGATGAATCATTCCAAATTCAGTATGTGCTGGGTCGAAGCCCACTGGTGTTGTCTTTGGGGTTCTGGGACTGCTTCGCTTCCTCACGAGGTGTCTTACAGAGTTCCCCATACATATGAAATATGTTGGGTGGAGAGATAGTCTCTGATACGATAGAGAACGTGTGGTTACGTGGTAACCTATGTTCTCTGAGTGAAGAGACTATCTCTCCACCTCGATGTCGCTCAGAAGCGGTGTCGATCAAGTAAACCAGTGTAATCACGCACCACCTGGGCCTTATATACCCGTGCGTGCCAGTGCACTGGTGTGTCTTAAAGAGGTATCCACGTCACAAGTGAGGTGGGGACATTCCCCATACATATGAAATATGTTGGGTGGAGAGATAGTCTCTTCACTCAGAGAACATAGGTTACCACGTAACCACACGTTATTTTCCATTCCCGTGAAATCCAGTCCTTTGCCATGCAGATACAAACCCCACACCGACTCCCCCCCCCCCCCCCCCCCCCCCCCCCCACACACACACACACACACACACACACACACACACACACACACAAATCCCACCGCGACTCGATAGTTTTGACACAATGATGTGCTTCATTGCAACAATGAACTTTGTATTTGTAATACTGGTTCCAAGGTGGTTTTGAGACTATGACTAAAACTAAAGCTAAAAGAGACTATGACTAAAACTAAAATCTAAATGTACTGCCAAAAACAACACTGGAACAGTTCCAAGGCGTATTTGCAAACAAAACATTTTGATGAAAATGTATTATTAATATTTACAAGAAATATGATTGCAGAAGAATGGTCACATTACACTAGGAATGGTCACATTATAATCATTAAATGAAAGCAGAAGTATTGCCCCTCTACAAAATAGTAAGTAAATAAATGGGAAAATATGTTATAGATTTTTTTTTTATAGATTTGTACCTGTTTTCTTCACTGATGTTATCAAGGCGAGAGGCCTGGATGCTGGATGGCAAAAGCTCAACCGATCAATGCTTTAGAAATGTTACGTCCAAACATTTCATTAATTGATCGGTGTGTATTAGTGCCTGCATAGATCAGATCTAAACCAGTGGTTCCCAAACCTTTTCATGTCAAGGACCCCCAAATTGACACTTGGACCCCCATTAGAAAATACATGCCAGGGAGTCAGGGACCCCACATAAGAGAAGATTTTTTACGGCTCTAGCAGTGATTCTCAACCCGTTTTAATTTCAAGGACCCCCCAGTTTGACATGCATTAGTCTATACGGACCCCCATTTAATGGCATTTCTATCTCTGAGACCCCCAATTTATATTGTAAAATCAAAGTTAATTTAACTCTGAGAGTGTACAAATGGAACTGCTAGATCTGCTATTTTTCAATTGCTAGAGTTTGACATAATGCTTAAACACAAAAACGGGTTTGTGTGTGTGTGTGTGTGTGTGTGTGTGTGTGTGTGTGTGTGTGTGTGTGTGTGTGTGTGTGTGTGTGTGTGTGTGTGTGTGTGTGTGTGTGTGTGTGTGTGTGTGTGTGTGTGTGTGTGTGTGTGTGTGTGTGTGTGTGTGTGTGTGTGTGTGTGTGTGTGTGTGTGTGTGTGTGTGTTTGCGCGCACGCACGCACGCACATGTGGCCTAGTCGCTTCTTTTAATAACCAGAGTCATTTTCCCCTCTTCTTTGTCAACACGGAAACATTAAAAGCCCATTGTCCTCATAATAAATAGATGGCATTTTCAATCCATTATTCACAGCACACATGGTAACGCCAGGCAAATTAATCTTTCATTACAGTGGCATGTCCAAATGCATACATGCATTCAATCAACATAATTGGCTGCAGTCCCTTCACCCTCCTCTAATACCCGGAAGGCTTTGCATTCGCTGCAGATTCCTCCTTCCCCCTTCACTCACAAAGCTCAAAGCTAGAAATCCCGAGCTTAAAGTAAATCATGCATGTACTGTACAAGGTCGTCTTTATAACTATGTGCTTCTGACACAGTGACACTGTATACTTCCTTGGAACTTTTTACTCTAATTAAAGACTTTATGCCCTAAATGTGGACATTTCACCATGCAGCTCAGCTATATGCTTCTCTGATCTTGTGTCTTAATAGTCTTTTGAATACATTTTAATTTAGTTTTAGTCACATTTAGTCATCTGAAATGTTTTAGTGTTGGTCTAGTTTTAGTCGACTATAACGTCGACGGAATGTACAGTTGATTTAGTTGACTAAAATGTATTTTGGCAGGCCTTGATGGCGTCATATATAATGGCTGATTTTAGATGTGGTTGCTGAAAATAGACGATCTACAAGCTCACTGCGACATGCTGTGAGCTTGTAGTTCTGCTATTTTCAGCATGCAACCAACCAAGCATAATGAAATGACTTGTCTTTTAGTTCCACTTGAAATAGGTAATCAACCAAAATGTTTTTTGTCATTATTTTTAATAGTCTACAACACTGTCCCTCCACTCCATTCTGTTCCTCCATACATCTCCAGAGTGGAGCAGCTTGGCTGGGACCATAATGCATCTTGGTGGTTGGTGATGGTGGTGTCACACCTCCGCTGCTCAGTGATTTATCAAGCTGTTGTTTTAATTCTCTGGACGAGACGCGAGCTGCCCTTTGACCCCAAGAGCTCTCCATTACCTCCGCCCTACTCCCTCTTTTATTGGTTCATCTCCTGACCTTATTGCTCCAGCTGCCACGCCACACAGCCCTCCCCATCTTGTAAGGAACAGCTCCATCATTCACCGTGGCCACTTCATATCGCCGCCCATCCCTCATCCCCGCTACGGCACGCCGAGGGACGGAGAGAGAGGCCGTTTATACACCGCGGTGCGGAAGAAGTACTCCTTTTATTTTAGGATTCTTTTTTTTTTTAAGCGTAGCAACAGTGGTGAAAAAGAAATACCCCCATGTCACTTTCGCCCTCGAAGAAGGTCAGTATAGACAGACAGCTTGCAAATAAATATACAGTATTGATTGTGCACAGATTTGAGTGTGCGGAGCTTCCCTTAATTTTTTCTTCATTATCCTTTTGTAACTGCAACGCCTTACTTAAAGGGCAAATAACATGCATTTTAAAACAGCTTTTAATATTTAATAATCATATTGTCTATGTCCCTCAAAGTTATTTCTAATGGTTTGAGCCTCAATCACCACTCTGATATAACCAGGCCTTGTCAATTCTTTCTGGACCACAATGTCCTGAGGTGGTGGGGGTGCTGATATGCAGATGATTTAATATTTGAGTCATTATAATACTGATGCTAGATAAAACCAGGCTTGTTTCCATTCCATGCCAGCTTGGAAAATCAACAATGGTGGACATTGTAAACAAGTGGAAATGCAAATTTGGAACTGAAGACTGAAGAAGAGGAGGAATTATACAAAGTAGGGTGACATTGATGACATCACGATGAGGCCAAAATCAGTCGAGCTGTTCCTGAGAGCAATTTCCATTAAAACACCCATATGACATGAAAGCCTGATTGTTCAAAATTGGGCTTTTTGGGGGATAGAAAACACACATGGGAGCCCCAGAAACACAAAAGAAATTGAAAAAGTTGAATTTTATGTTATAGGTCCTTTAAGTTTTTTCAGCAGATGAGCTGTGTTTTTTCTTTTACATTTTTGTCTGAATAGCCAACGCTAAACAGAGAGTAAAGGATACAAACTTACAAAGTGAATCTTTTATACTTTGAACTCACTGAAGGCGAAATGCATCCTTTATTGATAACACCATGCAGGATACCCTTGGCATCTCCAGCTGACAGCTGAGAGTTTGTTTGATGTGATTTAAATAGTTTTTGAGTGGTGCAACCACTCCTACAACCAGCAATGTCCATGTTCACCCGCCTATGTGTATCTGAGCACCAGTATATGCCTATTAGTACCAGTAGGGGCGCTGTGCCAGAAACGGAGAGAGAGATAGCGCTGCTCTGTTGCCTGCTAATGAGAGAGAGAGAGAGAGAGAGAGAGAGAGAGAGAGAGAGGAGGAGGAGGAGGAGGAGGAGGAGGACAGCTATGTGTCCCTGGCTGTGTTCCTGGGTCTAAGCACGGACATAGCATATTTTCAAGTCTCACTGTTGTGCAGCCTAACACACTTAAACACACACACACACACACAGGCCAGGGAGGAGGAGGTACGGTACGGTACGGTACGTTACGGTACGGTACAGTACAGTACAGTACAGTACAGTACAGTACAGTACAGTACAGTACAGTACAGTACAGTACAGTACAGTACAGTACAGTACAGTACAGTACAGTACCACTCACTTCAGATGGGTCTGATTTTCCATGGGACCAAATGGACCCTGTACATGTTTACTCAAAATAGACAAAATTAGAGACGGCTCTGATTTCACAGATCCCAGAGCTTGCAGTCAATGTTTGCAGCCATGTTTTCTCTGCTTTGAACATCACAGCACTTGTTTTCCTGCATGGTGTTATCAATAAAGGATGCATGGGGCCTTTTCGCCTTCAGTGAGTTAAAAGTATAAAAGATTCACTTTGTAACATGTATCCATGTTTTCTTTCCTCTCTGTTTAGCGTTGGCTATTCAGACAAAAATGTAAAAAAAAAAATCACACACGTGTGAACTGAGTGGTGCAATTCCCCCCCCCTCCCCCCCCCTCTCTCTCTCTCTCTCTCTCTCTCTCTCTCTCTCATTAGAGTCACTACCCCTCTCACTGTTTCTGGCGCCCCCTACTGCTATTATTAAGTCACATACTCGTGCTTACACAGACAGACAGACACACACACACACAAACAAACAAACAAACAGACAGACACACAAACAAACAAACAGGTACGAGGACATTGCAAGCTGGTTGTAGGAGTGGTTTGCACCACTCAAAAAACCCACATGCTCATCTGCTGAAAAAACTGCCGAAAAGACCTTTGTGACTGCAGGTGCTGCAGTCACAAAAGGATAATGAAGAAAAAATAAAGGGAAGCTCCGCACACTCAAATTTGTGCACAATCAATACTGTATATTTATTTGCAAGCCGTCTAGTCTATACTGACCTTCTTCAGGGCGTTGGCTATTCAAAAATAGCACTAGCTCATAGTGCATCACTCTGCTTAAAGTATTTTAATATATACATTATATTACATTCCATATACATTGTTAACAGGGGGGTCCCTGCAACAAAATATTTTGAGATGGGTGTCGGTGGCTAAATACATAATGTTGGGGGTCCTTTGTCATGAAGATCTTTGCGCACCACTGACATAGCAACATAGGTTTTTCTCAGAAAACTGTTAGGATTCAGCAGACATTTGTTGAATGTAGAAGAATCTGCCTCAGGTCTTAAGGGGTTAAACTCTGTGTTAACGGCAGTGTTCTTCTTGTTCTCGCTATACAGAACATTATGCTCACTTCCTGGAGTCATCATATTCTAGTCCTCCAGTATTTATCCCATTCTGACCTGGGATCAGATTCATACGAGGTTTCCGCCGGACACACACTGGTCTGATGAACCCATTCTGACCTGAGATCAGATTCTAAAAATGTCAGTCGTTCTTCGATTTAAAAAAAAAATAGCAGACCTACAAGCTCGTATCGCGCCACTCGGTGGCGCGATATGAGCTTGTAGATCTGCTATTTTTAAATAGCTAAAGCATAACATGATGCTAACACCAAAAAGGGTGCCCGGTCAGAATGGGTTATAGCCACACACTGTGTTCTTGTTGGAAAACAGAATATAGTGTGCACTGACCCCCCCCGGAATAGTCATATTTGAACTAGTGGGGACCACCACACCCTGACACGCACTGGAATGCATAGGATTTGAGGCAATACAGTCCTAAAGTCGGCTCTTCGGTGCCACTGAAAGGTTGTGTCGACTCAAACTCATTTCGACAGCAGACCAAGGAACAGATGGGGGGGGTTTATATCTCCACAGTGGCCTTGGAACGCTAATGTTGCTCTGGAGAGGGAATTCTAGAAATCGGTTGTTGAAGATGGATAAATTGATGGATGTTGGTTTGTTTGCTGTTGAGTGATGGCCATAGATTTAATTGTGTCATTGTTGCTAAATGCAAACTAGTGCTGGAAGGGGACGTCATCTTAATGTCAAACAAGATTTTAATTCGACACCAATGGCAGGTGTCTCCGTAACGCAGCTATAATGCAACGTCATCTACCATCATTGTCTCCACCAGGCCGAAGGCATGGGGGGAGAGTATGTTTTGCACTCCGTCCGTCCGTCCGTCCGTCCGTCCGTGTGTGTGTGTGTGTGTGTGTGTGTGTGTGTCCGTGAGCAGCTAATCTCGGCCACCGTTAACCCGGTCGATGCCACATTTTGCACACACACTCCCTGGATGCCAACGATGAACCTCTGCCCCAAACTTTCCAGAACGGCCTGTTATAGCGCCACCAGGAGGCCGCTTTGTGCAAAACAAGTTTTTGCACAGTACACCTACAGATTTTGTCCAAACATCACGCAAATTGGTACACAGTCTCTCTAGAGCCATTCAACGAAACCGGTCTTTCAGATTTCTCACACTCCATCCTGATTGGTTAAGATTGGCTTCCAAAGTTCACAGGAGTGCTCGGTTTCAAACAAAATGCTGCAAATCATGAACACATCGCGTGCTTTCCGTGAAATTGTGCACCCACATTCCCACTAGGCCGAGGACGAAATGCCACATGAACAATTTCAACTCAGCCTCAAGGTGGCGCTATAAATGGCCGAAAAGTGTTTTTACCTCTAACTGCACTGATCTGTAACTTTGTATGCCAACTCCCTAGAGGCCAAGGAAAAACCTTTGCCTGGAATCTTTTACTTTTGTTGCCCTTTTATCCAACCACCAGATGAAGGCAAGCTGCAATGTCCTACATTCCTATCCTGGTGGAGACCTGTGCCCAGAAGGGCACTATTTCTAGTTACCACATAATTTGCGCATGGTCTCTGTCGAAAGCTCAACATGACTTTTGATGCTTTCGTGTGACGCTGTAGTATTTTGAAGCGAAGTAGAGCGCTAATTTACAAAAATAATAATAGAATATGGAGATAAGAGGTTTCTGCCTGGCTACAACAACAAACTCAGAGCAAAAAAAAAAGAAAGCGCGGGAAGGCACAAGTTCAGCTAATCCCCGGGTGAGGACATGTTTGTGCTCAGTTTGTTAATTACCTCTCCGTTTTCCACAGCTCTGTAACCCCTCTGAGAGTCTTTGATCCTCTGGGTCTTCATATGTGGCTGCTGCCATGGGTGGATGGTGGAAAACCTCTCATCTCCATGTTTTCACTTTTTGTGTTTTCTCGTAAATTAACGCGGCCTTCTTGATCAGACTACTACGGCGTCTCACGAACGCATCAGAAGCAGCTGACCCACGAGCGCGAAACGTAGCGTCAAAGCAGTGCCTTTTCCATCACGTCGATCTGCTACGTTTGCTATTTAAAAAAAATGTGAATCCTGAAAAGTAAACAGCTTTGGACATGTGAGGTTTCCACCCGACGGAGACGATATGTTCGCGTTAAGAGGGGAGTGGGTACAGTGCCTTTTCCCAGATGCTTGCTGCAGCGGCATTCACAATTAAAGCACCTGCGTGCATCAAAAGGCCGCGAAATCCTGTAATGAATAATTTAGCCTCTTTCTAATGACTCTGTAAGCAGCTTCATTTAAACAGCAGCTTCCATCGGTCATTATAGCTGGGGCACGGCGAGGTGAAGAGAGGTGGATTAGAGGAAATGAAGAGCAGCGGTGTCACGCAGGCTGTCCGTACCCTGTGTCCCCTCATGCCATGTTTATTGGTCAGCGGTATAGCGCTACACCGCTCATTAATTGTGATCAAGGTTTCATGCCATCTGGGCAAAGATACAGAACCTTGAAGTGTGAAAAGGTTCGTTTTAGCAGGAGTTTGTTGACTTTGAAGACAAATCTCTTGGGGACAATTATTATTTCAACTTTTTGTTTTCGATTTCAGTTTAGTTTTTAAGTCATTTTTTAAAAAGTGGGTTTGGTAGTTGTTGTTTTTTTTTGTTCTTATTAGTTTTAGGGTTTTGGTAGTTTTCTTTCCTCCATACAAATTACAAGTTCACAACACATTGCATCACGATGCTTTGCGAGCTTGTAGCTCCATTTATTTTGTGCATTTTTTAAAACTATTTATTTGACAATTATTTGACAAATGATACGTCGCTTGCGGAGTTAGTTCAATCAGATATACTCGAGCATGCTTCATGCTAGGTATATGCTCAAGGGTCATACATGTACACGAGGGGTTAATAGGCTTCATTACTATGTGGGTGTACAGTGTTTGCAAGACCCACACGTCATACACTGATGTGGCAGTCCAATTGGGCAGGGTATTTAATCTCACCTAGACTGCATGCATACTTCCTGCATTCCTTCTGCATATGGTTCCTGGTTGTTACTTGATGTTCGCCACCCCAGCACCACCGATGGGGTGTTACAGTATTTATGTTCCCCATGGGGTGTTGTTATTGTATATCTATATCTCCCTGCTGTTAATGTTTAATGATGGTGTTTAATTGTTCCCGAGCAGGGAGAAAAATGTAGCAGAACCGAACGCCATGATAACATATTATATGCACACTTATATTCTCATTCTATAATAAATATTGGTTAAATCTATTCATGAGTTATCTGACTGAACAGGGTTTAAAACTGGCACAGCTAAACATATCGGAAGATTTCTTATCCACTCTTTTTCTTATCCAGTACATGTTCTCTATAGTAGTTCGTTTCATGTAGTTCTGTAAACACACAATACAGTTAAATCTTTATTTCAGTTAAAGCTGCACTACAGTATGTAACTTTCCTCTTTTACCCCGGATTTGAACCTGGTTTCCTGCACAAGTGCTGACATTTTTACCATTGAGCAAAATAAAAAAAATAATAGAGCCTGCCTGCTTGCTCAGGGGATAAATTGAATCTTGACCATCAGGTCAAATTCCGTGTCATATCCTGTGCAGAGGTGAGACTTTACCTTTGACATGATTTAAATGTCTCAGTAGCGAAGACTCGCACACACACCCACACACACACACACACCCACACACACACACACACACACACACACACACACACACACACCCACACACACACACACACACCCACACACACACACACACACACACACACACACACACACACACACACACACACACACACACACACTTGCGCGCACACGACAGAGTTTTGGAATGGAATGAACATAATATAATAATTAGGCCTGCATCGCTTTGCCTAAAACACTGAATTATATAAGGACCGCAATTGGATAAAGCCTGCCGCTGGCTCCCATGCATTTGTTGAAGAGACATATACAGTATACATTTTCAAATTATATCGTTATTATGCTTCAATTATCGCTTTGGCTAAAATGCGGATAAAGTAGGCTATGTACATATAACTACAGGCATTAATAACTACAGACATTAATATAGTCTACCGCATATGTACAATTATATAGCCTACATTTAAAGGTATATTCAGTGATTTCACTTAATTCAAATATCACTTTTTTTTTTTTTTTTTTGATAATCCTCTCTACTATAGAGTGTGCTGACCATATAAGGAGTTCCTCCCTGTCCCCAGTTAACCCCTGGGGGTCAAAAAACCTTAGGTTTCGTTTTTGACTCTCTATCCTGATTGGACGAAAGGCTGGGTCCCACAGCCAAAAACGAAACCTAAGGTTTTTTGAGTGAAATCACTGAATATACCTTTAACAAGCTTGATTGACATTTGTAAATGGGTCAATACAAAAACTGCGGCACTACAGCACTAAGGCTTCTTTACATCCGGTATAAAGTAAAATGAAAACGTGACAGTATGGAAAAAGGGGCAGAAGAACTGGGAGGCTGAGGCGCACTGCCCGGGGCAGTGTGCTTTGCGAGTCTTCGTGTCTCAGGAGAAGCATAGAGCAGAGAGAGAAAACACAACCACCCCCAATTGTATAAGTCAGTAGTTTTCAACCAGGGGTCCTGGGAGGGTTTCAGGTGGTCCCCAGCTAAATGATGCAGAATTGGTAACCAAATGGACCTGAATTAGATCTTTAACTCTTCGGAGCGTAAAATGAAACCAAATGGACCCTTAGGGGTCCATTTGGTTTCATTTTACAGCCTCACATTTTACACTCAATGTGAGGCTTGTAGTAGATTGTCTATTTTCAAAATATTTGTATTAATTTAAAAACGTGAAATGGGACATTTTGCATAAAGAGTACTTTTACTTTTAGTACATACATTTCTATGCCAGTACTTTTGCACTGTTACTCGAGTACATTATTTAACACTTCTACTTGTAACAGAGTACAATATGTCTACGTTGCAGTATTCATACTTTTATTTACAGTCAGTAAAACATTTGAGTATACCCACTGAGCATAGCGTATGTAAAGTGAATCACTGTCAAGCCCAGCGACACTCATCTTTAGGGGCTTCAACGCTGTTTGTGATGCATTGAGAATCCAAACCCCAATGGCTCTTAGTTTGTTAAATTTGTGTTTAAAGTGCTTCCAAGAATCCTTCAGAGGATAATAAACAGCACAGTTTATGGATTCGTGCAGCGTTTGGCCTCAAGTAGCTGCTATTTTAAACAACCTCCCTCTGTGTGTGTTTTACTCCTACTGCATTAGGACTGTGGAGACTTTTGCAAACATCGCAAAACATGAAAACTTTACAAATGCAACCGTCGTGCTCACGCAGTTACTCAGCGTAAATGTTGTTAAGTGCTTTTGTCAACGTGTGTGATTTTGGGCTTCATGCTACTCTGGGCTTGCAGGGAAGTAATTCACTATGAATTTTATTAGACCTTTTTTTTAATTGAGATTAATCTCAGCATTTCTGTTATTATTAATCACAAGTATTATCGCATGGTGAAATTAGGAAAAATCCCTTATATAATGAATTGTAGAAATATGTACTTAAAGAGCACTTTCATCCATCCATCTTCAACTGCTTATCCGTAGTCGGGTCACATGGGGCAACAGCTCCACCAGAGATCTCCAGAGAGCTCCAGAACAACATTAGTGACTTCCTCCTGAGGGATCCCGAGACGTGTGCCTTGAGAGGCATCCTAACCAGATGCCCGAACCACCTAAGCTGGCTCCTTTCCAAGCGAAGAAGCAGCGACTGTACTCAGAGTCTCTCTCACGAGTCTCTCTCTTTTCAACCTTGTCTTGTCATATAATTTGTCCTCGCTAATGTTCATAGAATAAAAGCATAATTTATGCTTTGAAAATAGCCGCCCTAAAACGCATCCGCAACGCTTTGTAATTTGCTGCTGTCGGGCAGAAACCTCTTCTCTTACATCTCCACTTTTTCGTACATGGATTCCTTACTTCAGAAATTACTTCAAAAGCATTAAAAAGTAGCGGATGGGCCTGGCACCTTGGCTGGTAATCCAGCATGTCAGTGTGTCGAGGGTTCGAGTCCCGATCCCGACGAACAATGTGTCGCATCACAAACTCGTAGATTTTTCAAAAAATGTGTATACATTTGAAAACTTGAAATGAGACATTCTGCAAAAACAATTATTTTACTTTAGATATTTTAAGTACATTTTGATGCCAACACTTTTGTGCTTTCACTCAAGTAAATGTTGAATTCCGGACTTATACTAGGGATGTCCCGATCACATATTCTTTTCTGCCGATTAGATTCCGATCATTTTATTTAGATTATCTGCTGATATCGATTTTCCCCGATCCGATATTTATATTTTTATCCAACACTTATGCCATATCACAATAGTACAATATCTCAAATCACAGACAATATCCAGTCTAATATCATGATATGGATCATTATAATAATGATACTAGGGATGTCACGATCATGTTTCTTTGCTCCTGATTCGATTCCAATCATTTGGAAATGACGTGATCGATCCTGATTTCCGATCACGTGGTCGGAACGGGACAACCCTACTTGTAATATTTATATATTGCAGTATTGATACTTTTACTTAAGTAAAAACATGTGAGTACTTTTTCCACTACTCCCTCAGTATTATATTCAGCTAAATCTTTTGTGATGTAATTATTGGATCGTTGGCTAGCAGATAATAAGATAATGTGTCGTCGTTATTCACCCCTGCATATTGTCCTATCTATTAGTCCGTGGATTACCTTGTAAATGACTGGCATCCATTTCAGTCCATCGGGAAAGGTTAAGTGCATCTTGACACCATGAAACAACAATAAAATTGCATAAATCGCTCCTCTATCGTTCCAAGAGCACTCAAAGTCACCCTGTTGTTGTTTTAACGTAATGGGCCAATGAGTGTGGGAATAATTACTTAAAGCCCGAGGGGTTTGTGCAAATAAACGTAGATAAATGTGAACCTTTTTCTATTTTTATACCTACCCCAAGCATAAGCAGTGCAGTGTGCCTTGGCCCAAATAGCTGCTGTTTGTAATGGGGGTAATAATTCAAAATAAAATGTTATATATTTGTTTTACCCATTTTCTTTTGCAGTCTAGAACAGGGGTCTTCAAAGCTTTACCAGAGCAAGGACCCCTTAGCTGAGAGAGGGATGAAGCACAGATGAACCCCTACTACATTATTGTATAAAACTATGTTGAAGATTAAAACCTTTTTAACAGAGTTTCATAGACTTTTTGATCAAAAACACGTTAACCTTTCTAATATTATATTGGATTCCTGTGTATTTTCTGAGATAACTACCATACTTAAACCCTCAAAACCCTCAACTTTATTGAGAGAAAAGGAAGGATTCCTTCCTTTTCCCTCAATAAAAGCTCTCGTAGCCTGTAGCTTTTATTGAGAAAAAAGGAAGGAACCTTCCTTTTCCCTCAATAAAGTTGACGCCTGTTGTTCCTGTCTGTCGACTACAAAACAATACTACAACATGACGTAACCATATCATCCGCTCCCGCCCGGATCATATACCGAAATGAAATGGTGCCCAGGCTACCCCATTACTAACCCTGTCCCCTAACCGCACACGACTAAGCCACATTGTCGGTCTAATGAGCCGTCGGAATTATGAGCGGATGCCTTTCCCTCTATGCAAAACCTCTTTGTCGAAAATGGCAAATCTAAAAGCTCACAATTCTGTATAGCTTTGTACAATTTTGAAACATGGACATACTATAGGCTACCAGTCATCTGCCCGTGAGCAACTCTATATTATGGTCTCTGTCAGGTGGAAAGCTCATTATATCCCAAACTCTTACTTTTCAGGATTCAAATGAAAAAATAGCACAAGTAGCTACTTTTAATGCTTTTGTGTGACGCTGTACTGTAGTGTACAGTAAGTAACATTTATGAGGTATTTGTATTTTTCTGGAGTATTTCCAATTCCCAATACTTTTACCACCACTCCACTACTATTTACTTTTACTCCACTACAGTTATTTGAATACTGTATAGGCTACTAGTTACTTTGTAGATTTAGATTATTATTACTAAACATGCATTAACCACTTCAGCATACAATACACATTTTGGCCATTTGAAACAAAATCGACTACTTTTAAAAGATTTGTATACATTTGATAACTTGAATGGGCACTGCACTCCCTGTGGTGGTGTGTGGGATGCGTGTGTTGAATTGAAGTCGCGGTGCGGCGACCGGTTCTCGAGTTATGTGGATTATAACAGTATACAGTATACACACACACAGACAGGTGCATTTATACAGTAGATAGATAGATGTTTTATACCAATACTTTGAATTCCAGACTTTTACTTTACGTAACAGACTATTTTATTTCTACATTGCAGTACTTGTTCCACTGCTGTATCGTGGCAGGTCACACACTTTGGCCCGTGTCCGGGTCCTCAACGTATTTCATATTCCCGTCACACACACACACACACACACACACACACACACACACACACACACACACACACACACACACACACACACACCAGAGCTGCCAACCTGCACACATTTTGTGTACCAACCACGCAATTCTAGGTGTCTATACGCCTAGAATTGCGTGGTTGGTACACAAAATGTGTGCAGGTTGGCAGCTCTGACACACACACACACACACACACACACAGTATATCTTCTCTTAAAAAGAATGGAGACTATACGTGTCGTGCGACAGGAAAAACACTGTCACCTTGCTCCTATCAGATGGCAGTGGATGTACAGCAGCGGTGCAGATCCATGTTTCTGTCACTTAAAACAACTGTTGTACAACACAGGCATGGGACAAGATTAGAGTCCTGACATCATACTTCACTCCCTGAATGCATACAGACTCCAGCAGGGGTGTGAAGCTACTAAGTGCATGACCTCAAGCACTGCATGCACTTACCGTATATTTCGTTTTTTTGAAACTTTTTCTTCAGTATTTACAATTTGCAATTATCTATTATCTATCTCAGAGGAAAATACTGTACTTTTACTCCACTGCAATTATATGAAAACTTTAGTTACTTAGTTTGTTTTGATTATCATGAAATGACCCACTATAGCCACGTCAGCGCTATATATATTTCTTTATCATTTAGACATTAGACTGTATCTCAATCTATTGCTGTATAGTATTTGTATTTTTACTTAAGTAAAACATGTGCGTACTTTTTCCATCACTGGATTCCGAGCGCCTAGCGCCTATAGCCAGCATATCTGAGACGCATTCCTTGTTTATCCGAGTTCCTCATACTGTCACCTCATCAAAGGTGAACATGCGGCATGCATTTGCCTAGGGCGAGAAATCCAACAGCTAACCATGTATTGCACAATAATATGTAAGTGTGGAGGAATATGATAGAGAGTCTTACCGCCAGGCCCCGGCCGGTACACAGAGAGAGCAGACACAGACTGACTGTGAGGGAGACAGGTTTGTATGTTTCAGGTAGGTTGCACAGGTGAGAGACATTGGGCTGATTGAGAACGTGTCGTGGAATGCAGCGTCCGTCGATGACGTTATACAGAGGCTCCGCCGCTGCGTTCTGTCTCCCTCTGTCTGTCTCTCTCTGGTGCGGTCAGGTGCCTACCTGGTTCTGTCTCCCTCTGTCTGTCTCTCTCTGGTGCGGTCAGGTGCCTACCTGGTTCTGTCTCCCTCTGTCTGTCTCTCTCTGCTGCGGTCAGGTGCCTACCTGGTTCTGTCTCCCTCTGTCTGTCTCTCTCTGCTGAGGTCAGGTGCCTACCTGGTTCTGTCTCCCTCTGTCTGTCTCTCTCTGGTGCGGTCAGGTGCCTACCTGGTTGGCGGTCCCCCAGTGAGACTCCACAACATGAATTACTGAGGAACACTATAATGTTGGGGGATTTTCACTCACACAATGTTTATGTGATTTCCGTTGTGTTGCCGATGTCTGAGGTGGGTGGGTCCCTGGGTACCTTGGTAAGGTAGGCTTGTTTAGTTAGTGATCGATTGGGTCACACAGACTGTGCCTTCACTGGCATGTGTGCGTGCCGTGCATGCATGCGTGGAGAGAGAGAATAGACTCCACTGTGGCTGTATATCTTGGATAGCCGCTCCCCAAGGTCCCTTGGTGCAGAATGATGTCACTTTCAATTAAGGCGTCCTAATTGCACATGTGCAGCCAACCAAACACACAGCCCTAGCTGTGAGATGATACTGTTCTAAAGAATGACTAATTATGTTAAGTTAAGAAATTGCCCACTAATTCCGCACAGTCTTGCCATGGATATCATAATTCAATTTCAGAGTAGTGTATAGCTGCTGTCAGGCAGAAACCTTGCATCTCCATATTTCAACTTTTTATAATGCAAATGGTAGTGGTTTATATAGTGCTTTTATCCAAAGCGCTTTACATGGATTGTGCATTACATTCACCCATTCACACACACATTCATACACCGATGGCGTAGGAAACCATGCACGAACCTGCTCATCTGGAGCAATTAGGACAGGGGTGGGCAACTGGCGGCCTGGGGGCCACATGCGGCCTCCACCTTCACTTAATGCGGCCCTCATGTTAATACCAGAATACTGATATAGTATATTGATTTCAGCTGTTACAATTCCAAAACCGCTTTAATTACTTCATGACTAGTATTAAATGACTAGAACTTAATGACTAGTATTAAAATGTTATTGTCTCTTTGTGTCCAATGTAGTTATGTTAACAGTTCATAAAGTTAACATAACTATAACTAAATGCATTTAAAATATAATAAAAAGGTTACTTTTTGCGACGCGTTTTGAGCTCGTAGATCGGCTAATTTTGCTATATTTTAATTGAAAACCTTGAATATCTGTTGCTATTTTTTAATTGGAATCCTGAAAATTAACCTTTTTATTTAATTTTAAATGCATTTAGTTATAGTTATGTTAACTTTATGAAGTAACATGCACTGTGGCCCTCTGGAGTGAGTGTGGACATACAGTGGCCCTCTTCATCGTCAAAGTTGCCCACCCCTGAATTAGCCCATTCTGACCTGAGATCAGATTCATACGAGGTTTCCGCTGGACACACACTGGTCTGATTAACCCATTCTGACCTGAGATCAGATTCTAAAAATGTCAGTCGTTCTTCGATTATTCAAAAATAGCAGACCTACAAGCTCGTATCGCGCCACTCGGTGGCGCGATACGAGCTTGTAGATCTGCTATTTTTCAATAGCTAAAGCATAACATGATGCTAACACCAAAATGGGTGCCCGTTCAGAATGGGTTAGGAGTTCACAGTCTTGCTCAAGGACACTTTCACGCTAACTCTGGGGGAGCCCAGGATTGAACTGGGTTGCCATCCGGCCGCTCTACCGGCCACTCTACCCCTGAGCCACTGCCACCTCTGTTTTATTGCCCTACTTTGTTGTAAAAGACTGTCGAACAGAAGTAGAGAAAATAACCATTAACTGAGCGTGTATAGGCTATTTTAGCAAATTTTAAGACATTTTGAACGTGAAGTGGAAAAGTATGTCTCTGCGTTTTAAACATAATGCAACCAATGCTGAGCTTGTGACTAAAATAATAACCACATGGGATGCATCGGTACGCAGTGACTAAAATAATAACTACATGGGATGCATTGGTACACAGTGACTAAAATAATAACTACATGGGATGTATCGGTACACAGTGACTAAAATAATAACTACATGGGATGCATCGGTACACAGTGACTAAAATAATAACTACATGGGATGTATCGGTACGCAGTGACTAAAATAATAACTACATGGGATGCATCGGTACGCAGTGACTAAAATAATAACTACATGGGATGTATCGGTACACAGTGACTAAAATAATAAAGTGGGATGTATCGGTACGCAGTGACTAAAATAATAACTACATGGGATGCATCGGTACGCAGTGACTAAAATAATAACTACATGGGATGCATCGGTATGCAGTGACTAAAATAATAACTACATGGGACGCATTGGTACACAGTGACTAAAATAATAACTACATGGGATGTATCGGTACACAGTGACTAAAATAATAACTACATGGGATGCATTGGTACACAGTGACTAAAATAATAACTACATGGGATGCATCGGTATGCAGTGACTAAAATAATAACTACATGGGATGCATCGGTACGCAGTGACTAAAATAATAACTACATGGGATGCATCGGTACGCAGTGACTAAAATAATAACTACATGGGATGCATTGGTACACAGTGACTAAAATAATAACTACATGGGACGCATTGGTACACAGTGACTAAAATAATAACTACATGGGATGCATTGGTACACAGTGACTAAAATAATAACTACATGGGATGCATCGGTACGCAGTGACTAAAATAATAACTACATGGGATGCATCGGTACACAGTGACTAAAATAATAACTACATGGGATGCATTGGTACACAGTGACTAAAATAATAACTACATGGGATGTATCGGTACACAGTGACTAAAATAATAACTACATGGGATGCATTGGTACACAGTGACTAAAATAATAACTACATGGGATGTATCGGTACGCAGTGACTAAAATAATAACTACATGGGATGCATTGGTACGCAGTGACTAAAATAATAACTACATGGGATGTATCGGTACACAGTGACTAAAATAATAACTACATGGGATGCATTGGTACACAGTGACTAAAATAATAACTACATGGGATGCATCGGTACGCAGTGACTAAAATAATAACTACATGGGATGCATTGGTACGCAGTGACTAAAATAATAACTACATGGGATGCATTGGTACACAGTGACTAAAATAATAACTACATGGGACGCATTGGTACACAGTGACTAAAATAATAACTACATGGGACGCATTGGTACGCAGTGACTAAAATAATAACTACATGGGATGCAATGGAACGCGGGTTGTTTTATCCTTTAGCTTTGGACATGCAAGGTTTCCGACCGACTCAGCAACGACAGCGTGGCCTACTTGTCATGCCGGGTTATTAACGACTGAGCATATCATTATTAACGAGTGTGCATATCATTAGTGCAGTAAAACCATCAGCGGTTTAATCATGTCTGCGTGCCAGAGACGCCCTCCACTGATTGTATGCTTACTTAAACCGTACGGTTGCAGAGAAATGTTTGATTTAGTACGTGCCACAAACGCCCTAGGCCTTTATTAACTTCACTTAGCGCGCACACAGCAGCGTCTTAACTTATTGTCGCTGACTTGTGGAAAACCGTTATGTTTGCACATGGTTACTACTACTCCAGGAAATGGAAAAGCATTACCTGGGTTCATCCAAACTTTTTTGGTACTCTTCCTTGGTTCCATATTTCTAAAACACACACAGACACTTAAAGGTATATTCAGTGATTTCACTGAATTCAAATATCACTTATTTTTTTGTTTTGTTGTGATAATCCTCTCTACTATAGAGTGTGCTGACCATATAAGGAGTTCCTCCCTGTCCCCAGTTAACCCCTGGGGGTCAAAAACCCTTAGGTTTCGTTATTGACTCTCTATCCTGATTGGACTAAAGTTTGGGTCCCAAGGCAAAAACGAAACCTAAGGTTTTTTGAGTGAAATCACTGAATATACCTTTAAAACACCCACTGTGGCATACTGTGTAGACTTGGCTGCCACAAGACGTCACGGCCGGAGGGGGGCATGCACAAAAAGCACACATAAACATGCCACATGACGTCCCCAACGCCACGCTCAGAGACATTCAAAAATAGCAAAAACAGACTATCTGCAAGCTTGTAGATCGGCTACTTTTGTGTCACACTGTAGTGTGATGAAGTAGGGCATTCTTCCCTTTTCTGTCTATTTTGGGACAGCAATACGCCATGCTGCTGTGGCCATTTTAATCTTTTGCTGAGATTATTCCGTTTGAACACACCATTTTGCTCATCTCAAAAGGGGTGAAGAGGAGTTCAACGGCATATGGGTGCATGTAATGGAAAGACCTTGTCAAGGAATCTGTCGTTTCCTTCTTGAAATCTTTCCTTTGAAGTCAGGCTGCTTGTCCTCGCAACACTCCTCCTGTTATGTTCAGTGGTGGAGAAAGTACTCTCACTTTCTTTACTTAAGTAAATGTATCAACACTGCAATGTAGAAATACTAAGTCCGGAATTCAAGATGTATACACTTAAAAGTAAAAGTATAAAAGTTATTGGTATCAAAATGTACCAAAAGTAACCTGATGGAAGGGAAAGAAACTGGTTGGAATAAGGTGTTCCTTCCACGCGCTACGTCCGGCCGGGGGAAACTCCCCCCTGTCAGGTGAAAAGAAGCCGCTTGGACTCCTCATGCATAGAAGGAAGCATGAGGCCAGTCCGCTGCCCTCCCCGGTCCGCTGCCCTCCCCAGGTTTTACCTCCCCAGGATTACATTAGATAATTGACATTGGGTGAAAAAAATTACAAAATGCTCATTTGAGTTTTCAAATGTATACAAATCTATATTTTCAAATGGCCGAAATGTACTGAATATAGGGCTGAAGTGGTTTTGTAATAACCAGTAAGGCTCCTGAGGGCGAGAAGCGACCTCGCCCTTTAGGGCAAGGTCACAAGGCGGATGCGTGCGCGCATCCATAATAAATTCAATACATGTAGCTGTGGCTTAACTCATATGATTAGTAATTCTTCTAATGTGATCACCTCCACAGCTAGGGCGGTGTTTGGTTGACTGCACATCTGCAATGATTAGGACGGCTTCATTGAAAGTGGCATCACAAGACCTTGGAGTGGCTATTTCAGAAGAGCCTACTGAACCAATGAAGAGCATAGAGCTTGTGACGAAATAAAAACTACATTGGATTTAGGCATGTAGCGCTATAGCGATATAGCGAATGAATAGATTATGTTCAAACTGGTGACAATTTAAATTCTGTTGACTTTGCTATATGAATCGCAATGTGCAAATAGCAGAGGGCAAGAAAATACAGGATCTTTGTAAGAGAATGGATAAAAAAGTTTTCATTTGCTACTGTATTGAAAAAAAGAAGAAAATTAAAAGAGAAAGAAAGTGGAGTTTGTAAGAGAAATACAAAATGTATCTTTGAAAAATAAATTTGTTTAAAACAATCGTGAAAAATCGAATCCTGATAGTATTGCGATTTGAATCGTATCGTGAGTTCAGCAAATCATTACATTGGATCCTATTGGAACACAGATTTTTTTTTTTTACCGATTCCCTGAGATGTACATGTCCACGCAGTCAGGGACCTCAGCTGTCCTGGTGTTGGTGACTCGGACCACTTTGTCCTCGATTTGGGGGCCATTTTGTCACCCTTCCCCCTCGGTGGCATTTCAATGTGAAAGTGCTTAACAAACCATCCCAAAAGACTTGCTGAGCTGTTCTTGTCAGCCCCGGGTCACCCAGGGTAGTGGCGAAAAGTAATAAAGTATATTTATTTACTCAAGTAAGGTACAGTTACTTTTACTTGAGTATGTTGAACTTTACCCCCCCCCCCCATACTTTGTACTTCTACTCCACTTAGGAATATTAATATATTGTACTTTTTACTCCACTACAATTCTTTGAAAACTTCAGTTACTATATTACATTTTAGATTATTATTATTAGGCCTAAAAATCCATCCACGACCAATTAATCTGTATTTTATACTTGCTACCGGTGTTTGACTCTACAAGCTTGTGAGCTTTATAGGTCAGCTTATTTTGAACAGCATGAGTTTTGCACTTTTACTCAAGTCAAATCTTGAATACAGGCATTTTACCGGTCTTAACACTAAACACGGGTGATTTTCACCCAGACAAATACATTTTCTTGTCATGTTGCTGATGTCTGAGGTGGGTGGGTCTTTCAGTACCTGCTCAGTGACATCATAGATCATAGTTTGTTTTCCTGCCCACTTCCACATTTCTTTCTAGTGGTTTGGCTTAATTTGAGTTTTGTGATAGAGAAAAATCCCATACACCCACAATGTTTTTATTTTGTTTCGTTTTTTTAAAATAATATCCACGTTTTTCACATATTTTGCCCCCCTATGTATTTGTCTTCAATATTAAAGAAGATTACCTCAGGTTGGCATGTATTGCTGTCCTTCAATTATATTTTGATGAGAAGAAAAAAAATGGAATATATTACATTGGGTAAAATATACCCGTGTTTAGTGATGGTTTGAAATGAAAGTTAAGTTTAGTGTTCTAGGGTTAAGTAAAACATGTGAATACTTTTCCCACCACTAGCAACAGCAACACAATCTGAGTACTTCTTCCAGTATACTGCCAGGGTCAGAGAGAGGAGGGGGTTGAGAGAGAGAGGGGGGGCAGACAGCACATTCCTGCTGACCTAGTCACTACCTGAGCGCTAATGGGTCATATTTTAACTCCCGTGGCGGTGACAAATGGCGGCGCTCTAAAAGCCCAGTCCACTGTGCTGAAACTCAGGTGATGTATGGCGCCGGCGGCTCTGATAAATGCCCCCCATCAGTCGGCGCGTGACGCACATTCATCACCTCAAACCCACAGCTCCGCGCATGGGAATCCATATTGGATTTTTAATGAAAGAGAATATAATGCAATTCAATGTCAATGGGTTCACCGGCGCACATGCGTGCGCGCGCGCGCGCACACACACACACACACACACACGTGCACGCACACGCACACACACGCACACACGCACACTTGTTGTGCCATTTACTCAAAACCACACTTGTCTGCATTACTATACTTGAGGACATGATTTTATGAATGCCACTTTTGCAATGTTGTGCTGTGAAAATCGTGAAAATGTGGCACAAATCTTTGAGTATATATTATTTCAGAGTGAAAGGGGTCCCTGGAACAACATATTTTCAGATGGGGGTCGGCGGCCAATTACATATAACTTTGGGGGTCCTTTTGTTTTGAGAACGACTGACATAGAAACATGAGTTTTTCAGAAAACTGTCAGGATTTAGAAGGCATTTGTAGAATCGTCCTCGGGTCTAAATGGGTTAACCCCATATAGCAGAAAATAGCTGATCTGATTTCCGACCCTCAACCCCCAATCTCCTAAAGCTATGAATTCCTAATCCCAATCTGAACGTTTTCTGAATGCAACGCTGGTGTACAGTGTTTCCCAATTTGTGGGTCGTGGACATTATCTTTATGGGTCCCTTTAATTGTTTTATTTCCCACATTTTAATTTCACAAAATGCAATGATTTCTTTCAGTAAATTCATGAAGAAAACAAAGTCAAATCTAAGAAATTCCATAAATTAGAAAACAATTTAAGAAGTAGTGAAAATAGCCGATAGGCTCGCAATGTAGAGCGAAGTGATGAATTGTTTCTCTTTTGGGTCTTAAGCTAAAACATTTGGGAACCACACGCTGGTGCAGAGACATTTCTGAGACTCATATTTGGTTTTATAACAACATTTTTTTTACAAGTTTAAAATTCCAAGAGAGAAGATTCTATAGTCATGAGACACCACACATTTGTTTTTATTGAGAAAATGTATTTTGTTCATAAAATTTTACATTATAATCCATTTTATTGTACACTAGACTAACTAATTGATCTTTTTTTGCCATTATAAACTCTACAAGTATACCCCTAGCCTGCTCAGGACCTCTTAAAATACATACTGTAACTTTGCCCTGTGTTGACTTTGTTGACTGAAACAATGACGAAAAATGTTTGCCTTTTTCACTGAACTAAATAAAAACCAAGCTATGATGACTAAAACTGAGACTAAATATATTGACAATTTCATCAACAAATAAAAACTAGACTAAAATGATGTGGAGGGACTAGTGGAGAAGAGATCCAGTATAGAACTAAAAGAAAAGTCGTTTTATGCTTGGTTGCACTCTGAGAATAACAGATCTACAAGCTCACAATGCTGCGAAGCATTGTGCCCTTGTAGTCAAATCAGGCATTATGACGCCATCATTAAAGGCACCGCCAAAATATATATATTCTGGGAAGATGATGGACAGAAGTTAGACTGGTTATTTAATAATGAAGTATTTAGGACAGCCCAGTTTGTTTCTAGAGCCTGGAGTAGAAGACCATCCCAGCTCTTCAAGTACGTAAATGTCTCCTGTCACAGGGCTGTATTTTATTTTATATTGTTTATTATGTAATCTGGATCATAATATACTTGGATCTGCAAGTCTTTCTGTATTAGTCAGTTTAGTATTGACTTCATCATTGTTCGCAAACCGTCATGTCGGTTTATTGTCATTGTTTATGTAAACTGTAAAAAGTGTCCTGTAAGTCCATATGGGCTGGGCTTCTTCGGAAGCATGACACTTAAATAATCAATCAATATATTTTAGTCGAGTAAAACTAGATCAACACTTAAACAGTACTCATTAGGACCCGAATGCACACAAACATAATGTAAAGTATATATGGCCATAAACAATCTCAGTCTTGTCAAATTTGCATCGTTGCATATGGGATATGGAACGTATGTTTTGTTAAGCAATTATTTAACTGCTACTTGTAGCAGTGGCGTCCACAGACATTTAGAGGGGCAGGTGCTCAAGTGAAAAAAGGGCACCTTGTGGAGTGCGTGGAACCCGGCCGGTTGCCTTAATGGTGTGAGATTTATAGATTTCGGGGCATAAATAATATATTAGAAGCTTTTTTATATCAATAATTGTTCAATGTCACCATGGTCCACATACTGTACACTTTATTTTTATTTATTTTTCAAAAGGGCACATTGCTGTCCAGAGGGCAAGGGCAGGTGGTGCTCTAGCACCCCCTAGTGTCTATCTGTGCGCGCCACTGACTTGTAGGTACAAAACAAAAGGTGAGTTACAGTATGAACAGAATAGACTATGGTCAACATGGCCAATGTGAAATCGCGCAAGACACCCAACTTAATATTTTGACGTAATTATGTTGAGGGCACGTGATCAGCAACCAAAGACAAAGTTGGGCGTGCCTGGACTGCTGCTATAGAGGGAAATGATTGGTAAAACATGTATTGTTTTGTTATGTAAACACAGGGCACAAGTTAACACGCTATTCCTTTAATATTACACGGCACAGAAAAAAGGAGTTGTGGGACATCATAGTATGGGGGGGACGTCTTCACGAGGTGAAGCCAAGGTCAAGCAGAGACAACTCTGTGCTTTATTCTGCTATAGCACTGCACAAATAATGACTCTTTACCACCTGAAGTGTGACGGTTTGTTTTGCTTGTTAACATTATATCATTGCTGTCGGGGCAGACACCTCCTAGCTGACGCTAATCTATTATTGGGCATTTGAGCCACGGACGGACCGATATTTTGTTATCGTTGGATACGATTTTGTCCACAATTCCATGCTGTGTTAACGTGGTACACCACAGGCAAACGATAAAAAATAACAATTCTTCTACATTGTCTTAATTGTGTAGACTTCTTGTAAATTAAGTAATGCAGATGTTTAACAATAATTTTACTCCTTTTGAGCGTAAAAAGAAACCAAATAGACCCGTTACGGTCCATTTGGTTTCGTTTTACGCTTTGGTTTTCGTCCCCCCCCCCCCCCCCCCTCCCAAGGGCCACTGGTGGTCCCCGAACCACTGCTTTAAAACAACTGTCCTATCTCCATAACTATATTTTTTGGACACATCAGACTTATTCAAAGGTCAAATTAGATTAGCCTTTGTGATTTTGGTGGATGAACAATTACCTCAATAGGATCATTTTTAATTATAATCCTGACAACTAAACAGTTTTGGACATACAAGGTGTCCACCCGACAGAGACGATAATATCCAGAACCAGGAGGTGCTAGTGAAAATTACCTGATCTACAAGCTCACAACGCTTCACAATGTGACGCTCTGCAGAGCTCGTATAGATCAGCTATTTTCGAGGAAAAAAAAACATTTGAAGGTAAAAGCTCTGAGTTCCGGGTTCCAAGAACTGCAGGGTAAGTTAGTATACTAACCCTCATGAGCAGGGACCCAACTTCGATTCTGAGAACCTTATCTGCAGCTGTAGTGTATATGGAAACGAATCCTGAACATTTCACGGCCCACCATGGTTCACTTAGTTCTTGTAGCCGAAAAAGAGTCATTTTACACCTGTCTGTGAAAGTTTGCTGCAATGGCACAACTTCCAAATACAAAATAGTCTCTCTCTCTCTCTCTCTCTCTCTTTCCCGGCTATGTAAATATGTATGACTTTGTCTCCCTGCTAAGCTCCGGAACCGTTCCCTGCAACCCTGTCCCAATGTCAGAAGGAAAGAGGACACTTAACCCATTCTGACCGGGCACCCATTTTGGTGTCAGCATCATGTTATGCTTTAGCTATTTAAAAATAGCAGATCTACAAGCTCATATCGCGCCACCGAGTGGCGCGATACGAGCTTGTAGGTCTGCTATTTTTGAAAAATCGAAGAGCGACTGACATTTTTAGAATCTGATCTCAGGTCAGAATGGGTTCATCAGACCAGTGTGTGTCCGGCGGAAACCTCGTATGAATCTGATCTCAGGTCAGAATGGGTTAAATTACATTGTCCAGTTTACAGTCCATCACTCGCCGCCGTCTGTAATCCAAAGCCCTCATCCAAAGTGCCCGCGGCCCAAGGACACATCCCTCATATGGTGTCGTCCTGTAAGTCTATTAGCGTGGCTCTCACCTTCACACCGGACGATGCACACGCTTCCAAAAGAGAGGGGGAAGGGGAACTGTCATCCTTGTCCGGGCCCTGCAGCAGCGCCTCGGCCTGTTCACCACCAACCATCCATTTCCGGTGGCAGAACAGGTGGCTGTAAAGAGACGCGGAGATGACAGAACAAGCCACGGCGACGGCGACGCAAAGCGCCGCCCAGGCGGCTACGACCAGCGCGTCCCGCGTCTGCGCGCTCCGGCCGGGCGGCGGCGGCGGCAGTCCCCTCGTGGTGACGTTGATGCAGTCCCTGTTGCGTCGCCACGGAGCCCCCGCGGCCTCCACGCACACCCGGTACGGCGTGGCGGGCTCCAGGTGCATCAGGTGGTATTCCTTCACGTCGGACGGAACCCTGGCCGTGAACGCCGCGGCGGAGGACGGCCGGAGCTCGGTCGTCACCGCGTGCCATCTTAGCCGCGACACCAAACCGCCCGGACTCTCCCAGTACACCATGACGGAGTGAGTTTGGACGGACTGAACGTGAACGCGCAAAGACCGATTGGAGGTGTCGGGGAAGTAGCCGTCCACCGTCACCGCCACGGTCTTGAGGTCAGCGCCGACGAGGTTGTGCGCCACGCAGGTGTACAGGCCGGCCTCGCGCGCGCTGGCGTCGGAGATGTCGAACGTGCCCTCCGGGTGCATGTAGTACTTGTCGGACGGGGCGTCGGGAAGGACGCGGTCGCCCGAAGGGGTGACCCAGTAGATCTCCGGCTCGGGCTCTCCGAAGGCGCGGCAGTGCAGCGTCACCGATCCCCCTCTGTCGGCCGAGACGCGGTCGGGAAGGCTTCCGGGAGAGATCAGGGGAACGCAGATCTCCGTCATCTCCCGGAAGTGCACCTGGTGGTACAGAGGGGTGCACCACTTAATCATGCATAATAATAATGCGTCACAACCCGACAGTGTAAGCTTGTAGATCTGCTATTTTTGACACCCATTGTGTAAATAAAAGTATAAAATAGCTACAGTATATAACTATAATAGTTATGAAAAGGTTTTTATACTGAACTGAACTGAACTGAACTGAACTGAACTGAAAACACACTTCTCAATTATTCAATCAACCGAAAAAGGACATAAATGATGATACAAGAACTACCAACATTCTAGAAATCGACCGGCGTGTGCACACTTGTGTACGTATATAAACTTGGAATACCTGGCGGACATGCTGTCCCTGGTACTCTGGCGGCTCGGCGCAGTAGAGCGCGTGCGGCTCCATGAAGCGCAGCGCGGTGCGGTTCATGTTGATCCAGCGCACCACGCAGTCGCAGTGGATGGGGTTGCTGTGCAGGCTCACCTCGCGCAGGTTGGGCAGAGAGTCCACCGTGCTGCGGTGGAGCGCGCTCAGAGCGTTGCTGTTCAGCATCAGGGTCTCCAGCCTGGAGGAGTGGAATATTATCAGGAAAATGTCCAATCTAAGGATAAATTCCTTACCAATACATTTCTTCACCAAATGTGTTTGTATAGGTGTAACGCCTGGGATCCGAACATAGACCAAAGGGATATCCTTTTGGACCGGGGGGAGATATTAACCCATTCTGACCTGAGATCAGATTCATACGAGGTTTCCACTGGACACACACTGGTCTGATTAACCCATTCTGACCTGAGATCAGATTGTAGAAATGTCAGTCGTTCTTCGATTCTTTCAAAAATAGCAGACCTACAAGCTCGTATCGCGCCACTCGGTGGCGCGATATGAGCTTGTAGATCTGCTATTTTTCAATAGCTAAAGCATAACATGATGCTGACACCAGAATGGGTTAGACTTTTTCAGTCATCAGGCTGATTCATGAATTAAAGGGATAGTTCACAATTTTTTAACTTAAGTTGTATGAAATACTTGCCGTTACTATAGTGGATGCAACTTTATGAATTGATTGCCAGAGTGCCGTGGTGGGAGTTCTGCTCTGGTTTTGGTGAAATATTAAGTCGTTCATTTTTGAACCCTCTATCACAAGGAACTATGTTTTTTTGTGTCCATATCACTACGCCCAAAAAATTGTTCCATGTGATAGCGGGGTCAAAGTTGAGCAAAGGTTGCGCGAATGTTTTAGTTTTTAGTTTCGTGAATTAATATTATTACTTTTACTGCGTGGCCCCTGTGCCCACCACAAAATGACCGGAACTACTTAATATTGACCAAAACCAGAGCAGAACTCTGTAAAGTAACAACATCTGAACTATCCCTTTAATACCTGGCAGTTTTAATAGCTCTGCCCTGCATGCGTCCCTACCAACCTGGGCAACTTGTGGAAGGCCTTGGGGTGGATGTAGGACAGCTTGGGGTTGTTGGTAGCCTCGATCTTGGTCAGTTCTGGCAGATTGTTCAGGGCAAAGCTGTCGATGGACACCAGCTCTGGCATGCTGTTGATGCCCAGCTCCTTTAGGCAAGGCAAGGCAAGGCAAGTTGATTTGTGTAGTACGTAGCACATTTTCAACAAGGCAATTCAATGTGCTTTTCATAAAACATCAAAGAACCACCCATTTTCAAGCATAATCTTCATATAACCGGTCCTCACTAATGGTCATTAGAAGATGCCACCATTTCTGTCTGCTCAGTCTGTCTCAGAGCATTAGTGAGGAGGACCAATAGATGCAGATACTGTAGGTGGGAAATGGGTCATGTGATCATTTAGGCAAAAAGAAACATATAAAACTAAGGATTGGCATAAAAATGCAGAATGTACAGAATGTAATAATTATGTCAAAAGCTTTCTAAAATGGCAGATATATACAAGCTCGATCACAACGTGTCGCAAAGTGAGCTTGTGTAAAGACTACTAAATATTTACGTAAATTACTCTTAACTAAAGTTTTCAAATTGCAGTGGAATAAACCAGTGGTTCCCAGAGCTAAATGATAGTTAGGAACCAAATGGACCCTTATGGGTCTGTAAATGGTAAACGGTGCATTTATATAGCGCCTTTATCCAAGGCGCTTTACATAGATTGTGCATTACATTCACACACCGATGGCAGCAGAAACCATGCAAGGCACAAACCGGCACATTAGGAGCAACAAATGGAACCAAATGGACCCTAACAGGTCCATTTGGTTCCATTTGTACACTTGATTTTACAATATAAATTGGGGTTTCAGAGATAGAAATGCCATTAAATGGGAGTCTGTAGCCTGTTGCATATCAAACTGGGGGGGGGGGGGGGGGGGTCCTTGAAATGAAAATAGTTGAAAATCACTGCTAGAGCTGTAAAGATCTTATCTTTTCTAATGGGGGTCCGCGGGCTAATTAGTGTAATTCTGGGGGTCCTTGACATGAAAAGGTTTGGTAACCACTGGACTATTAAAACAGTTCAATATTTGCCTTTGAGATGTAGTGGAGAAAATTAGGGACATACAGGAAAGTAAAGTACAAAAGTACCTTCAGATGGAGCATGTCCATAAAGTCGCCCCTCTGAATCCTCTGGACGGGGTTCTTGTTCAGATCCAGGAACTTCAGGTTGCGGGCCTTCTGCAGGGCGGCCCGGGGCACCCCGTCCAGCAGGTTGTCGAAGAGCGAGATGCTCTCCAGGTTCTCCAGGCCCACCAGCGCCTTGTCCGGGACCTCCGTCAGGTTCATCCTGGCCAGCACGAGGCTGCGGAGGTTGACCAGGAACCCGAAGTTCATGTCCGCCAGCCGGACCACGGGGTTCTCCCCGATCATCAGGATCTCCAGGTCGGGGAGGGGCGCGAACCACCGGCCGTCGATGCTGCTCAGCCGGTTGGCGTTCAGGTGGAGCCGCCGGAGCCTGGCCAGCCCGCGGAAGGCCCCGGGGCTGATGGAGGAGACGAGGTTGTGGTTGACGTAGAACTCCTGGAGGTTGGGCAGCGCCGGCAGGCAGCCCTCGGGCAGCGCCCGCACCCAGTTCTCCTCCATGTGCAGCGACAGCAGCCGCGGGAGAGGCCCCAGGTGGACGCCGCGCAGCGACGAAATGTTATTCTGGGACAGGTCGATTTCGGTGATGTTGGCCAGGTAATCCAGAGCCTCCTGGACGTGAGCGATGTTGTTGGTCTGCAGCAGGAGCACCTGTGTGTCCGAGGGGAGCCTGGGCGGGACGGCGGAGAGGCCCAGGTCGTTGCAGTCCACGGTGGCGGCTTCCGCGTACGCCGAGCTGGGCGAGAACCAGGGCCGAGGCTCGCATCGGCACGACGCCGGGCAGCGGGCCCCCATCGCCCCCTCGGCCCCCTCCTCCTCGGAGGCCAGGACAACAACGGTGCTCAGCGCCAGCTCCGCTAACAAACACGCCACGAGCACCGCCGCCGTCTCCTTCATCTTGGGGGGTGTTCCTCGTATTCCCTTAGCTATAGTAATTGGTCCTCGCTGAGTCGGGTTGTCACGCGGCGCCGTTAGAACTTCACAAACAACAGCTCATTTGTGACTGTGCATCGTCGGAGACGGAGCGTGTATTCTCTGCTGACGGACGGCCCCTGTCGGTCCCCCCTGGATGCGCTGGCCCCCTCTCCCTCTCCCTCTATCTCTCTCTCTCTCTCTGCTTGTGCCCGGGTTCTTGGCAGAGCGTTTAGCGTGTGCGTTGCCAGGTTGGATGTGGTGCTGGTGAAGGTCAGTGGTATCCTTCAGGGAGCAGCTCCGTGGAGCGGCGGAGCGGGAACGCGGGAGGAACGGGGACGCTGCTGCTGCTGCTGCTGCGGCTTGGGCTGACGGGGACGGATCGCTCTGTCTGCCATCGCCGTTGTTAGATTATCCTCTACTGCTGTGCGGCTCTGGTGTCAGTTTCCACCTGGAGGAGAGAGAGAGAGAGAGAGAGAGAGAAAGCTTTATATAGCAGTGTTTCTCAAACATTTTCAGGTAAAAGACTCCCGAATTGATAAAAGATTTTAATCCAGAGACCCCTAGCATATCGAGATTTGTGATGTTAAAAACATTCTAAATATTTTTTTTTGTGTTTATTTGTAAAAAGTTTAAGGAACGGAAGTGGTTAAACCGACCGTGACGCTATTTCTCTGGTGGCCCCCGGGCCTGGGACCCCCTCCTCAAGGACCCACTTTGTGGACCACTATACTGTCTGCAATATAATATGACATTATTGACTGACTGATAGAGTTGTGTTGGGGATTTTGAGAGCTGTTCAGGCTCAGGAATGTAATGCGTTTTTCCTTCACCTTTGAAATGGATTGACCTCTCTTTTTAAAGGTATACTGTGTATTAGTTGGAAGGCCTTTTGCTAAGAATGGGACCTTTGTGCAGTGGTGGAAAGTAACTAAGTACATTTACTTGTAAGTACTGTAATTAAGTACAATTCCTGAGGTATTTGTACTTTACTTGAGTATTTCAAATATCCAATACATCTTGGATCCAAATATTGTACTTTTACTCCACTACATTGATATTAAAACTTTGGTTACTTAGTAATACTTACTATAGTTACTTTGTAGATTTTTTTTTTTTTTTTTTTTTACAAAACATACATTAACCACTTAAGCCTTATATACCCTGATAGAAATATAATGCTACAAGAGAGCGAGAGGGAGAGAGAGAGAGAGAGTCTCAGAGGCAGTCTTCCTCGCACAGCCCTCCACATTCTGCCCCCGGCAGTAAAAAAGGAAAGTGGTGGGACTGCAGTAAAAGCTTGTCAAGGCAGGTTTATTTGTACAGCCCAGTTTCAACATCACCACCAGGGCCATTCAGAGTGCTTTACATAAAACACCGCGGCATTAAGGTATTAAGACACGCTGTAGAGGGACATTTGAATACTATTCAAAATAACAGGTTAATCCATTTAGTCTGTGTCACCTTATAGCTTTTTTTTTTATAGCTTATAACCACTTTAACCATTATTTGAACATTTGAGTGCCGCACTGCGAGCTTGTAGATCTGCTATTTATGAAAAATCATGAACATGTTTTAACTCAAATCTTTGCTTCATGGTGGGTTACTGAAACAACACATTTTCAGATGGGGGGGGGGGGGGGGGTCAGAGGCCAATAATAACATAATGTTTGGGGTCCTTGACATGAAATAGTTTGAGCACCACTGATATAGAAACATAGGTTTTTTCAGAAAACTGTCACGATTTTGAAGACATTTGGTAGAATCTGGTCAAAATGGTGGTTCCCAAAGTGGGGTCCGGGTGGACCCCTAGGGGTCCTTGAGAGTGCTCCAGGGGGTCCCCAGCTAAATGATAATTAGGTAATTAGGAACATAATTAGGAACCAAATGGACCCTTGTGGGTCTGTAACATTAACATTGATTTCACAATATAAATTGGGGTCTCAGAGATAGAAATGCCATTAACCCATTCTGACCGGGCACCCATTTTGGTGTCAGCATCATGTCATGCTTTAGCTATTTAAAAATATCAGATCTACAAGCTCATATCGCGCCACCGAGTGGCGCGATACGAGCTTGTAGGTCTGCTATTTCTTTTTAAATCGAAGAACGACTGACATTTTTTTAAATCTGATCTCAGGTTAGAATGGGTTCATCAGACCCAGTGTGTGTCCAGTGGAAAACCTCGTATGAATCTGATCTCAGGTCAGAATGGGTTAAATGGGGGGCTGAGGGCTAATTAAAACACCTTGAGGGCCCGGGCCTATTTAACCCAATAATAAAATGTGCCCATTGTCAGCAAGCGCCTCTAGGCTGTAGAACGATGCGATCAGTTTCAGCGAGTCAGCGCTAATTTGAATCAATCTCCGTCTCGGGGCACGTGACTGTGCACTTGAACTTGACGGTGAATATACGCCATGGGCCCGATGGTGTTAAAGTGTTAAGTTGTTTTGTCTTTATTCTGTTATTCTGAGCCACCAGTCGTGGCACAATGTAGATGTTTTTTTGAACATTTCCCCCGGACATAATAGGCAAGTCAGAGTTAAAGGTGTTAGTGTTGTGTTCGTAGCCCCAGGTAATCTCAGCACTTGATTATTTATGAGGAGTTGAATCAGAGTTGTTTTCTTCAGGTGACAGGTGTGTGTGTGTGTGTGTGTGCTGGGGGTTGTTTTCTCAGTGTCGACGGCACACATTTGACGTGTAGGCCTCGACAGCAGCTTGGTGTGTAGAGGCGGATGAAGCCGTCGGCGTGACTAGCCCATTCTGACCGGGCACCCATTTTGGTGTCGGCATCATGTTATGCTTTAGCTATTTAAAAATAGCAGATCTACAAGCTCATATCGCGCCACCGAGTGGCGCGATACGAGCTTGTAGGTCTGCTATTTTTGAAAAATCGAAGAACGACTGACATTTTTTTAATCTGATCTCAGGTCAGAACGGGTTAATCAGACCAGTGTGTGTCCAGCGGAAACCTCGTTATGAATCTGATCTCAGGTCAGAATGGGCTAGATAAACACACTGCTGATGAAGACCAGATACAGGGTGTCACCTCCTGCATGTATTATGAACTCGTTCCATGTTCATGGCTGGCAGTCGATGTGCACAGAGAGACAGACAGACAGACAGACAGACAGACAGACAGACAGACAGACAGACAGACAGACAGACAGACAGGCCAGGCCAAGTTAGCCCATTCTGACCTGAGATCAGATTCATACGAGGTTTCCGCCGGACACACACTGGTCTGATTAAACCCATTCTGACCTGAGATCAGATTCTAAAAAAATGTCAGTCGTTCTTCGATTTTTCAAAAAATAGCAGACCTACAAGCTCGTATCGCGCCACTCGGTGGCGCGATATGAGCTTGTAGATCTGCTATTTTTAAATAGCTAAAGCATAACATGATGCCGACACCAAAATGGGTGCCCGGTCAGAATGGGTTAAAAGGTTAAGTCACCCAGTTGCAGATCGTAGCTGTCAATTGTAAATTAACGCCATACTTTATCACACTACAGCATCACAGAAAAGCATCAAAAGTAGCAGAACTACAGATATTGATGAAGATCTGATACGTTTTTGACAGACGATATAAAAAATTCAATATAACAATAAAATATAACAAGTACACAGTGTACTCGCAGAGACAGAGAACAAATGATGATCAGAGTGCTCTCTCTCTCTCTCTCTCTCTCTCTGCCATCTGTGTCAAAGCTCATAAAAGCTGCTCTTTGACAAACAATACCAAATGAATCTAGATGTTTTGTTTGTTTGTTTTATTGTTTGAATTGGTTAATTGTCTTTATTTAAGTGTGTTAACATTGCATCTATACTACTATCAACTTAATGGCTGCTCTGCACAGTCCTTCTCGTGCTGCGCAGTGCGCAGTGCGCATCTCATTTTGCTTAACACAGTACAACACAGAGAGTTAAGTACACATTTGTTTTTCTAATGGCCCCATAAGAGTGCTTCCTAAAGGTAATTTCTTTCATCTAAACTTCTACACTTTGCCAGGTTGAATGAACATTTAGCTTTACATAATGATGTATACAGGAGCCACACTGTGTTGATTTCCTATAGAAATAGAGGCTGTAGACTTAAAGAGCGTATTTAGGTTTAACCCATTCTGAACGGGCACCCATTTTGGTGTTGGCATCATATTATGCTTTAGCTATTGAAAAATAGCAGATCTACAAGCTCATAGCGCGCCACCGAGTGGCGCGCTACGAGCTTGTAGGTCTGCTATTTTTGAAAAATCGAAGAACGACTGACATTTTTTTAATCTGATCTCAGGTCAGAATGGGTTAATCAGACCAGTGTGTGTCCAGTGGAAAACCTCGTATGAATCTGATCTCAGGTCAGAATGGGTTAAGAAAGAAAAAGAGAATAACAAGTATGCCATTCTGGTGGCATCATTTGGATTTAAACTCGACGCAGCAGCAGAGAATGCATGCCGTTTGTCCACAGAGACTGAGATGAGCTCATGTATTGAATCTCTCTCTTCCTGGAGCGACCTGATAGCCGAGTGGTTAGGAGAACGCCTGGCGCTCAGTCGCGTTGCATGGCGTTGTTTGCATCTGGCCGGTAGTAACATATTTTGCCGACGTTAATGCTTATCTTTTAGAAAACATCATCTTGGTGATGTCATGAACACGATGCCAGATGTTTTTGGTTACAAGTTCAACAATGTCAGAGCATCCTATATTTACACACACCTCGACAGTGGGTGCAGGGCCAATTAAGGCCACACGATCTATATTCTATACCATACAATCTAGCATTGCGACCTCGTGGATTGCCGAGCGACTCCGTCACACAGCAGAGGATATTGTCTCTGTCGGGTGGAAACCATTATGTGCAAAACTGTTACCTTTCAGAATTCAAATTTGAAAACGGCCAAAGTAGCAGAATCTGTACAAGATCTCAAAATGCGGCCGCCCGTCGCTTCGCGCCATGTTTCGAACTTGTGGATCTGCTACGTGTGATGCCTTTGTGTGACGCTGTAGTATGATCAAGGAGTGCAGTACTTTCATCCGACGGATCATTGGTCCGAACGACAACCTACCTCCTCCCTCACCCTAACCCTAACCTCCCCCGGGGCAGACACCTAAACCTAACCGCAACCCTCTCCCGACCCGCAGCGCACCTCGGAGCATTGCCCCGTCGGACCTATGAGTTGTCGGACAAAAGGATGCCCCCCATGATCAAGTAGGGCACTAATTTACGAAACAACACAAAACGTTACAATGTGGAGATATGAGGTTTATTTATTTTTAAGATATTTCTTTTGGCTTTTGCCTTTATTGATAGGGTACAGTAGTGTTTGGACAAAAAAGGGGGAGATGGGGTGAAGACATGCGGCAAAGGCCGATGTACGGTACAGGCTCGGGACTCGAACCCGCGACACGCCCTCAGGCTGGATTTACCGGCCTAGTTGCCTGGGCCGCTCAAGGCTATGAGGTTTCTGCCCGACAGTGACGCTGTCCGTTATAATTCTTAATGGGATAGGATCTTTCAGTTGGAGTGCTTTCCGCTAATGAAATCAGACCACGCACACATGCACGCACACACACACGCACACACAGAGGAAGAAAAAAAGTCCTTTTTCTGTATAAGCTGTCTGATTGGAAGGCCAGGAGTCAGACACTCAGGAAATGTTTGGTTAATAGCTAAAGCAGTTGAGAGTCTCGACCGGGAGGAGTTAGGGATTTGAGCTGAGGCCTGCAGTGCAAACCGTGCAGACACCGGATGCCGGACTCTATTCCACCAATGGTGGGGCAGAGGCCTTTTTGGGGCGGTTCTGGACAACCGTGGGTCCGACTCGACACCGGCCATTGCACCCCCTGCGGTGGTGTGGAACGCGTGTGTCGAATTTGAAGTTGGTGGGACGAACGGTTCTCGAGTTACGTGGATTACACACGTACGAACAGACAGACAGACAGACAGACTTGGTGCATTTATAGATACAGTAGATATAAGTCCTACTAGCCCCCCTGTGAAAAATTGCTAACACGAAAGAAAGCAGCAAATGAAAAAAAATAAAAAATAACACTCATCTTTTACGTTCTCTAATAACAACCTAAAACAGTAGTTTTAGGTTGTCCTTTAAGTATTTACTTTTCTTTATTCTTAATCTTAATAATTAGAACGCACTACAGCTCAGAGGCAAATGTACTTTTTACTCCCCTACAATCATTTGAAAACTTGTTACCTTGCGGATTTAAATTATTTAAAAGCATACTTTAACAATTAAAGCCGTGTTTTATACCTCTTTAACTTGCAACAGAGTTTGTACATTTTGCTACTTTTAAGTAAAACAAGAAAATACTACTGGAGTACTTCTTCCACAACTGCTTACAACACACTCCTTATGCAGCACTTTGAAAAGGTCTCCAACAGCGAATTCTATTTTTTTGGTAATTGTTTCTAAACACATTTAGTAAGGCATTACTGCCAACATGCTCTGCTGCAGAAGCTGTCTGTCTAGCTAAAATAAGCTGTTTTTTAAACTGCAAAAAAGGCATAGTGCTGAATATTGACATCCTCTAAATGGATTAAAAGGGGCCAAAACGTGAAATATTTATGCCTTATTTTTTCTCATGGTGGTCAGAGTCAAAGGGCCAAAGCTCTTACGTTGCTACCATCCTAATATGGCAGACAGCTCATGAAGTGGTCCCAGACCACCATATTTTATTCATTGGAGTGAGGTGCAGGCTGGGGCCACACCGGTACAGTACAAAGAGAAACCGTTCTACTGTCACTACAAGAAACACAGCTACACAGAGAAACCATTTTGACTGTCACTAGTACAGTACAACACACAGCAACAAAGAGAAACCATGCGACTGTCACAGGTGCAGTACAACCAGCAATGGAAGAAGAGAGTCGCGACACACTTTGATCTCGCCGCAAAGCGCGGTGCTATGGGCTATAGTTCCAAACATTGGAACTATCCCATTGAGACAAAGCGGGGTGCTATGGGCTATAGTTCCAAACATTGGAACTATCCCATTGAGACAAAGCGGGGTGCTATGGGCTATAGTTCCAAACATTGGAACTATCCCATTGAGACAAAGCGGGGTGCTATGGGCTATAGTTCCAAACATTGGAACTATCCCATTGAGACAAAGCGGGTGCTATGGGCTATAGTTCCAAACATTGGAACTATCCCATTGAGACAAAGCGGGGTGCTATGGGCTATAGTTCCAAACATTGGAACTATCCCATTGAGACAAAGCGGGGTGCTATGGGCTATAGTTCCAAACAATGGAACTATCCCATTGAGACAAAGCGGGGTGCTATGGGCTATAGTTCCAAACATTGGAACTATCCCATTGAGACAAAGCGGGGTGCTATGGGCTATAGTTCCAAACATTGGAACTATCCCATTGAGACAAAGCGGGGTGCTATGGGCTATAGTTCCAAACATTGGAACTATCTCATTGAGACAAAGCGGGGTGCTATGGGCTATAGTTCCAAACATTGGAACTATCCCATTGAGACAAAGCGGGGTGCTATGGGCTATAGTTCCAAACATTGGAACTATCCCATTGAGACAAAGCGGGGTGCTATGGGCTATAGTTCCAAACATTGGAACTATCCCATTGAGACAAAGCGGGGTGCTATGGGCTATAGTTCCAAACAATGGAACTATCCCATTGAGACAAAGCGGGGTGCTATGGGCTATAGTTCCAAACATTGGAACTATCCCATTGAGACAAAGCGGGGTGCTATGGGCTATAGTTCCAAACATTGGAACTATCCCATTGAGACAAAGCGGGGTGCTATGGGCTATAGTTCCAAACATTGGAACTATCCCATTGAGACAAAGCGGGGTGCTATGGGCTATAGTTCCAAACAATGGAACTATCTCATTGAGACAAAGCGGGGTGCTATGGGCTATAGTTCCAAACAATGGAACTATCCCATTGAGACAAAGCGGGGTGCTATGGGCTATAGTTCCAAACATTGGAACTATCCCATTGAGACAAAGCGGGGTGCTATGGGCTATAGTTCCAAACATTGGAACTATCCCATTGAGACAAAGCGCGGTGCTATGGGCTATAGTTCCAAACAATGGAACTATCCCATTGAGACAAAGCGGGGTGCTATGGGCTATAGTTCCACACATTGGAACTGTCCCATTGAGATAGAATGAGTGCTTCCACATTCCATTGTATTGTTACAATGGGACTCAACGCTAGTGTCGTCACTCTCATACTCAACAACACAGCAAGACAACCCATTTGAGTACTTTTCCCACCACTGCAGTTAGTATACCACCTCTTGCGCAGGGCCTTAGGTTCTGAGAAGAGCCTTATCTGAAACGGAGCCAGGACCCATGATGAAACACATTAACACAGCACTGCACGCTTCACTTAGTGCCTGTATGGAAGGGCGCCATAAAAGTGCTTTTTATTCTGGTGCCAATCTATGCCACAGGTAGGTTGTTAACCCATTCTGACCTGAGATCAGATTCACACGAGGTTTCCGCCGGACACACACTGGTCTGATGAACCCATTCTGACCTGAGATCAGATTCATACGAGGTTTCCGCCGGACACACACTGGTCTGATGAACCCATTCTGACCTGAGATCAGATTCAAAAAATGTCAGTCGCTCTTCGACTTTTCAAAAATAGCAGACCTACAAGCTCGTATCGCGCCACTCGGTGGCGCGATATGAGCTTGTAGATCTGCTATTTTTAAATAGCTAAAGCATAACATGATGCTGACACCAAAATGGGTGCCCGGTCAGAATGGGTTAACATTCAGTATCTGGGGGATTTACCCTGCATCTTACAGTATGTGCACTTTATTAATGTATACTGAGTGAAGGAGAAAGAGGACTCTTTAGGGACGGGTAGTGTTCCTCTATGGTTTAAAAAAACAAACATTCATGGTGCAGGCTTTTTAAAACGGCTGCTGCTTTTGACTATTTACAGCGAAAGGATTCCTTTAGCACAAAGAAAGCCAAGAACGCGGGACCTCGTTCTTCTCTCCACGACGCGCCTGTGCCAAGACGAGGGACCTCGCCTTTCTTTAATTTCATTTAATCCAGCAATTACAAAATAATAAACATATATATATATATATATATATTATTTTCTTTTAGCAGACAATAGATGGCTAATAAAAAAACCTACTGTATATGTATATGTCAACAGCAGACAATGTGTGGTCCTGATTCTTCAAAAACGAAATGCGCCAGAGTGTAACGGTGGCGGAAACAGATATCGTATTTATCCGTCCGATCAAGCTACGTTGAGATGACGTGTTATTCAGAGAGTGGTGTGTACCACAGGTTCGCAGGCGTATCGCAGGTGTATGTCATACTGAATGCAGCGGGTGCAAAGTGATCGGAAAAGCAACCGACAACCTCATCTGCATAGATCCACGCCCCATATCGTACCATAAAAGGCTTCAAGCATGACTCAGCAGACAGCAGTTTGTCTGAGATCCGTCTGTCAAAAAAAGAAAAAAGGCTTTGCAGCCGCAGACTACTGTATATAGCGGCTTCACAAATTACAATAAAAATGATTGCTGGAAAGAAATTACAGCCGCGGTCACTGCTATGAATATAGCCCGCACTCTATTAATTGAATAATTCTACACATGTAGGAGCAGGACAGTTAGGGCTTTTATGTTATGTCGTTTTTGCACCATTGTATATTACCACTGTAGGCTACTAGTACAAACTGACATCAATCCATCAGATTTCCAAGCTTACAACGGTGCGTGCTCTGCTGAAGCAATATAATTATAATTTATTTAATTAAGTTCTGGACCAAGGCGGGTGCTCACTCACACCTTTGCAGAGGTAAAACATATCCGATATTTAAAATATCGGATATATGTCAATGCAAAAGAGAGAGAGAGAGAGAGAGAGGAGAGAGAGAGGGAGGGGGGCATGGGCCCTCGACACTGGTTTGCGCGATAAAGAACAGTAGCCTATACATTCATAAGTGAATAATTATACGCCTACCTCGTAGGCCTGGGATCCACTTGTCTGAAGAAATTATAATCCAGTGAAATTATCCAGTGAGTTAAACTATTCTGTGTGTGGCATCCATGCATGTGATCAATATCAATATACATTATTATAAAGTCTGTCCGTCATGTTTGTGAACAAGCGCGAGTGGAGGTGAGCTGGCTTAAAACTATGATATGACTGCGCCCAATCGCGCATGATAGAAATATCCTAATGCATGCATTTAGGCATACAAGTGCACTCTGCTTTTATATATATATATATATATATATATATATATATAGGCTATCATTTTTTTATGACCAATATGTTGGGGACACATGCCTACATATTTTATCTGAGATTTGGGAAAAATTTATTGATTCAGCATGAAGACTAAAGCCTTCTGAATAAATCTATACGCAAGTGTATGCTTCCGCAAATTTCTCCGCCACCTAAAGAGGTCCCGGAGGATTTAGCGGAATTTCCGACCAACCAAAGTCAGCGTCAAGTTCACGGCCATTTTCATGAATTCCAAATTAATGTGGGAAATCCACGTAAATGCCTTTCCGCTAGCGTCACGTCAATATATAAGCGGAAGCGCATTGAAGAATCAGGACCATTGTGTAAAACAACTCTCGTCTCTCAAAAACTCTTGAGAGTGTAAAATGAAATATCCATTTGGTTTCATTTCATGCTCTCAAGAGTAAAAAAAAATATTGTTAACATCTACATTACTTTAGTTAATTTACAAGAAGTCTACACAATTAGAGAATGTAGAGGAATTGTTATTTTGATCACCGTGTGCCTGGTTGTCTCTCCCATGGTACCACGTCAAAACAGCACGGAACTGTGTGTGCATGGACAGTTGGACACAGTCTTCAACGATGACAAAAATAAACCAAAGTCTTGGATCTGAGAGTCTCGTCAAATGGTGGTTCGTGGCTCAAATGCTGAATAAATAATGGCCCTTGGTATGAAAAGGGTTGAAAACCACTGCTTTAAAGGCATGGTACGCGTCTGTGTCACATTAGCTTTGAACCACTTTAACCATTGTTTGAAACTTTAGCTGTTGAAAAATAGCATATCTACAAGCTCTTAGCCGCACTACGAGCTTGTAGATCTGCTATTTTTGAAAAATGTGGCGCAAATCTTTGAATATAGATTATTTCAGAGCGAACGTATTTTAACTCATATCTTTGCTTCTGGGGGGTGGGTCCCTGGAACAAAATATGTTGAGATGGGAGTCCGCGCCGCGGCCAAATGACATGACATGAAATAGTTTGAGAACCACTGACATAGAAACATAAGTTTCTGACATAGAAACACAATTGTGTGTGTGCGTGTGTGTGTGTGTGTGTCTGTCTGTGTGTGTGTGTGTGTGTCTGTGTGTGTGCGTATGTGCGTGCGCGCAGTGAGGAGCAATCTCCTGACTGGTTTCCCAGAGAGAACTATTGATCCGTCTTTCTTGTCTCGGTTCGTTCTTTCTCTCTCTACCTACCTCTATTAGGTACCTCTATTGTTCCTGCTCCCCTCTGTGTAAGTGGGATTATTTATCTAGTCTCAAAAGGACCCTTTTATCCATTTTAAGAGACTTTTTCCATCTTTACTTTTTGTCGCTTTCCCGAAAAAATAATCCAAAACTGAATTGAAAGAAAAATAGGACTCCCAAGATTCCCAAAACAACTCATCACTGTGTAACCCGAGTGCCGGAGAGTTTTTAAGAGGATTTCTTCTATGTACTTTTGTTCTTGTTAAGTTTGGAGCCCTTATTTTCTTCAATTCATCAAATAGAGATGCACACGCAGATTAGATACACCAACGGACCGACATGAGGAAACAACGGTCAGACATGCGCTGCTCCGTGCTTGCAGTTAGGGCTCGGTTAGGTGTTTGAGGTAAGTTGATTGATGGTTGGAGTCTGCATTCAGGAATTCAGGGACAAAAAACAGAACATTCTCCACAAATGCTATATGCTCCACGGGGTGAGTGATTGAAAGATTTAGATTATTATAAAAATGTATAATACGGCCAAATACATATCGTTTTGGGAGATCCTTGAGGTGAAAAAAATGGAGAGCCCACTGACATAGCAACATACGTTTTCCAGAAACCTGTTTTACCCTGGTTCTGGCATTTGTCTTATAAATCTGAGTATACAGTATACTTCTCCCCCCAGCCCGCACCACCCGAGCCCCGGTCACCCCTTAGTCTCTCTCGTATTGATTTACTATTAAATGTGTCTGCAGCTTAAACAGTGCTTTCATGCCAGACAGTGGCCCATGTGACCCCCCACACACCCAGCCACCCTGTTCTCCCGTCACAAGCTGCAACCCCCCCCCCCCACTGACGCGTGATTTGGGAGGCCACGTACGGCCAATGCTTGGCAAGCCACAACACCCCCTATAATTCTTTACGAAATATCAATTGAAAGGAGCACTTTATGAGAAAACATTCACTTTATATAAGAACGGTGAGTTAGAACATGTGAATGAACTTCTCCATTTGCGTAAAAAAAGAATTACTAGTGTCACAAGACGGCCATATCGCCATCTATCCAGCTATTTATAAACTCTTACTTATAAAGCAGTTTTAACGGATGCACATTATTATTTATACATTCTGGAAACAGACAGCCAATGGAGATGGTTGGGTCACGGTTTACACTCGGGCCAAGCATTTTAACACATTCTGACCTGAGATCAGATTCATACGAGGTTTCCGCCGGACACACACCGGTCTGACGAACCCATTCTGACCTCAGATCAGATTCTAAAAAATGTCAGTCGCTCTTCGATTTCTTCAAAAATAGCAGACCTACAAGCTCGTATCGCGCCACTCGGTGGCGCGATATGAGCTTGTAGATCTGCTATTTTTAAATAGCTAAAGCATAACATGATGCTGACACCTAAAATGGGTGCCCGGTCAGAATGGGTTAAATAAGAGCAGTGTGCAGATTTTTTATTCATAGAAAAAAAAAATCATGTTTGCTTTAGTTTTCACTGTCCAATCCTCGAATTAAGTGGATGTGCGAATACTTCCTTTACACAACAAATCCATCACCATTTGAATTTCCAACATGATCTCTAATTCTATGTATGTATGTCCAAAACCAAAACTGTTACATTTCAGAGAATGTAATAAAAAATAACCTGTGTTCCAATGGATGAATTATTGAGTCACAAGCTCTTGTTAAAGGTAGGGATGGGTCCGATTAATCGATTAATCGATTATCGTTGATAGGACCCGAAATCGATTATGAAAATTAATAATCGATAATCGTTTTTTTTTTTTTTTTTTTTTTTGTTTGTTTTTTTCTGTTTAAAAAAAAATGAAAATCGGTTGGAAAGGCAATATTGTCATCCAAACAGGACAGGGCTATAGGCCTACAAAAGTGTGCCTGGGATGTGTCTGTGTAGCTGCATGACTGAGAGGAGTGTGAGTGGAGATTGATTCCAATCAAGATACAGGTTTGGAGGATTTAGCAGGTGTTGGGAATTTACCTAATCAGGCCTAGGCTGGGGTTGCTATGGTGATCAATTGGATCAACAGTGGTCCAGGGACCACCAGTGGTCCTCATTTAAAAGATGGAGTTAGTAACCAAATGGACCCTTATTAACTCTCAAGAGTTACAATTATTGTTAATCAACTACATCAGGGGTTCCCAAACTTTTTTGACTTAGGTACCCCTTGGGGGGAAGATTTTTTTTATTTGTAGGGTTCATAAAAAAAAAAAAAAAAAAAAAAAAATGTTTTTTTTAATTAAAAGAAAATCCCCCCCCCCCCAAAACGATTAATCGATTAATCGTTAATATTGAATTATACAAATCGATTTTCATTTTGGACACATTTACACATCCCTAGTTAAAGGGCAGTCCATATACTCTCTCCGACCACCGAACTTTTCGTCGGAGAGCTCCGGTACAACTACAACATGACGTCACTTGCAACTTCTGAAACGCATTTCTCCGATGTTTTTGTTCTGAAAGCTGCACTCCCCAGATGTTGTGACTCTCCAAACTCTACTTCGGGAGAAAAAATAAAAGTCTGATCTTTCCGACGAAAAGTTTGGTGGTCGGAGACAGTATGGACTGCCCTTATCCCATTCCGACCGGGCACCCATTTTGGTGTCGGCATCATGTTGTGCTTTAGTTATTTAAAAATAGCAGATCTACAAGCTCATATCGCGCCACCGAGTGGCGCGATACGAGCTTGTAGGTCTGCTATTTTTGAAAAAAATCGAAGAACGACTGACATTTTTAGAATCTGATCTCAGGTCAGAATGGGTTCGTCAGACCGGCGTGTGTCCGGTGGAAACCTCGTATGAATCTGATCTCAGGTCAGAATGGGTTAACTCTATCTCTACCGCTACATAGCTGTAGAGCGGGCATACTCTACCGCTAGAGTATGCCCGCCCCCCCACACACTCTTGTTACACACACCGCCGCAGCATTGGAACACGCACACACTGCTGACCTCTCGTCAGATTAAATCCGAAATGTGGATGGCAGAAAATCCACCGAGGACAGCGATCCTAGAATCTGAGTTATGACGGTTTGAGAATCCTCCTTTCCACTGCTTTGCAGTGTGAATATATTTCCAATCCCATAGTTGGAACGGTGGGGCGTTGCTGTGGGAATCGGACCAATGTTAAAGGCTTCCGTAGGCATCAACCATTATATAGACGGAGTATATATACGGACTTGGGATATGGCGCCACCTAGCGTCGACGTGCGTATACGTACCTGGGTAAAATAATGTTATTACTTACTTGAAAATGTATACAATTGACACCTACGGTGGAAACTTTGGCCTTACAGAAATGTAAAAACATTTAGTCCAAAGGGAATAGCACTAACCTTGTTGTCTTGTTTCCATTTAGGCCCTAAAAGTGATTGGTTAACATGCAATCAATGCATAGACATGGCATAACATAGACATGTTAACCAATCACTTTTTTTTATACTTTCCCCAGTAATAGCAGATCCACAAGCTCACAACGCGACACAATGTGACGCATTGCGAGTTTGGAGATCCTCTATATGTTCACTGCTTTTGCGCGACACTCTTGTCAAGGAAAGGCATGTTATATGGGAAAAAAATAAGTTAAAATATGGAGATACCTAAAGTTTCTTAACCGACAGTGACAAACCTGTGTGCCGGTCACATTAGCAATGCTAGCTACGTATATATGTATGTGTGTGTATGTGAGTGTCTGTCATTAGCATTAGCTGTATGGCTACATTAATTAGCAGGGGGCCCCTCTGCGCGGTGTGGGCGGTTCACTCGCGTGCATGATGAGATGTGGAGAGGCACACTTTATTGCCTTACATCTGCTCAACCATGCCTGCAAAACAAGCAGGCGGCCAGCAATTAATTAGCGATGGATGCTAAGCTGCCAGTTAGATCCCCCTGGCGAACACATCCGCCCTGACCAGTGTTGTCAGAGTTTGTAGGAGAAATACTGTATAAGCCAAACCATGGTCTATGAATCAAGCCCAAAAGAAGCTACTTTCATAGGCTTCGGCTATTTAAGAATAGCCGTTCTAACAACGCCTTTCATATACAGTATAGACGACTTCTGTGATGCGACACGAGCTTGTAGATCTGCTATTTCCCACCCAGAAAAAGAAAGACAAATCTAATAATTTTTTAATACAAATCTTGTATCGTGGGTCCTTATAGCACAACATGTTTTCAGATGGGGGGGGGGGGGGTGTCTGTGGTCCAATGCATATTAATCCGGGGGTCCTTGGCGTGAAAATGTTCAAGAACCATGCTGGTTTAATTTAGGAAACAAGCTCAAATAAGCAGCCTCCCAAAAAATTGCAACCCGCAACTACCAATATTTGCAAGCGGAAACAAGCACATAGTCGCTAGTAGGCTATAATAAACAGACATGGCAACACGTAGGCCTACTGTCCCTGACAGCCTGACACGCATGCACACGTGAACAACATGGCACACTCCTGTTGATTTGTCACACTGCAGGAGAGGGAGCCTCAATCAACATAGTGTGTCCAGGTTGGAGTGCATGCAGCTCAAGCCATTGCATTGTGCTATCACTGAAGACCGATGCTTTCATAAGTAGCTTATGCAATCCATTAACCCATTCTGACCTGAGATCAGATTCTAAAAATGTCTATTACATCCTGACAGTTTCATTATTAACCCATTCTGACCTGAGATCAGATTAAAAAAATGTCAGTCGTTCTTCGATTCTTCAAAAAATAGCAGACCTACAAGCTCGTATCGCGCCACTCGGTGGCGCGATATGAGCTTGTAGATCTGCTATTTTTCAATAGCTAAAGCATAACATGATGCCGACACCAAAATGGGTGCCCGGTCAGAATGGGTTAAGTGTGTTAGGCCTCATAATTCCTCCATTCCCTCGTCAGGTTATGAGGACATTGACATTATTTCTGAGAGCGTAATGGAAGCGAGTTACGTAATGGACAGCGGCCCATTCGGGACTGCTGCTGGGTCACGGAACCCACCGTTGAGAACATGTTATTTCAGCACGCCCATGTCCCTCGTGTTAGATTTGTTACGTTCCGGTCGCGGCTAAGATTGTGCTCTCTCCCGACGCGTACCTTGAGAATTGAGGATTGAACAGTCTCATCATTGCATTATAACAAAAAGAATAATCCTATTATCTTGTTTGAAACCATTTAGACCTGAGATCAGATTCTACAAATGTCTTCTAAATCAGTTTTCTGAATGTCTCTTTCTATGTCAGCCGTTCTCAAACATTTTCATGTCAAGGACCCCCAAAAATATATGTAATTGGCCGCCGACCCCCATCTGAAAATATGTTGTTCC